>NW_026646010.1:0-339527 GCF_949987535.1 Balaenoptera acutorostrata
TGCAACCTGTACGGAACAGGAGGTTAAAGGTGCTGATTCTCCAAGGAGGGAGATGGCTAGTAAATTGGCTGGAATGGCGAACCCAAGCAAAGGAGATGAGAAATGAGGTGCGTTTTAGAAACCTTTCCCGATCACACGGTGTACCATCTTCTGGGTTTCTCATGCCTGTTTTCGATGTAGGAAGATGGCCTTGAACCTGGAGATTTGGGACCCGTGGGATGGGTACCATGCAGTATTACTTGAAAGGGTCTGCGTTGGCTCACCCAACCTCACCGAACCTCTCAGCCCCAAGAGTGTCCACCCTTATGTCTCAATCAGCTGTGGGTCTAGATATGGTCAATCCAGGTTGCATCACAGCCCCTGAACGAATTTTTTAAGAATTTCTCTCTCTTTCACTGTCTTTGTTTCACGGGTTTTGAAAAGTAATTTATTTTTATAATGGGGTTTAGCTGCTTTTCACGGCTGTGTTTATGCCGCTTTACACCCCCTTGACTCACTTACAGAGAGAAATCAATACATAGGTTTGAACATTCTTACTAGTCAGATATATTCTTGTGCGGTGAATAGGGGGTGTTGAGTCCAGGTCACTGAAAATGGAATAGGTCTTGTCTCTTACATATTGGGTTTATGGAACGGTATCGGAGCTAATTTGAAACCCTTGTTTTATGCATCACCCCACCTCACCTTGCCCGTTCAGCAGCCATAGTGTGTTTTCTAAACGTGTGACTCTGTTCTGTTTTGTAATTCAGTTCAAGTGTAGCGGTTTTTACGTTCCCTCTCTAAGTGATATCTTATGATAAGTGTCTTTTTCTGTGTGACTTATTTCACTTAGAATCGTCGTACCTAAATCCACTCATCGTGCTGCTACTAGCCTTATGACGTTGATTTCATGGCTGAGTGATATTCCATTGTACATGAGGACCACAACTTCTTTATCCATTTTTCTCTTTCCTAGGATATTTAAGGTGTAATGAAGTGGGGGTTCTTGTCAACAGAGCAGCCCTAAATTTTGAGGTGCCTGTGTCTTGCTGATTTTTAGTTTTCCCAATTTATACGCCCATGAGTGGAAGTGCCCTATGCTCTCCAAGCTGTGTTTTTTAGATATTGCAGGACACACCGTACACTTCTCCAGAGTGGCTGTTGGCAATTTACATCCCGCCCATCAGCGTAGCAAGGCTCCCATTTCTCCATGGCCGGTCCTGCATTTCTGCTTTGGACACTTTTTTCCGCATGGCCCTTTTGCCCGCTGGGAAGCGAGACTTCTTTGGAGCGCTGATTTGCCTTTCCAGGTTGCTTGGTTGGCCAAAAAGGGCGTATGTGTTTTTTCCTGAATATATTCAGGAAAAAACGCATACGCCCTTTTTGGCCAAGGGCATCATTGTCCACGTTTTGCCGCTTTTCAGGTGCTTTCAAGGCGATTCGAATCTACCTCCTGAAATCTGTTTCCTGCAATTCTGCCTTGCTTTCAAAGCCTCTTCGTTGCCTTCCCTTAATGTATTTGTGGACGAGAGGTATCATTTAAAACTCTGCAGGTTTGTGAATTGCAGTGCCCCTGAGCTCCATTTTTCAACTCGCTTTATGGGAGCTGGCCGCAAAAGCGCAGGATTGCTTCAGGCCCTCTTCTGGTTCTGGGGGGCAGGCTGAGCTTGTGCTTAATTCTTCTTCCTGATGGGAAAATAGAGTGACCTGTGCCTAACCCAACACCTAGAGCTAGTGTCTCATTGGTTCCCCCTCTTCCCGTTCATCCTCAGGACAAATTGCAACCTGTACGGAACAGGAGGTTAAAGGTGCTGATTCTCCAAGGAGGGAGATGGCTAGTAAATTGGCTGGAACGGCGAACCCGAGCAGAGGAGATGAGAAATGAGGTGCGTTTTAGAAACCTTTCCCGATCACACGGTGTACCATCTTCTGGGTTTCTCATGCCTGTTTTCGATGTAGGAAGATGGCCTTGAACCTGGAGATTTGGGACCCGTGGGATGGGTACCATGCAGTATTACTTGAAAGGGTCTGCGTTGGCTCACCCAACCTCACCGAACCTCTCAGCCCCAAGAGTGTCCACCCTTATGTCTCAATCAGCTGTGGGTCTAGATATGGTCAATCCAGGTTGCATCACAGCCCCTGAACGAATTTTGTAAGAATTTCTCTCTCTTTCACTGTCTTTGTTTCACTGGTTTTTAAAAGTAATTTATTTTTATAATGGGGTTTAGCTGCTTTTCACGGCTGTGTTTATGCCGCTTTACACTCCCTTGACTCACTTACAGAGAGATATCAACACATAGGTTTGAACATTCTTACTAGTCAGATATATTCTTGTGCGGTGAATAGGGGGTGTTGAGTCCAGTTCACTGAAAAAGGAATAGGTCTTGTCTCTTACATATTGGGTTTATGGAACGGTATCTGAGCTAATTTGAAACCCTTGTTTTATGCATCACCCCACCTCACCTTTCCCGTTCAGCAGCCATAGTGTGTTTTCTAAACGTCTGACTCTGTTCTGTTTTGCAATTCAGTTCAAGTGTAGCGGTTTTTACATTCCCCCTCTAAGTGATATCTTATGATAAGTGTCTTTTTCTGTGTGACTTATTTCACTTAGAATCGTCGTACCTACATCCACTCATCGTGCTGCTACTAGCCTTATGACGTTGATTTCATGGCTGAGTGATATTCCATTGTACATGAGGACCACAACTTCTTTATCCATTTTTCTCTTTCCTAGGATATTTAAGGTGTAATGAAGTGGGGGTTCTTGTCAACAGAGCAGCCCTAAATTTTGTGGTGCCTGTGTCTTGCTGATTTTTAATTTTCCCAATTTATACGCCCATGAGTGGAAGTGCCCTATGCTCTCCAAGCTGTGTTTTTTAGATGTTTCAGGACACACCGTACACTTCTCCAGAGTGGCTGTTGGCAATTTACATCCCGGACATCAGCGTAGCAAGGCTCCCATTTCTCCATGGCCGGTCCTGCATTTCTGCTTTGGACACTTTTTTCCGCATGGCCCTTTTGCCCGCTGGGAAGCGAGACTTCTTTGGAGCGCTGATTTGCCTTTCCAGGTTGCTTGGTTGGCCAAAAAGGGCGTATGCGTTTTTTCCTGAATATATTCAGGAAAAAACGCATACGCCCTTTTTGGCCAAGGGCATCATTGTCCACGTTTTGCCGCTTTTCAGGTGCTTTCAAGGCGATTCGAATCTACCTCCTGAAATCTGTTTCCTGCAATTCTGCCTTGCTTTCAAAGCCTCTTCGTTGCCTTCCCTTAATATATTTGTGGACGAGAGGTATCATTTAAAACTCTGCAGGTTTGTGAATTGCAGTGCCCCTGAGCTCCATTTTTCAACTCGCTTTTTTGGGAGCGGGCCACAAAGGCGCAGGATTGCTTCAGGCCCTCTTCTGGTTCTGGAGGGCAGGCTGAGCTTGTGCTTAATTCTTCTTCCTGATGGGAAAATAGAGTGACCTGTGCCTGTCCCAACATCTAGAGCTAGTCTCTCATTGGTTCCCCCTCTTCCCGTTCATCCTCAGGACAAATTGCAACCTGTACGGAACAGGAGGTTAAAGGTGCTGATTCTCCAAGGAGGGAGATGGCTAGTAAATCGGCTGGAATGGCGAACCCGAGCAAAGGAGATGAGAAATGAGGTGCGTTTTAGAAACCTTTCCCGATCACACGGTGTACCATCTTCTGGGTTTCTCATGCCTGTTTTCGATGTAGGAAGATGCCCTTGAACCTGGAGATTTGGGACCCATGGGATGGGTACCATGCAGTATTACTTGAAAGGGTCTGCGTTGGCTCACCCAACCTCACCGAACCTCTCAGCCCCAAGAGTGTCCACCCTTATGTCTCAATCAGCTGTGGGTCTAGATATGGTCAATCCAGGTTGCATCACAGCCCCTGAACGAATTTTGTAAGAATTTCTCACTCTTTCACTGTCTTTGTTTCACGGGTTTTGAAAAGTAATTTATTTTTATAATGGGGTTTAGCTGCTTTTCACGGCTGTGTTTATGCCGCTTTACACCCCCTTGACTCACTTACAGAGAGATATCAATACATAGGTTTGAAGATTCTTACTAGTCAGATATATTCTTGTGCGGTGAATAGGGGGTGTTGGGTCCAGTTCACTGAAAAAGGAATAGGTCTTGTCTCTTACATATTGGGTTTATGGAACGGTATCTGATCTAATTTGAAACCCTTGTTTTATGCATCACCCCACCTCACCTTTCCCGTTCAGCAGCCATAGTGTGTTTTCTAAACGTGTGACTCTGTTCTGTTTTGCAATTCAGTTCAAGTGTAGCGGTTTTTACATTCCCTCTCGAAGTGATATCTTAGGATAAGTGTCTTTTTCTGTGTGACTTATTTCACTTAGAATCGTCGTACCTAAATCCACTCATCGTGCTGCTACTAGCCTTATGACGTTGATTTCATGGCTGAGTGATATTCCATTGTACATGAGGACCCCAACTTCTTTATCCATTTTTCTCTTTCCTAGGATATTTAAGGTGTAATGAAGTGGGGGTTCTTGTCAACAGAGCAGCCCTAAACTTTGGGGTGCCTGTGTCTTGCTGATTTTTAGTTTTCCCAATTTATACGCCCATGAGTGGAAGTACCCTATGCTCTCCAAGCTGTGTTTTTTAGATGTTTCCGAACACACCGTACACTTCTCCAGAGTGGCTGTTGGCAATTTACATACCACCCATCAGCGTAGCAAGGCTCCCATTTCTCCATGGCCGGTCCTGCATTTCTGGTTTGGACACTTTTTTCCGCATGGCCCTTTTGCCCGCTGGGAAGCCAGACTTCTTTGGAGCGCTGATTGGCCTTTCCAGGTTGCTTGGTTGGCCAAAAAGGGCGTATGCGTTTTTTCCTGAATATATTCAGGAAAAAACGCATACGCCCTTTTTGGCCAAGGGCATCATTGTCCACGTTTTGCCGCTTTTCAGGTGCTTTCAAGGCGATTCGAATCTACCTCCTGAAATCTGTTTCCTGCAATTCTGCCTTGCTTTCAAAGCCTCTTCGTTGCCTTCCCTTAATATATTTGTGGACGAGAGGTATCATTTAAAACTCTGCAGGTTTGTGAATTGCAGTGCCCCTGAGCTCCATTTTTCAACTCGCTTTTTTGGGAGCTGGCCGCAAAAGCGCAGGATTGCTTCAGGCCCTCTTCTGGTTCTGGGGGGCAGGCTGAGCTTGTGCTTAATTCTTCTTCCTGATGGGAAAATAGAGTGACCTGTGCCTGTCCCAACACCTAGAGCTAGTCTCTCATTGGTTCCCCCTCTTCCCGTTCATCCTCAGGACAAATTGCAACCTGTACGGAACAGGAGGTTAAAGGTGCTGATTCTCCAAGGAGGGAGATGGCTAGTAAATCGGCTGGAATGGCGAACCCGAGCAAAGGAGATGAGAAATGAGGTGCGTTTTAGAAACCTTTCCCGATCACACGGTGTACCATCTTCTGGGTTTCTCATGCCTGTTTTCGATGTAGGAAGATGCCCTTGAACCTGGAGATTTGGGACCCATGGGATGGGTACCCTGCAGTATTACTTGAAAGGGTCTGCGTTGTCTCACCCAACCTCACCGAACCTCTCAGCCCCAAGAGTGTCCACCCTTATGTCTCAATCAGCTGTGGGTCTAGATATGGTCAATCCAGGTTGCATCACAGCCCCTGAACGAATTTTGTAAGAATTTCTCTCTCTTTCACTGTCTTTGTTTCACTGGTTTTGAAAAGTAATTTATTTTTATAATGGTGTTTAGCTGCTTTTCACGGCTGTGTTTATGCCGCTTTACACCCCCTTGACTCACTTACAGAGAGATATCAATACATAGGTTTGAAGATTCTTACTAGTCAGATATATTCTTGTGCGGTGAATAGGGGGTGTTGAGTCCAGTTCACTGAAAAAGGAATAGGTCTTGTCTCTTACATATTGGGTTTATGGAACGGTATCTGAGCTAATTTGAAACCCTTGTTTTATGCATCACCCCACCTCACCTTGCCCGTTCAGCAGCCATAGTGTGTTTTCTGAACGTGTGACTCTGTTCTGTTTTGCAATTCAGTTCAAGTGTAGTGGTTTTTACATTCCCTCTATAAGTGATATCTTATGATAAGTGTCTTTTTCTGTGTGACTTATTTCACTTAGAATCGTCGTACCTAAATCCACTCATCGTGCTGCTACTAGCCTTATGACGTTGATTTCATGGCTGAGTGATATTCCATTGTACATGAGGACCCCAACTTCTTTATCCATTTTTCTCTTTCCTAGGATATTTAAGGTGTAATGAAGTGGGGGTTCTTGTCAACAGAGCAGCCCTAAACTTTGGGGTGCCTGTGTCTTGCTGATTTTGAGTTTTCCCAATTTATACGCCCATGAGTGGAAGTGCCCTATGCTCTCCAAGCTGTGTTTTTTAGATGTTTCAGAACACACCGTACACTTCTCCAGAGTGGCTGTTGGCAATTTACATCCCACCCATCAGCGTAGCAAGGCTCCCATTTCTCCATGGCCGGTCCTGCATTTCTGGTTTGGACACTTTTTTCCGCATGGCCCTTTTGCCCGCTGGGAAGCCAGACTTCTTTGGAGCGCTGATTGGCCTTTCCAGGTTGCTTGGTTGGCCAAAAAGGGCGTATGCGTTTTTTCCTGAATATATTCAGGAAAAAACGCATACGCCCTTTTTGGCCAAGGGCATCATTGTCCACGTTTTGCCGCTTTTCAGGTGCTTTCAAGGCGATTCGAATCTACCTCCTGAAATCTGTTTCCTGCAATTCTGCCTTGCTTTCAAAGCCTCTTCGTTGCCTTCCCTTAATATATTTGTGGACGAGAGGTATCATTTAAAACTCTGCAGGTTTGTGAATTGCAGTGCCCCTGAGCTCCATTTTTCAACTCGCTTTTTTGGAAGCTGGCCTCAAAGGCGCAGGATTGCTTCAGGCCTTCTTCTGCTTCTGGGGGGCAGGCTGAGCTTGTGCTTAATTCTTCTTCCTGATGGGAAAATAGAGTGACCTGTGCCTGTCCCAACACCTAGAGCTAGTCTCTCATTGGTTCCCCCTCTTCCCGTTCATCCTCAGGACAAATTGCAACCTGTACGGAACAGGAGGTTAAAGGTGCTGATTCTCCAAGGAGGGAGATGGCTAGTAAATCGGCTGGAATGGCGAACCCGAGCAAAGGAGATGAGAAATGAGGTGCGTTTTAGAAACCTTTCCCGATCACACGGTGTACCATCTTCTGGGTTTCTCATGCCTGTTTTCGATGTAGGAAGATGCCCTTGAACCTGGAGATTTGGGACCCATGGGATGGGTACCATGCAGTATTACTTGAAAGGGTCTGCGTTGGCTCACCCAACCTCACCGAACCTCTCAGCCCCAAGAGTGTCCACCCTTATGTCTCAATCAGCTGTGGGTCTAGATATGGTCAATCCAGGTTGCATCACAGCCCCTGAACGAATTTTGTAAGAATTTCTCACTCTTTCACTGTCTTTGTTTCACGGGTTTTGAAAAGTAATTTATTTTTATAATGGGGTTTAGCTGCTTTTCACGGCGGTGTTTATGCCGCTTTACACCCCCTTGACTCACTTACAGAGAGATATCAATACATAGGTTTGAAGATTCTTACTAGTCAGATATATTCTTGTGCGGTGAATAGGGGGTGTTGGGTCCAGTTCACTGAAAAAGGAATAGGTCTTGTCTCTTACATATTGGGTTTATGGAACGGTATCTGATCTAATTTGAAACCCTTGTTTTATGCATCACCCCACCTCACCTTTCCCGTTCAGCAGCCATAGTGTGTTTTCTAAACGTGTGACTCTGTTCTGTTTTGCAATTCAGTTCAAGTGTAGCGGTTTTTACATTCCCTCTTGAAGTGATATCTTAGGATAAGTGTCTTTTTCTGTGTGACTTATTTCACTTAGAATCGTCGTACCTAAATCCACTCATCGTGCTGCTACTAGCCTTATGACGTTGATTTCATGGCTGAGTGATATTCCATTGTACATGAGGACCCCAACTTCTTTATCCATTTTTCTCTTTCCTAGGATATTTAAGGTGTAATGAAGTGGGGGTTCTTGTCAACAGAGCAGCCCTAAACTTTGGGGTGCCTGTGTCTTGCTGATTTTTAGTTTTCCCAATTTATACGCCCATGAGTGGAAGTGCCCTATGCTCTCCAAGCTGTGTTTTTAGATGTTTCAGAACACACCGTACACTTCTCCAGAGTGGCTGTTGGCAATTTACATACCACCCATCAGCGTAGCAAGGCTCCCATTTCTCCATGGCCGGTCCTGCATTTCTGGTTTGGACACTTTTTTCCGCATGGCCCTTTTGCCCGCTGGGAAGCCAGACTTCTTTGGAGCGCTGATTGGCCTTTCCAGGTTGCTTGGTTGGCCAAAAAGGGCGTATGCGTTTTTTCCTGAATATATTCAGGAAAAAACGCATACGCCCTTTTTGGCCAAGGGCATCATTGTCCACGTTTTGCCGCTTTTCAGGTGCTTTCAAGGCGATTCGAATCTACCTCCTGAAATCTGTTTCCTGCAATTCTGCCTTGCTTTCAAAGCCTCTTCGTTGCCTTCCCTTAATATATTTGTGGACGAGAGGTATCATTTAAAACTCTGCAGGTTTGTGAATTGCAGTGCCCCTGAGCTCCATTTTTCAACTCGCTTTTTTGGGAGCTGGCCGCAAAAGCGCAGGATTGCTTCAGGCCCTCTTCTGGTTCTGGGGGGCAGGCTGAGCTTGTGCTTAATTCTTCTTCCTGATGGGAAAATAGAGTGACCTGTGCCTGTCCCAACACCTAGAGCTAGTCTCTCATTGGTTCCCCCTCTTCCCGTTCATCCTCAGGACAAATTGCAACCTGTACGGAACAGGAGGTTAAAGGTGCTGATTCTCCAAGGAGGGAGATGGCTAGTAAATCGGCTGGAATGGCGAACCCGAGCAAAGGAGATGAGAAATGAGGTGCGTTTTAGAAACCTTTCCCGATCACACGGTGTACCATCTTCTGGGTTTCTCATGCCTGTTTTCGATGTAGGAAGATGCCCTTGAAACTGGAGATTTGGGACCCATGGGATGGGTACCCTGCAGTATTACTTGAAAGGGTCTGCGTTGTCTCACCCAACCTCACCGAACCTCTCAGCCCCAAGAGTGTCCACCCTTATGTCTCAATCAGCTGTGGGTCTAGATATGGTCAATCCAGGTTGCATCACAGCCCCTGAACGAATTTTGTAAGAATTTCTCTCTCTTTCACTGTCTTTGTTTCACTGGTTTTTAAAAGTAATTTATTTTTATAATGGGGTTTAGCTGCTTTTCACGGCTGTGTTTATGCCGCTTTACACCCCCTTGACTCACTTACAGAGAGATATCAATACATAGGTTTGAAGATTCTTACTAGTCAGATATATTGTTGTGCGGTGAATAGGGGGTGTTGAGTCCAGTTCACTGAAAAAGGAATAGGTCTTGTCTCTTACATATTGGGTTTATGGAACGGTATCTGAGCTAATTTGAAACCCTTGTTTTATGCATCACCCCACCTCACCTTTCCCGTTCCGCAGCCATAGTGTGTTTTCTGAACGTGTGACTCTGTTCTGTTTTGCAATTCAGTTCAAGTGTAGCGGTTTTTACACTCCCTCTATAAGTGATATCTTATGATAAGTGTCTTTTTCTGTGTGACTTATTTCACTTAGAATCGTCGTACCTAAATCCACTCATCGTGCTGCTACTAGCCTTATGACGTTGTTTTCATGGCTGAGTGATATTCCATTGTACATGAGGACCCCAACTTCTTTATCCATTTTTCTCTTTCCTAGGATATTTAAGGTGTAATGAAGTGGGGGTTCTTGTCAACAGAGCAGCCCTAAACTTTGGGGTGCCTGTGTCTTGCTGATTTTTAGTTTTCCCAATTTATACGCCCATGAGTGGAAGTGCCCTATGCTCTCCAAGCTGTGTTTTTTAGATGTTTCAGAACACACCGTACACTTCTCCAGAGTGGCTGTTGGCAATTTACATCCCGCCCATCAGCGTAGCAAGGCTCCCATTTCTCCATGGCCGGTCCTGCATTTCTGGTTTGGACACTTTTTTCCGCATGGCCCTTTTGCCCGCTGGGAAGCCAGACTTCTTTGGAGCGCTGATTGGCCTTTCCAGGTTGCTTGGTTGGCCAAAAAGGGCGTATGCGTTTTTTCCTGAATATATTCAGGAAAAAACGCATACGCCCTTTTTGGCCAAGGGCATCATTGTCCACGTTTTGCCGCTTTTCAGGTGCTTTCAAGGCGATTCGAATCTACCTCCTGAAATCTGTTTCCTGCAATTCTGCCTTGCTTTCAAAGCCTCTTCGTTGCCTTCCCTTAATATATTTGTGGACGAGAGGTATCATTTAAAACTCTGCAGGTTTGTGAATTGCAGTGCCCCTGAGCTCCATTTTTCAACTCGCTTTTTTGGGAGCGGGCCACAAAGGCGCAGGTTTGCTTCAGGCCCTCTTCTGGTTCTGGAGGGCAGGCTGAGCTTGTGCTTAATTCTTCTTCCTGATGGGAAAATAGAGTGACCTGTGCCTGTCCCAACATCTAGAGCTAGTCTCTCATTGGTTCCCCCTCTTCCCGTTCATCCTCAGGACAAATTGCAACCTGTACGGAACAGGAGGTTAAAGGTGCTGATTCTCCAAGGAGGGAGATGGCTAGTAAATCGGCTGGAATGGCGAACCCGAGCAAAGGAGATGAGAAATGAGGTGCGTTTTAGAAACCTTTCCCGATCACACGGTGTACCATCTTCTGGGTTTCTCATGCCTGTTTTCGATGTAGGAAGATGCCCTTGAACCTGGAGATTTGGGACCCATGGGATGGGTACCATGCAGTATTACTTGAAAGGGTCTGCGTTGGCTCACCCAACCTCACCGAACCTCTCAGCCCCAAGAGTGTCCACCCTTATGTCTCAATCAGCTGTGGGTCTAGATATGGTCAATCCAGGTTGCATCACAGCCCCTGAACGAATTTTGTAAGAATTTCTCACTCTTTCACTGTCTTTGTTTCACGGGTTTTGAAAAGTAATTTATTTTTATAATGGGGTTTAGCTGCTTTTCACGGCGGTGTTTATGCCGCTTTACACCCCCTTGACTCACTTACAGAGAGATATCAATACATAGGTTTGAAGATTCTTACTAGTCAGATATATTCTTGTGCGGTGAATAGGGGGTGTTGGGTCCAGTTCACTGAAAAAGGAATAGGTCTTGTCTCTTACATATTGGGTTTATGGAACGGTATCTGATCTAATTTGAAACCCTTGTTTTATGCATCACCCCACCTCACCTTTCCCGTTCAGCAGCCATAGTGTGTTTTCTAAACGTGTGACTCTGTTCTGTTTTGCAATTCAGTTCAAGTGTAGCGGTTTTTACATTCCCTCTTGAAGTGATATCTTAGGATAAGTGTCTTTTTCTGTGTGACTTATTTCACTTAGAATCGTCGTACCTAAATCCACTCATCGTGCTGCTACTAGCCTTATGACGTTGATTTCATGGCTGAGTGATATTCCATTGTACATGAGGACCCCAACTTCTTTATCCATTTTTCTCTTTCCTAGGATATTTAAGGTGTAATGAAGTGGGGGTTCTTGTCAACAGAGCAGCCCTAAACTTTGGGGTGCCTGTGTCTTGCTGATTTTTAGTTTTCCCAATTTATACGCCCATGAGTGGAAGTGCCCTATGCTCTCCAAGCTGTGTTTTTAGATGTTTCAGAACACACCGTACACTTCTCCAGAGTGGCTGTTGGCAATTTACATACCACCCATCAGCGTAGCAAGGCTCCCATTTCTCCATGGCCGGTCCTGCATTTCTGGTTTGGACACTTTTTTCCGCATGGCCCTTTTGCCCGCTGGGAAGCCAGACTTCTTTGGAGCGCTGATTTGCCTTTCCAGGTTGCTTGGTTGGCCAAAAAGGGCGTATGCGTTTTTTCCTGAATATATTCAGGAAAAAACGCATACGCCCTTTTTGGCCAAGGGCATCATTGTCCACGTTTTGCCGCTTTTCAGGTGCTTTCAAGGCGATTCGAATCTACCTCCTGAAATCTGTTTCCTGCAATTCTGCCTTGCTTTCAAAGCCTCTTCGTTGCCTTCCCTTAATATATTTGTGGACGAGAGGTATCATTTAAAACTCTGCAGGTTTGTGAATTGCAGTGCCCCTGAGCTCCATTTTTCAACTCGCTTTTTTGGGAGCTGGCCGCAAAAGCGCAGGATTGCTTCAGGCCCTCTTCTGGTTCTGGGGGGCAGGCTGAGCTTGTGCTTAATTCTTCTTCCTGATGGGAAAATAGAGTGACCTGTGCCTGTCCCAACACCTAGAGCTAGTCTCTCATTGGTTCCCCCTCTTCCCGTTCATCCTCAGGACAAATTGCAACCTGTACGGAACAGGAGGTTAAAGGTGCTGATTCTCCAAGGAGGGAGATGGCTAGTAAATCGGCTGGAATGGCGAACCCGAGCAAAGGAGATGAGAAATGAGGTGCGTTTTAGAAACCTTTCCCGATCACACGGTGTACCATCTTCTGGGTTTCTCATGCCTGTTTTCGATGTAGGAAGATGCCCTTGAAACTGGAGATTTGGGACCCATGGGATGGGTACCCTGCAGTATTACTTGAAAGGGTCTGCGTTGTCTCACCCAACCTCACCGAACCTCTCAGCCCCAAGAGTGTCCACCCTTATGTCTCAATCAGCTGTGGGTCTAGATATGGTCAATCCAGGTTGCATCACAGCCCCTGAACGAATTTTGTAAGAATTTCTCTCTCTTTCACTGTCTTTGTTTCACTGGTTTTTAAAAGTAATTTATTTTTATAATGGGGTTTAGCTGCTTTTCACGGCTGTGTTTATGCCGCTTTACACCCCCTTGACTCACTTACAGAGAGATATCAATACATAGGTTTGAAGATTCTTACTAGTCAGATATATTGTTGTGCGGTGAATAGGGGGTGTTGAGTCCAGTTCACTGAAAAAGGAATAGGTCTTGTCTCTTACATATTGGGTTTATGGAACGGTATCTGAGCTAATTTGAAACCCTTGTTTTATGCATCACCCCACCTCACCTTTCCCGTTCCGCAGCCATAGTGTGTTTTCTGAACGTGTGACTCTGTTCTGTTTTGCAATTCAGTTCAAGTGTAGCGGTTTTTACACTCCCTCTATAAGTGATATCTTATGATAAGTGTCTTTTTCTGTGTGACTTATTTCACTTAGAATCGTCGTACCTAAATCCACTCATCGTGCTGCTACTAGCCTTATGACGTTGTTTTCATGGCTGAGTGATATTCCATTGTACATGAGGACCCCAACTTCTTTATCCATTTTTCTCTTTCCTAGGATATTTAAGGTGTAATGAAGTGGGGGTTCTTGTCAACAGAGCAGCCCTAAACTTTGGGGTGCCTGTGTCTTGCTGATTTTTAGTTTTCCCAATTTATACGCCCATGAGTGGAAGTGCCCTATGCTCTCCAAGCTGTGTTTTTTAGATGTTTCAGAACACACCGTACACTTCTCCAGAGTGGCTGTTGGCAATTTACATCCCGCCCATCAGCGTAGCAAGGCTCCCATTTCTCCATGGCCGGTCCTGCATTTCTGGTTTGGACACTTTTTTCCGCATGGCCCTTTTGCCCGCTGGGAAGCCAGACTTCTTTGGAGCGCTGATTGGCCTTTCCAGGTTGCTTGGTTGGCCAAAAAGGGCGTATGCGTTTTTTCCTGAATATATTCAGGAAAAAACGCATACGCCCTTTTTGGCCAAGGGCATCATTGTCCACGTTTTGCCGCTTTTCAGGTGCTTTCAAGGCGATTCGAATCTACCTCCTGAAATCTGTTTCCTGCAATTCTGCCTTGCTTTCAAAGCCTCTTCGTTGCCTTCCCTTAATATATTTGTGGACGAGAGGTATCATTTAAAACTCTGCAGGTTTGTGAATTGCAGTGCCCCTGAGCTCCATTTTTCAACTCGCTTTTTTGGGAGCTGGCCGCAAAAGCGCAGGATTGCTTCAGGCCCTCTTCTGGTTCTGGGGGGCAGGCTGAGCTTGTGCTTAATTCTTCTTCCTGATGGGAAAATAGAGTGACCTGTGCCTGTCCCAACACCTAGAGCTAGTCTCTCATTGGTTCCCCCTCTTCCCGTTCATCCTCAGGACAAATTGCAACCTGTACGGAACAGGAGGTTAAAGGTGCTGATTCTCCAAGGAGGGAGATGGCTAGTAAATCGGCTGGAATGGCGAACCCGAGCAAAGGAGATGAGAAATGAGGTGCGTTTTAGAAACCTTTCCCGATCACACGGTGTACCATCTTCTGGGTTTCTCATGCCTGTTTTCGATGTAGGAAGATGCCCTTGAAACTGGAGATTTGGGACCCATGGGATGGGTACCCTGCAGTATTACTTGAAAGGGTCTGCGTTGTCTCACCCAACCTCACCGAACCTCTCAGCCCCAAGAGTGTCCACCCTTATGTCTCAATCAGCTGTGGGTCTAGATATGGTCAATCCAGGTTGCATCACAGCCCCTGAACGAATTTTGTAAGAATTTCTCTCTCTTTCACTGTCTTTGTTTCACTGGTTTTTAAAAGTAATTTATTTTTATAATGGGGTTTAGCTGCTTTTCACGGCTGTGTTTATGCCGCTTTACACCCCCTTGACTCACTTACAGAGAGATATCAATACATAGGTTTGAAGATTCTTACTAGTCAGATATATTGTTGTGCGGTGAATAGGGGGTGTTGAGTCCAGTTCACTGAAAAAGGAATAGGTCTTGTCTCTTACATATTGGGTTTATGGAACGGTATCTGAGCTAATTTGAAACCCTTGTTTTATGCATCACCCCACCTCACCTTTCCCGTTCCGCAGCCATAGTGTGTTTTCTGAACGTGTGACTCTGTTCTGTTTTGCAATTCAGTTCAAGTGTAGCGGTTTTTACACTCCCTCTATAAGTGATATCTTATGATAAGTGTCTTTTTCTGTGTGACTTATTTCACTTAGAATCGTCGTACCTAAATCCACTCATCGTGCTGCTACTAGCCTTATGACGTTGTTTTCATGGCTGAGTGATATTCCATTGTACATGAGGACCCCAACTTCTTTATGCATTTTTCTCTTTCCTAGGATATTTAAGGTGTAATGAAGTGGGGGTTCTTGTCAACAGAGCAGCCCTAAACTTTGGGGTGCCTGTGTCTTGCTGATTTTTAGTTTTCCCAATTTATACGCCCATGAGTGGAAGTGCCCTATGCTCTCCAAGCTGTGTTTTTTAGATGTTTCAGAACACACCGTACACTTCTCCAGAGTGGCTGTTGGCAATTTACATCCCGCCCATCAGCGTAGCAAGGCTCCCATTTCTCCATGGCCGGTCCTGCATTTCTGGTTTGGACACTTTTTTCCGCATGGCCCTTTTGCCCGCTGGGAAGCCAGACTTCTTTGGAGCGCTGATTGGCCTTTCCAGGTTGCTTGGTTGGCCAAAAAGGGCGTATGCGTTTTTTCCTGAATATATTCAGGAAAAAACGCATACGCCCTTTTTGGCCAAGGGCATCATTGTCCACGTTTTGCCGCTTTTCAGGTGCTTTCAAGGCGATTCGAATCTACCTCCTGAAATCTGTTTCCTGCAATTCTGCCTTGCTTTCAAAGCCTCTTCGTTGCATTCCCTTAATATATTTGTGGACGAGAGGTATCATTTAAAACTCTGCAGGTTTGTGAATTGCAGTGCCCCTGAGCTCCATTTTTCAACTCGCTTTTTTGGGAGCGGGCCACAAAGGCGCAGGTTTGCTTCAGGCCCTCTTCTGGTTCTGGAGGGCAGGCTGAGCTTGTGCTTAATTCTTCTTCCTGATGGGAAAATAGAGTGACCTGTGCCTGTCCCAACATCTAGAGCTAGTCTCTCATTGGTTCCCCCTCTTCCCGTTCATCCTCAGGACAAATTGCAACCTGTACGGAACAGGAGGTTAAAGGTGCTGATTCTCCAAGGAGGGAGATGGCTAGTAAATCGGCTGGAATGGCGAACCCGAGCAAAGGAGATGAGAAATGAGGTGCGTTTTAGAAACCTTTCCCGATCACACGGTGTACCATCTTCTGGGTTTCTCATGCCTGTTTTCGATGTAGGAAGATGCCCTTGAACCTGGAGATTTGGGACCCATGGGATGGGTACCATGCAGTATTACTTGAAAGGGTCTGCGTTGGCTCACCCAACCTCACCGAACCTCTCAGCCCCAAGAGTGTCCACCCTTATGTCTCAATCAGCTGTGGGTCTAGATATGGTCAATCCAGGTTGCATCACAGCCCCTGAACGAATTTTGTAAGAATTTCTCACTCTTTCACTGTCTTTGTTTCACGGGTTTTGAAAAGTAATTTATTTTTATAATGGGGTTTAGCTGCTTTTCACGGCGGTGTTTATGCCGCTTTACACCCCCTTGACTCACTTACAGAGAGATATCAATACATAGGTTTGAAGATTCTTACTAGTCAGATATATTCTTGTGCGGTGAATAGGGGGTGTTGGGTCCAGTTCACTGAAAAAGGAATAGGTCTTGTCTCTTACATATTGGGTTTATGGAACGGTATCTGATCTAATTTGAAACCCTTGTTTTATGCATCACCCCACCTCACCTTTCCCGTTCAGCAGCCATAGTGTGTTTTCTAAACGTGTGACTCTGTTCTGTTTTGCAATTCAGTTCAAGTGTAGCGGTTTTTACATTCCCTCTTGAAGTGATATCTTAGGATAAGTGTCTTTTTCTGTGTGACTTATTTCACTTAGAATCGTCGTACCTAAATCCACTCATCGTGCTGCTACTAGCCTTATGACGTTGATTTCATGGCTGAGTGATATTCCATTGTACATGAGGACCCCAACTTCTTTATCCATTTTTCTCTTTCCTAGGATATTTAAGGTGTAATGAAGTGGGGTTTCTTGTCAACAGAGCAGCCCTAAACTTTGGGGTGCCTGTGTCTTGCTGATTTTTAGTTTTCCCAATTTATACGCCCATGAGTGGAAGTGCCCTATGCTCTCCAAGCTGTGTTTTTAGATGTTTCAGAACACACCGTACACTTCTCCAGAGTGGCTGTTGGCAATTTACATACCACCCATCAGCGTAGCAAGGCTCCCATTTCTCCATGGCCGGTCCTGCATTTCTGGTTTGGACACTTTTTTCCGCATGGCCCTTTTGCCCGCTGGGAAGCCAGACTTCTTTGGAGCGCTGATTGGCCTTTCCAGGTTGCTTGGTTGGCCAAAAAGGGCGTATGCGTTTTTTCCTGAATATATTCAGGAAAAAACGCATACGCCCTTTTTGGCCAAGGGCATCATTGTCCACGTTTTGCCGCTTTTCAGGTGCTTTCAAGGCGATTCGAATCTACCTCCTGAAATCTGTTTCCTGCAATTCTGCCTTGCTTTCAAAGCCTCTTCGTTGCCTTCCCTTAATATATTTGTGGACGAGAGGTATCATTTAAAACTCTGCAGGTTTGTGAATTGCAGTGCCCCTGAGCTCCATTTTTCAACTCGCTTTTTTGGGAGCTGGCCGCAAAAGCGCAGGATTGCTTCAGGCCCCTCTTCTGGTTCTGAGGGGCAGGCTGAGCTTGTGCTTAATTCTTCTTCCTGATGGGAAAATAGAGTGACCTGTGCCTGTCCCAACACCTAGAGCTAGTCTCTCATTGGTTCCCCCTCTTCCCGTTCATCCTCAGGACAAATTGCAACCTGTACGGAACAGGAGGTTAAAGGTGCTGATTCTCCAAGGAGGGAGATGGCTAGTAAATCGGCTGGAATGGCGAACCCGAGCAAAGGAGATGAGAAATGAGGTGCGTTTTAGAAACCTTTCCCGATCACACGGTGTACCATCTTCTGGGTTTCTCATGCCTGTTTTCGATGTAGGAAGATGCCCTTGAAACTGGAGATTTGGGACCCATGGGATGGGTACCCTGCAGTATTACTTGAAAGGGTCTGCGTTGTCTCACCCAACCTCACCGAACCTCTCAGCCCCAAGAGTGTCCACCCTTATGTCTCAATCAGCTGTGGGTCTAGATATGGTCAATCCAGGTTGCATCACAGCCCCTGAACGAATTTTGTAAGAATTTCTCTCTCTTTCACTGTCTTTGTTTCACTGGTTTTTAAAAGTAATTTATTTTTATAATGGGGTTTAGCTGCTTTTCACGGCTGTGTTTATGCCGCTTTACACCCCCTTGACTCACTTACAGAGAGATATCAATACATAGGTTTGAAGATTCTTACTAGTCAGATATATTGTTGTGCGGTGAATAGGGGGTGTTGAGTCCAGTTCACTCTGAAAAAGGAATAGGTCTTGTCTCTTACATATTGGGTTTATGGAACGGTATCTGAGCTAATTTGAAACCCTTGTTTTATGCATCACCCCACCTCACCTTTCCCGTTCCGCAGCCATAGTGTGTTTTCTGAACGTGTGACTCTGTTCTGTTTTGCAATTCAGTTCAAGTGTAGCGGTTTTTACACTCCCTCTATAAGTGATATCTTATGATAAGTGTCTTTTTCTGTGTGACTTATTTCACTTAGAATCGTCGTACCTAAATCCACTCATCGTGCTGCTACTAGCCTTATGACGTTGTTTTCATGGCTGAGTGATATTCCATTGTACATGAGGACCCCAACTTCTTTATCCATTTTTCTCTTTCCTAGGATATTTAAGGTGTAATGAAGTGGGGGTTCTTGTCAACAGAGCAGCCCTAAACTTTGGGGTGCCTGTGTCTTGCTGATTTTTAGTTTTCCCAATTTATACGCCCATGAGTGGAAGTGCCCTATGCTCTCCAAGCTGTGTTTTTTAGATGTTTCAGAACACACCGTACACTTCTCCAGAGTGGCTGTTGGCAATTTACATCCCGCCCATCAGCGTAGCAAGGCTCCCATTTCTCCATGGCCGGTCCTGCATTTCTGGTTTGGACACTTTTTTCCGCATGGCCCTTTTGCCCGCTGGGAAGCCAGACTTCTTTGGAGCGCTGATTGGCCTTTCCAGGTTGCTTGGTTGGCCAAAAAGGGCGTATGCGTTTTTTCCTGAATATATTCAGGAAAAAACGCATACGCCCTTTTTGGCCAAGGGCATCATTGTCCACGTTTTGCCGCTTTTCAGGTGCTTTCAAGGCGATTCGAATCTACCTCCTGAAATCTGTTTCCTGCAATTCTGCCTTGCTTTCAAAGCCTCTTCGTTGCCTTCCCTTAATATATTTGTGGACGAGAGGTATCATTTAAAACTCTGCAGGTTTGTGAATTGCAGTGCCCCTGAGCTCCATTTTTCAACTCGCTTTTTTGGGAGCGGGCCACAAAGGCGCAGGTTTGCTTCAGGCCCTCTTCTGGTTCTGGAGGGCAGGCTGAGCTTGTGCTTAATTCTTCTTCCTGATGGGAAAATAGAGTGACCTGTGCCTGTCCCAACACCTAGAGCTAGTCTCTCATTGGTTCCCCTCTTCCCGTTCATCCTCAGGACAAATTGCAACCTGTACGGAACAGGAGGTTAAAGGTGCTGATTCTCCAAGGAGGGAGATGGCTAGTAAATCGGCTGGAATGGCGAACCCGAGCAAAGGAGATGAGAAATGAGGTGCGTTTTAGAAACCTTTCCCGATCACACGGTGTACCATCTTCTGGGTTTCTCATGCCTGTTTTCGATGTAGGAAGATGCCCTTGAACCTGGAGATTTGGGACCCATGGGATGGGTACCATGCAGTATTACTTGAAAGGGTCTGCGTTGGCTCACCCAACCTCACCGAACCTCTCAGCCCCAAGAGTGTCCACCCTTATGTCTCAATCAGCTGTGGGTCTAGATATGGTCAATCCAGGTTGCATCACAGCCCCTGAACGAATTTTGTAAGAATTTCTCACTCTTTCACTGTCTTTGTTTCACGGGTTTTGAAAAGTAATTTATTTTTATAATGGGTTTAGCTGCTTTTCACGGCTGTGTTTATGCCGCTTTACACCCCCTTGACTCACTTACAGAGAGATATCAATACATAGGTTTGAAGATTCTTACTAGTCAGATATATTCTTGTGCGGTGAATAGGGGGTGTTGAGTCCAGTTCACTGAAAAAGGAATAGGTCTTGTCTCTTACATATTGGGTTTATGGAACGGTATCTGAGCTAATTTGAAACCCTTGTTTTATGCATCACCCCACCTCACCTTGCCCGTTCAGCAGCCATAGTGTGTTTTCTGAACGTGTGACTCTGTTCTGTTTTGTAATTCAGTTCAAGTGTAGTGGTTTTTACATTCCCTCTATAAGTGATATCTTATGATAAGTGTCTTTTTCTGTGTGACTTATTTCACTTAGAATCGTCGTACCTAAATCCACTCATCGTGCTGCTACTAGCCTTATGACGTTGATTTCATGGCTGAGTGATATTCCATTGTACATGAGGACCCCAACTTCTTTATCCATTTTTCTCTTTCCTAGGATATTTAAGGTGTAATGAAGTGGGGGTTCTTGTCAACAGAGCAGCCCTAAACTTTGGGGTGCCTGTGTCTTGCTGATTTTGAGTTTTCCCAATTTATACGCCCATGAGTGGAAGTGCCCTATGCTCTCCAAGCTGTGTTTTTTAGATGTTTCAGAACACACCGTACACTTCTCCAGAGTGGCTGTTGGCAATTTACATCCCACCAATCAGCGTAGCAAGGCTCCCATTTCTCCATGGCCGGTCCTGCATTTCTGGTTTGGACACTTTTTTCCGCATGGCCCTTTTGCCCGCTGGGAAGCCAGACTTCTTTGGAGCGCTGATTGGCCTTTCCAGGTTGCTTGGTTGGCCAAAAAGGGCGTATGCGTTTTTTCCTGAATATATTCAGGAAAAAACGCATACGCCCTTTTTGGCCAAGGGCATCATTGTCCACGTTTTGCCGCTTTTCAGGTGCTTTCAAGGCGATTCGAATCTACCTCCTGAAATCTGTTTCCTGCAATTCTGCCTTGCTTTCAAAGCCTCTTCGTTGCCTTCCCTTAATATATTTGTGGACGAGAGGTATCATTTAAAACTCTGCAGGTTTGTGAATTGCAGTGCCCCTGAGCTCCATTTTTCAACTCGCTTTTTTGGGAGCTGGCCGCAAAGGCGCAGGATTGCTTCAGGCCCTCTTCTGGTTCTGGGGGGCAGGCTGAGCTTGTGCTTAATTCTTCTTCCTGATGGGAAAATAGAGTGACCTGTGCCTGTCCCAACACCTAGAGCTAGTCTCTCATTGGTTCCCCCTCTTCCCGTTCATCCTCAGGACAAATTGCAACCTGTACGGAACAGGAGGTTAAAGGTGCTGATTCTCCAAGGAGGGAGATGGCTAGTAAATCGGCTGGAATGGCGAACCCGAGCAAAGGAGATGAGAAATGAGGTGCGTTTTAGAAACCTTTCCCGATCACACGGTGTACCATCTTCTGGGTTTCTCATGCCTGTTTTCGATGTAGGAAGATGCCCTTGAACCTGGAGATTTGGGACCCATGGGATGGGTACCATGCAGTATTACTTGAAAGGGTCTGCGTTGGCTCACCCAACCTCACCGAACCTCCCAGCCCCAAGAGTGTCCACCCTTATGTCTCAATCAGCTGTGGGTCTAGATGTGGTCAATCCAGGTTGCATCACAGCCCCTGAACGAATTTTGTAAGAATTTTTCTCTCTTTCACTGTCTTTGTTTCACGTGTTTTGAAAAGTAATTTATTTTTATAATGGGGTTTAGCTGCTTTTCACGGCTGTGTTTATGCCGCTTTACACCCCCTTGACTCACTTACAGAGAGATATCAATACATAGGTTTGAAGATTCTTACTAGTCAGATATATTCTTGTGCGGTGAATATGGCGTGTTGAGTCCAGTTCACTGAAAAAGGAATAGGTCTTGTCTCTTACATATTGGGTTTATGGAACGGTATCTGAGCTAATTTGAAACCCTTGTTTTATGCATCACCCCACCTCACCTTGCCCGTTCAGCAGCCATAGTGTGTTTTCTGAACGTGTGACTCTGTTCTGTTTTGTAATTCAGTTCAAGTGTAGTGGTTTTTACATTCCCTCTATAAGTGATATCTTATGATAAGTGTCTTTTTCTGTGTGACTTATTTCACTTAGAATCGTCGTACCTAAATCCACTCATCGTGCTGCTACTAGCCTTATGACGTTGATTTCATGGCTGAGTGATATTCCATTGTACATGAGGACCCCAACTTCTTTATCCATTTTTCTCTTTCCTAGGATATTTAAGGTGTAATGAAGTGGGGGTTCTTGTCAACAGAGCAGCCCTAAACTTTGGGGTGCCTGTGTCTTGCTGATTTTGAGTTTTCCCAATTTATACGCCCATGAGTGGAAGTGCCCTATGCTCTCCAAGCTGTGTTTTTTAGATGTTTCAGAACACACCGTACACTTCTCCAGAGTGGCTGTTGGCAATTTACATACCACCCATCAGCGTAGCAAGGCTCCCATTTCTCCATGGCCGGTCCTGCATTTCTGGTTTGGACACTTTTTTCCGCATGGCCCTTTTGCCCGCTGGGAAGCCAGACTTCTTTGGAGCGCTGATTGGCCTTTCCAGGTTGCTTGGTTGGCCAAAAAGGGCGTATGCGTTTTTTCCTGAATATATTCAGGAAAAAACGCATACGCCCTTTTTGGCCAAGGGCATCATTGTCCACGTTTTGCCGCTTTTCAGGTGCTTTCAAGGCGATTCGAATCTACCTCCTGAAATCTGTTTCCTGCAATTCTGCCTTGCTTTCAAAGCCTCTTCGTTGCCTTCCCTTAATATATTTGTGGACGAGAGGTATCATTTAAAACTCTGCAGGTTTGTGAATTGCAGTGCCCCTGAGCTCCATTTTTCAACTCGCTTTTTTGGGAGCTGGCCGCAAAAGCGCAGGATTGCTTCAGGCCCTCTTCTGGTTCTGGGGGGCAGGCTGAGCTTGTGCTTAATTCTTCTTCCTGATGGGAAAATAGAGTGACCTGTGCCTGTCCCAACACCTAGAGCTAGTCTCTCATTGGTTCCCCCTCTTCCCGTTCATCCTCAGGACAAATTGCAACCTGTACGGAACAGGAGGTTAAAGGTGCTGATTCTCCAAGGAGGGAGATGGCTAGTAAATCGGCTGGAATGGCGAACCCGAGCAAAGGAGATGAGAAATGAGGTGCGTTTTAGAAACCTTTCCCGATCACACGGTGTACCATCTTCTGGGTTTCTCATGCCTGTTTTCGATGTAGGAAGATGCCCTTGAACCTGGAGATTTGGGACCCATGGGATGGGTACCCTGCAGTATTACTTGAAAGGGTCTGCGTTGTCTCACCCAACCTCACCGAACCTCTCAGCCCCAAGAGTGTCCACCCTTATGTCTCAATCAGCTGTGGGTCTAGATATGGTCAATCCAGGTTGCATCACAGCCCCTGAACGAATTTTGTAAGAATTTCTCTCTCTTTCACTTTCTTTGTTTCACTGGTTTTTAAAAGTAATTTATTTTTATAATGGGGTTTAGCTGCTTTTCACGGCTGTGTTTATGCCGCTTTACACCCCCTTGACTCACTTACAGAGAGATATCAATACATAGGTTTGAAGATTCTTACTAGTCAGATATATTCTTGTGCGGTGAATAGGGGGTGTTGAGTCCAGTTCACTGAAAAAGGAATAGGTCTTGTCTCTTACATATTGGGTTTATGGAACGGTATCTGAGCTAATTTGAAACCCTTGTTTTATGCATCACCCCACCTCACCTTGCCCGTTCAGCAGCCATAGTGTGTTTTCTGAACGTGTGACTCTGTTCTGTTTTGTAATTCAGTTCAAGTGTAGTGGTTTTTACATTCCCTCTATAAGTGATATCTTATGATAAGTGTCTTTTTCTGTGTGACTTATTTCACTTAGAATCGTCGTACCTAAATCCACTCATCGTGCTGCTACTAGCCTTATGACGTTGATTTCATGGCTGAGTGATATTCCATTGTACATGAGGACCCCAACTTCTTTATCCATTTTTCTCTTTCCTAGGATATTTAAGGTGTAATGAAGTGGGGGTTCTTGTCAACAGAGCAGCCCTAAACTTTGGGGTGCCTGTGTCTTGCTGATTTTGAGTTTTCCCAATTTATACGCCCATGAGTGGAAGTGCCCTATGCTCTCCAAGCTGTGTTTTTTAGATGTTTCAGAACACACCGTACACTTCTCCAGAGTGGCTGTTGGCAATTTACATCCCACCAATCAGCGTAGCAAGGCTCCCATTTCTCCATGGCCGGTCCTGCATTTCTGGTTTGGACACTTTTTTCCGCATGGCCCTTTTGCCCGCTGGGAAGCCAGACTTCTTTGGAGCGCTGATTGGCCTTTCCAGGTTGCTTGGTTGGCCAAAAAGGGCGTATGCGTTTTTTCCTGAATATATTCAGGAAAAAACGCATACGCCCTTTTTGGCCAAGGGCATCATTGTCCACGTTTTGCCGCTTTTCAGGTGCTTTCAAGGCGATTCGAATCTACCTCCTGAAATCTGTTTCCTGCAATTCTGCCTTGCTTTCAAAGCCTCTTCGTTGCCTTCCCTTAATATATTTGTGGACGAGAGGTATCATTTAAAACTCTGCAGGTTTGTGAATTGCAGTGCCCCTGAGCTCCATTTTTCAACTCGCTTTTTTGGGAGCTGGCCGCAAAGGCGCAGGATTGCTTCAGGCCCTCTTCTGGTTCTGGGGGGCAGGCTGAGCTTGTGCTTAATTCTTCTTCCTGATGGGAAAATAGAGTGACCTGTGCCTGTCCCAACACCTAGAGCTAGTCTCTCATTGGTTCCCCCTCTTCCCGTTCATCCTCAGGACAAATTGCAACCTGTACGGAACAGGAGGTTAAAGGTGCTGATTCTCCAAGGAGGGAGATGGCTAGTAAATCGGCTGGAATGGCGAACCCGAGCAAAGGAGATGAGAAATGAGGTGCGTTTTAGAAACCTTTCCCGATCACACGGTGTACCATCTTCTGGGTTTCTCATGCCTGTTTTCGATGTAGGAAGATGCCCTTGAACCTGGAGATTTGGGACCCATGGGATGGGTACCATGCAGTATTACATGAAAGGGTCTGCGTTGGCTCACCCAACCTCACCGAACCTCTCAGCCCCAAGAGTGTCCACCCTTATGTCTCAATCAGCTGTGGGTCTAGATATGGTCAATCCAGGTTGCATCACAGCCCCTGAACGAATTTTGTAAGAATTTTTCTCTCTTTCACTGTCTTTGTTTCACGTGTTTTGAAAAGTAATTTATTTTTATAATGGGGTTTAGCTGCTTTTCACGGCTGTGTTTATGCCGCTTTACACCCCCTTGACTCACTTACAGAGAGATATCAATACATAGGTTTGAAGATTCTTACTAGTCAGATATATTCTTGTGCGGTGAATAGGGCGTGTTGAGTCCAGTTCACTGAAAAAGGAATAGGTCTTGTCTCTTACATATTGGGTTTATGGAACGGTATCTGAGCTAATTTGAAACCCTTGTTTTATGCATCACCCCACCTCACCTTGCCCGTTCAGCAGCCATAGTGTGTTTTCTGAACGTGTGACTCTGTTCTGTTTTGTAATTCAGTTCAAGTGTAGTGGTTTTTACATTCCCTCTATAAGTGATATCTTATGATAAGTGTCTTTTTCTGTGTGACTTATTTCACTTAGAATCGTCGTACCTAAATCCACTCATCGTGCTGCTACTAGCCTTATGACGTTGATTTCATGGCTGAGTGATATTCCATTGTACATGAGGACCCCAACTTCTTTATCCATTTTTCTCTTTCCTAGGATATTTAAGGTGTAATGAAGTGGGGGTTCTTGTCAACAGAGCAGCCCTAAACTTTGGGGTGCCTGTGTCTTGCTGATTTTGAGTTTTCCCAATTTATACGCCCATGAGTGGAAGTGCCCTATGCTCTCCAAGCTGTGTTTTTTAGATGTTTCAGAACACACCGTACACTTCTCCAGAGTGGCTGTTGGCAATTTACATCCCACCAATCAGCGTAGCAAGGCTCCCATTTCTCCATGGCCGGTCCTGCATTTCTGGTTTGGACACTTTTTTCCGCATGGCCCTTTTGCCCGCTGGGAAGCCAGACTTCTTTGGAGCGCTGATTGGCCTTTCCAGGTTGCTTGGTTGGCCAAAAAGGGCGTATGCGTTTTTTCCTGAATATATTCAGGAAAAAACGCATACGCCCTTTTTGGCCAAGGGCATCATTGTCCACGTTTTGCCGCTTTTCAGGTGCTTTCAAGGCGATTCGAATCTACCTCCTGAAATCTGTTTCCTGCAATTCTGCCTTGCTTTCAAAGCCTCTTCGTTGCCTTCCCTTAATATATTTGTGGACGAGAGGTATCATTTAAAACTCTGCAGGTTTGTGAATTGCAGTGCCCCTGAGCTCCATTTTTCAACTCGCTTTTTTGGGAGCTGGCCGCAAAGGCGCAGGATTGCTTCAGGCCCTCTTCTGGTTCTGGGGGGCAGGCTGAGCTTGTGCTTAATTCTTCTTCCTGATGGGAAAATAGAGTGACCTGTGCCTGTCCCAACACCTAGAGCTAGTCTCTCATTGGTTCCCCCTCTTCCCGTTCATCCTCAGGACAAATTGCAACCTGTACGGAACAGGAGGTTAAAGGTGCTGATTCTCCAAGGAGGGAGATGGCTAGTAAATCGGCTGGAATGGCGAACCCGAGCAAAGGAGATGAGAAATGAGGTGCGTTTTAGAAACCTTTCCCGATCACACGGTGTACCATCTTCTGGGTTTCTCATGCCTGTTTTCGATGTAGGAAGATGCCCTTGAACCTGGAGATTTGGGACCCATGGGATGGGTACCATGCAGTATTACATGAAAGGGTCTGCGTTGGCTCACCCAACCTCACCGAACCTCTCAGCCCCAAGAGTGTCCACCCTTATGTCTCAATCAGCTGTGGGTCTAGATATGGTCAATCCAGGTTGCATCACAGCCCCTGAACGAATTTTGTAAGAATTTTTCTCTCTTTCACTGTCTTTGTTTCACGTGTTTTGAAAAGTAATTTATTTTTATAATGGGGTTTAGCTGCTTTTCACGGCTGTGTTTATGCCGCTTTACACCCCCTTGACTCACTTACAGAGAGATATCAATACATAGGTTTGAAGATTCTTACTAGTCAGATATATTCTTGTGCGGTGAATAGGGCGTGTTGAGTCCAGTTCACTGAAAAAGGAATAGGTCTTGTCTCTTACATATTGGGTTTATGGAACGGTATCTGAGCTAATTTGAAACCCTTGTTTTATGCATCACCCCACCTCACCTTGCCCGTTCAGCAGCCATAGTGTGTTTTCTGAACGTGTGACTCTGTTCTGTTTTGCAATTCAGTTCAAGTGTAGTGGTTTTTACATTCCCTCTATAAGTGATATCTTATGATAAGTGTCTTTTTCTGTGTGACTTATTTCACTTAGAATCGTCGTACCTAAATCCACTCATCGTGCTGCTACTAGCCTTATGACGTTGATTTCATGGCTGAGTGATATTCCATTGTACATGAGGACCCCAACTTCTTTATCCATTTTTCTCTTTCCTAGGATATTTAAGGTGTAATGAAGTGGGGGTTCTTGTCAACAGAGCAGCCCTAAACTTTGGGGTGCCTGTGTCTTGCTGATTTTTAGTTTTCCCAATTTATACGCCCATGAGTGGAAGTGCCCTATGCTCTACAAGCTGTGTTTTTTAGATGTTTCAGAACACACCGTACACTTCTCCAGAGTGGCTGTTGGCAATTTACATCCCACCCATCAGCGTAGCAAGGCTCCCATTTCTCCATGGCCGGTCCTGCATTTCTGGTTTGGACACTTTTTTCCGCATGGCCCTTTTGCCCGCTGGGAAGCCCGACTTCTTTGGAGCGCTGATTGGCCTTTCCAGGTTGCTTGGTTGGCCAAAAAGGGCGTATGCGTTTTTTCCTGAATATATTCAGGAAAAAACGCATACGCCCTTTTTGGCCAAGGGCATCATTGTCCACGTTTTGCCGCTTTTCAGGTGCTTTCAAGGCGATTCGAATCTACCTCCTGAAATCTGTTTCCTGCAATTCTGCCTTGCTTTCAAAGCCTCTTCGTTGCCTTCCCTTAATATATTTGTGGACGAGAGGTATCATTTAAAACTCTGCAGGTTTGTGAATTGCAGTGCCCCTGAGCTCCATTTTTCAACTCGCTTTTTTGGAAGCTGGCCTCAAAGGCGCAGGATTGCTTCAGGCCTTCTTCTGGTTCTGGGGGGCAGGCTGAGCTTGTGCTTAATTCTTCTTCCTGATGGGAAAATAGAGTGACCTGTGCCTGTCCCAACACCTAGAGCTAGTCTCTCATTGGTTCCCCCTCTTCCCGTTCATCCTCAGGACAAATTGCAACCTGTACGGAACAGGAGGTTAAAGGTGCTGATTCTCCAAGGAGGGAGATGGCTAGGAAATCGGCTGGAATGGCGAACCCGAGCAAAGGAGATGAGAAATGAGGTGCGTTTTAGAAACCTTTCCCGATCACACGGTGTACCATCTTCTGGGTTTCTCATGCCTGTTTTCGATGTAGGAAGATGCCCTTGAAACTGGAGATTTGGGACCCATGGGATGGGTACCCTGCAGTATTACTTGAAAGGGTCTGCGTTGTCTCACCCAACCTCACCGAACCTCTCAGCCCCAAGAGTGTCCACCCTTATGTCTCAATCAGCTGTGGGTCTAGATATGGTCAATCCAGGTTGCATCACAGCCCCTGAACGAATTTTGTAAGAATTTCTCTCTCTTTCACTGTCTTTGTTTCACTGGGTTTTAAAAGTAATTTATTTTTATAATGGTGTTTAGCTGCTTTTCACGGCTGTGTTTATGCCGCTTTACACCCCCTTGACTCACTTACAGAGAGATATCAATACATAGGTTTGAAGATTCTTACTAGTCAGATATATTCTTGTGCGGTGAATAGGGGGTGTTGAGTCCAGTTCACTGAAAAAGGAATAGGTCTTGTCTCTTACATATTGGGTTTATGGAACGGTATCTGAGCTAATTTGAAACCCTTGTTTTATGCATCACCCCACCTCACCTTTCCCGTTCCGCAGCCATAGTGTGTTTTCTGAACGTGTGACTCTGTTCTGTTTTGCAATTCAGTTCAAGTGTAGCGGTTTTTACACTCCCTCTATAAGTAATATCTTATGATAATTGTCTTTTTCTGTGTGACTTATTTCACTTAGAATCGTCGTACCTAAATCCACTCATCGTGCTGCTACTAGCCTTATGACGTTGATTTCATGGCTGAGTGATATTCCATTGTACATGAGGACCCCAACTTCTTTATCCATTTTTCTCTTTCCTAGGATATTTAAGGTGTAATGAAGTGGGGGTTCTTGTCAACAGAGCAGCCCTAAACTTTGGGGTGCCTGTGTCTTGCTGATTTTTAGTTTTCCCAATTTATACGCCCATGAGTGGAAGTGCCCTATGCTCTCCAAGCTGTGTTTTTTAGATGTTTCAGAACACACCGTACACTTCTCCAGAGTGGCTGTTGGCAATTTACATCCCGCCCATCAGCGTAGCAAGGCTCCCATTTCTCCATGGCCGGTCCTGCATTTCTGGTTTGGACACTTTTTTCCGCATGGCCCTTTTGCCCGCTGGGAAGCCAGACTTCTTTGGAGCGCTGATTGGCCTTTCCAGGTTGCTTGGTTGGCCAAAAAGGGCGTATGCGTTTTTTCCTGAATATATTCAGGAAAAAACGCATACGCCCTTTTTGGCCAAGGGCATCATTGTCCACGTTTTGCCGCTTTTCAGGTGCTTTCAAGGCGATTCGAATCTACCTCCTGAAATCTGTTTCCTGCAATTCTGCCTTGCTTTCAAAGCCTCTTCGTTGCCTTCCCTTAATATATTTGTGGACGAGAGGTATCATTTAAAACTCTGCAGGTTTGTGAATTGCAGTGCCCCTGAGCTCCATTTTTCAACTCGCTTTTTTGGGAGCGGGCCACAAAGGCGCAGGATTGCTTCAGGCCCTCTTCTGGTTCTGGAGGGCAGGCTGAGCTTGTGCTTAATTCTTCTTCCTGATGGGAAAATAGAGTGACCTGTGCCTGTCCCAACACCTAGAGCTAGTCTCTCATTGGTTCCCCCTCTTCCCGTTCATCCTCAGGACAAATTGCAACCTGTACGGAACAGGAGGTTAAAGGTGCTGATTCTCCAAGGAGGGAGATGGCTAGTAAATCGGCTGGAATGGCGAACCCGAGCAAAGGAGATGAGAAATGAGGTGCGTTTTAGAAACCTTTCCCGATCACACGGTGTACCATCTTCTGGGTTTCTCATGCCTGTTTTCGATGTAGGAAGATGCCCTTGAATCTGGAGATTTGGGACCCATGGGATGGGTACCATGCAGTATTACTTGAAAGGGTCTGCGTTGGCTCACCCAACCTCACCGAACCTCTCAGCCCCAAGAGTGTCCACCCTTATGTCTCAATCAGCTGTGGGTCTAGATATGGTCAATCCAGGTTGCATCACAGCCCCTGAACGAATTTTGGAAGAATTTCTCTCTCTTTCACTGTCTTTGTTTCACGGGTTTTGAAAAGTAGTTTATTTTTAGAACGGGGTTTAGCTGCTTTTCACGGCTGTGTTTATGCCGCTTTACACCCCCTTGACTCACTTACAGAGAGATATCAATACATAGGTTTGAAGATTCTTACTAGTCAGATATATTCTTGTGCGTTGAATAGGGGGTGTTGGGTCCAGTTCACTGAAAAAGGAATAGGTCTTGTCTCTTACATATTGGGTTTATGGAACGGTATCTGATCTAATTTGAAACCCTTGTTTTATGCATCACCCCACCTCACCTTTCCCGTTCAGCAGCCATAGTGTGTTTTCTAAACGTGTGACTCTGTTCTGTTTTGCAATTAAGTTCAAGTGTAGCGGTTTTTACATTCCCTCTATAAGTGATATATTATGATCAGTGTCTTTTTCTGTGTGACTTATTTCACTTAGAATCATCGTACCTAAATCCACTCATCGTGCTGCTACTAGCCTTATGACGTTGATTTCATGGCTGAGTGATATTCCATTGTACATGAGGACCCCAACTTCTTTATCCATTTTTCTCTTTCCTAGGATATTTAAGGTGTAATGAAGTGGGGGTTCTTGTCAACAGAGCAGCCCTAAACTTTGGGGTGCCTGTGTCTTGCTGATTTTTAGTTTTCCCAATTTATACGCCCATGAGTGGAAGTGCCCTATGCTCTCCAAGCTGTGTTTTTTAGATGTTTCAGAACACACCGTACACTTCTCCAGAGTGGCTGTTGGCAATTTACATCCCGCCCATCAGCGTAGCAAGGCTCCCATTTCTCCATGGCCGGTCCTGCATTTCTGGTTTGGACACTTTTTTCCGCATGGCCCTTTTGCCCGCTGGGAAGCCAGACTTCTTTGGAGCGCTGATTGGCCTTTCCAGGTTGCTTGGTTGGCCAAAAAGGGCGTATGCGTTTTTTCCTGAATATATTCAGGAAAAAACGCATACGCCCTTTTTGGCCAAGGGCATCATTGTCCACGTTTTGCCGCTTTTCAGGTGCTTTCAAGGCGATTCGAATCTACCTCCTGAAATCTGTTTCCTGCAATTCTGCCTTGCTTTCAAAGCCTCTTCGTTGCCTTCCCTTAATATATTTGTGGACGAGAGGTATCATTTAAAACTCTGCAGGTTTGTGAATTGCAGTGCCCCTGAGCTCCATTTTTCAACTCGCTTTTTTGGGAGCTGGCCGCAAAGGCGCAGGATTGCTTCAGGCCCTCTTCTGGTTCTGGAGGGCAGGCTGAGCTTGTGCTTAATTCTTCTTCCTGATGGGAAAATAGAGTGACCTGTGCCTGTCCCAACACCTAGAGCTAGTCTCTCATTGGTTCCCCCTCTTCCCGTTCATCCTCAGGACAAATTGCAACCTGTACGGAACAGGAGGTTAAAGGTGCTGATTCTCCAAGGAGGGAGATGGCTAGTAAATCGGCTGGAATGGCGAACCCGAGCAAAGGAGATGAGAAATGAGGTGCGTTTTAGAAACCTTTCCCGATCACACGGTGTACCATCTTCTGGGTTTCTCATGCCTGTTTTCGATGTAGGAAGATGCCCTTGAACCTGGAGATTTGGGACCCATGGGATGGGTACCATGCAGTATTACTTGAAAGGGTCTGCGTTGGCTCACCCAACCTCACCGAACCTCTCAGCCCCAAGAGTGTCCACCCTTATGTCTCAATCAGCTGTGGGTCTAGATATGGTCAATCCAGGTTGCATCACAGCCCCTGAACGAATTTTGTAAGAATTTCTCACTCTTTCACTGTCTTTGTTTCACGGGTTTTGAAAAGTAATTTATTTTTATAATGGGGTTTAGCTGCTTTTCACGGCTGTGTTTATGCCGCTTTACACCCCCTTGACTCACTTACAGAGAGATATCAATACATAGGTTTGAAGATTCTTACTAGTCAGATATATTCTTTTGCGGTGAATAGGGGGTGTTGGGTCCAGTTCACTGAAAAAGGAATAGGTCTTGTCTCTTACATATTGGGTTTTTGGAACGGTATCTGAGCTAATTTGAAACCCTTGTTTTATGCATCACCCCACCTCACCTTGCCCGTTCAGCAGCCATAGTGTGTTTTCTGAACGTGTGACTCTGTTCTGTTTTGCAATTCAGTTCAAGTGTAGCGGTTTTTACACTCCCTCTATAAGTAATATCTTATGATAAGTGTCTTTTTCTGTGTGACTTATTTCACTTAGAATCGTCGTACCTAAATCCACTCATCGTGCTGCTACTAGCCTTATGACATTGATTTCATGGCTGAGTGATATTCCATTGTACATGAGGACCCCAACTTCTTTATCCATTTTTCTCTTTCCTAGGATATTTAAGGTGTAATGAAGTGGGGGTTCTTGTCAACAGAGCAGCCCTAAACTTTGGGGTGCCTGTGTCTTGCTGATTTTTAGTTTTCCCAATTTATACGCCCATGAGTGGAAGTGCCCTATGCTCTCCAAGCTGTGTTTTTTAGATGTTTCAGAACACACCGTACACTTCTCCAGAGTGGCTGTTTGCAATTTACATCCCGCCCATCAGCGTAGCAAGGCTTCCATTTCTCCATGGCCGGTCCTGCATTTCTGGTTTGGACACTTTTTTCCGCATGGCCCTTTTGCCCGCTGGGAAACCAGACTTCTTTGGAGCCCTGATTGGCCTTTCCAGGTTGCTTGGTTGGCCAAAAAAGGCGTATGCGTTTTTTCCTGAATATATTCAGGAAAAAACGCATACGCCCTTTTTGGCCAAGGGCATCATTGTCCACGTTTTGCCGCTTTTCAGGTGCTTTCAAGGCGATTCGAATCTACCTCCTGAAATCTGTTTCCTGCAATTCTGCCTTGCTTTCAAAGCCTCTTCGTTGCCTTCCCTTAATATATTTGTGGACGAGAGGTATCATTTAAAACTCTGCAGGTTTGTGAATTGCAGTGCCCCTGAGCTCCATTTTTCAACTCGCTTTTTTGGGAGCTGGCCGCAAAGGCGCAGGATTGCTTCAGGCCCTCTTCTGGTTCTGGGGGGCAGGCTGAGCTTGTGCTTAATTCTTCTTCCTGATGGGAAAATAGAGTGACCTGTGCCTGTCCCAACACCTAGAGCTAGTCTCTCATTGGTTCCCCCTCTTCCCGTTCATCCTCAGGACAAATTGCAACCTGTACGGAACAGGAGGTTAAAGGTGCTGATTCTCCAAGGAGGGAGATGGCTAGTAAATCGGCTGGAATGGCGAACCCGAGCAAAGGAGATGAGAAATGAGGTGCGTTTTAGAAACCTTTCCCGATCACACGGTGTACCATCTTCTGGGTTTCTCATGCCTGTTTTCGATGTAGGAAGATGCCCTTGAACCTGGAGATTTGGGACCCATGGGATGGGTACCCTGCAGTATTACTTGAAAGGGTCTGCGTTGTCTCACCCAACCTCACCGAACCTCTCAGCCCCAAGAGTGTCCACCCTTATGTCTCAATCAGCTGTGGGTCTAGATATGGTCAATCCAGGTTGCATCACAGCCCCTGAACGAATTTTGTAAGAATTTCTCTCTCTTTCACTGTCTTTGTTTCACTGGTTTTGAAAAGTAATTTATTTTTATAATGGTGTTTAGCTGCTTTTCACGGCTGTGTTTATGCCGCTTTACACCCCCTTGACTCACTTACAGAGAGATATCAATACATAGGTTTGAAGATTCTTACTAGTCAGATATATTCTTGTGCGGTGAATAGGGGGTGTTGAGTCCAGTTCACTGAAAAAGGAATAGGTCTTGTCTCTTACATATTGGGTTTATGGAACGGTATCTGAGCTAATTTGAAACCCTTGTTTTATGCATCACCCCACCTCACCTTGCCCGTTCAGCAGCCATAGTGTGTTTTCTGAACGTGTGACTCTGTTCTGTTTTGCAATTCAGTTCAAGTGTAGCGGTTTTTACACTCCCTCTATAAGTAATATCTTATGATAAGTGTCTTTTTCTGTGTGACTTATTTCACTTAGAATCGTCGTACCTAAATCCACTCATCGTGCTGCTACTAGCCTTATGACATTGATTTCATGGCTGAGTGATATTCCATTGTACATGAGGACCCCAACTTCTTTATCCATTTTTCTCTTTCCTAGGATATTTAAGGTGTAATGAAGTGGGGGTTCTTGTCAACAGAGCAGCCCTAAACTTTGGGGTGCCTGTGTCTTGCTGATTTTTAGTTTTCCCAATTTATACGCCCATGAGTGGAAGTGCCCTATGCTCTCCAAGCTGTGTTTTTTAGATGTTTCAGAACACACCGTACACTTCTCCAGAGTGGCTGTTTGCAATTTACATCCCGCCCATCAGCGTAGCAAGGCTTCCATTTCTCCATGGCCGGTCCTGCATTTCTGGTTTGGACACTTTTTTCCGCATGGCCCTTTTGCCCGCTGGGAAACCAGACTTCTTTGGAGCCCTGATTGGCCTTTCCAGGTTGCTTGGTTGGCCAAAAAAGGCGTATGCGTTTTTTCCTGAATATATTCAGGAAAAAACGCATACGCCCTTTTTGGCCAAGGGCATCATTGTCCACGTTTTGCCGCTTTTCAGGTGCTTTCAAGGCGATTCGAATCTACCTCCTGAAATCTGTTTCCTGCAATTCTGCCTTGCTTTCAAAGCCTCTTCGTTGCCTTCCCTTAATATATTTGTGGACGAGAGGTATCATTTAAAACTCTGCAGGTTTGTGAATTGCAGTGCCCCTGAGCTCCATTTTTCAACTCGCTTTTTTGGTAGCTGGCCGCAAAGGCGCAGGATTGCTTCAGGCTTTCTTCTGGTTCTGGGGGGCAGGCTGAGCTTGTGCTTAATTCTTCTTCCTGATGGGAAAATAGAGTGACCTGTGCCTGTCCCAACACCTAGAGCTAGTCTCTCATTGGTTCCCCCTCTTCCCGTTCATCCTCAGGACAAATTGCAACCTGTACGGAACAGGAGGTTAAAGGTGCTGATTCTCCAAGGAGGGAGATGGCTAGTAAATCGGCTGGAATGGCGAACCCGAGCAAAGGAGATGAGAAATGAGGTGCGTTTTAGAAACCTTTCCCGATCACACGGTGTACCATCTTCTGGGTTTCTCATGCCTGTTTTCAATGTAGGAAGATGCCCTTGAACCTGGAGATTTGGGACCCATGGGATGGGTACCATGCAGTATTACTTGAAAGGGTCTGCGTTGGCTCACCCAACCTCACCGAACCTCTCAGCCCCAAGAGTGTCCACCCTTATGTCTCAATCAGCTGTGGGTCTAGATATGGTCAATCCAGGTTGCATCACAGCCCCTGAACGAATTTTGGAAGAATTTCTCTCTCTTTCACTGTCTTTGTTTCACGGGTTTTGAAAAGTAATTTATTTTTTTTTTTTTTTTTTTTTTTTTTTAAAGGATTTTCTTTTATTTATTTATTTATTTATTTGTTTATTATTTTTGTCTGTATTGGGTCTTCGGTTCGTGCGAGGGCTTTCTCCAGTTGCGGCAAGCGGGGGCCACTCTTCATCGCGGTGCGGGGACCGCTATTCATCGCGGTGCGCGGGCCTTTCTCTATCGCGGCCCCTCCCGTTGCGGGGCACAGGCTCCAGACGCGCAGGCTCAGCAATTGTGGCTCACGGGCCCAGTTGCTCCGTGGCATGTGGGATCTTCCCAGACCAGGGCTCGAACCCGTGTCCCCTGCATTAGCAGGCAGATTCTCAACCACTGCGCCACCAGGGAAGCCCTGAAAAGTAATTTATTTTTATAATGGGGTTTAGCTGCTTTTCACGGCTGTGTTTATGCCGCTTTACACCCCCTTGACTCACTTACAGAGAGCTATCAATACATAGGTTTGAAGATTCTTACTAGTCAGATATATTCTTGTGCGGTGAATAGGGGGTGTTGAGTCCAGTTCACTGAAAAAGGAATAGGTCTTGTCTCTTACATATTGGGTTTATGGAACGGTATCTGAGCTAATTTGAAACCCTTGTTTTATGCATCACCCCACCTCACCTTGCCCGTTCAGCAGCCATAGTGTGTTTTCTGAACGTGTGACTCTGTTCTGTTTTGCAATTCAGTTCAAGTGTAGTGGTTTTTACATTCCCTCTATAAGTGATATCTTATGATAAGTGTCTTTTTCTGTGTGACTTATTTCACTTAGAATCGTCGTACCTAAATCCACTCATCGTGCTGCTACTAGCCTTATGACGTTGATTTCATGGCTGAGTGATATTCCATTGTACATGAGGACCCCAACTTCTTTATCCATTTTTCTCTTTCCTAGGATATTTAAGGTGTAGTGAAGTGGGGGTTCTTGTCAACAGAGCAGCCCTAAACTTTGGGGTGCCTGTGTCTTGCTGATTTTTAGTTTTCCCAATTTATACGCCCATGAGTGGAAGTGCCCTATGCTCTCCAAGCTGTGTTTTTTAGATGTTTCAGAACACACCGTACACTTCTCCAGAGTGGCTGTTGGCAATTTACATACCACCCATCAGCGTAGCAAGGCTCCCATTTCTCCATGGCCGGTCCTGCATTTCTGGTTTGGACACTTTTTTCCGCATGGCCCTTTTGCCCGCTGGGAAGCCAGACTTCTTTGGAGCGCTGATTGGCCTTTCCAGGTTGCTTGGTTGGCCAAAAAGGGCGTATGCGTTTTTTCCTGAATATATTCAGGAAAAAACGCATACGCCCTTTTTGGCCAAGGGCATCATTGTCCACGTTTTGCCGCTTTTCAGGTGCTTTCAAGGCGATTCGAATCTACCTCCTGAAATCTGTTTCCTGCAATTCTGCCTTGCTTTCAAAGCCTCTTCGTTGCCTTCCCTTAATATATTTGTGGACGAGAGGTATCATTTAAAACTCTGCAGGTTTGTGAATTGCAGTGCCCCTGAGCTCCATTTTTCAACTCGCTTTTTTGGGAGCTGGCCGCAAAGGCGCAGGATTGCTTCAGGCCCTCTTCTGGTTCTGGGGGGCAGGCTGAGCTTGTGCTTAATTCTTCTTCCTGATGGGAAAATAGAGTGACCTGTGCCTGTCCCAACACCTAGAGCTAGTCTCTCATTGGTTCCCCCTCTTCCCGTTCATCCTCAGGACAAATTGCAACCTGTACGGAACAGGAGGTTAAAGGTGCTGATTCTCCAAGGAGGGAGATGGCTAGTAAATCGGCTGGAATGGCGAACCCGAGCAAAGGAGATGAGAAATGAGGTGCGTTTTAGAAACCTTTCCCGATCACACGGTGTACCATCTTCTGGGTTTCTCATGCCTGTTTTCGATGTAGGAAGATGCCCTTGAACCTGGAGATTTGGGACCCATGGGATGGGTACCCTGCAGTATTACTTGAAAGGGTCTGCGTTGTCTCACCCAACCTCACCGAACCTCTCAGCCCCAAGAGTGTCCACCCTTATGTCTCAATCAGCTGTGGGTCTAGATATGGTCAATCCAGGTTGCATCACAGCCCCTGAACGAATTTTGTAAGAATTTCTCTCTCTTTCACTGTCTTTGTTTCACTGGTTTTGAAAAGTAATTTATTTTTATAATGGTGTTTAGCTGCTTTTCACGGCTGTGTTTATGCCGCTTTACACCCCCTTGACTCACTTACAGAGAGATATCAATACATAGGTTTGAAGATTCTTACTAGTCAGATATATTCTTGTGCGGTGAATAGGGGGTGTTGAGTCCAGTTCACTGAAAAAGGAATAGGTCTTGTCTCTTACATATTGGGTTTATGGAACGGTATCTGAGCTAATTTGAAACCCTTGTTTTATGCATCACCCCACCTCACCTTGCCCGTTCAGCAGCCATAGTGTGTTTTCTGAACGTGTGACTCTGTTCTGTTTTGCAATTCAGTTCAAGTGTAGCGGTTTTTACACTCCCTCTATAAGTAATATCTTATGATAAGTGTCTTTTTCTGTGTGACTTATTTCACTTAGAATCGTCGTACCTAAATCCACTCATCGTGCTGCTACTAGCCTTATGACATTGATTTCATGGCTGAGTGATATTCCATTGTACATGAGGACCCCAACTTCTTTATCCATTTTTCTCTTTCCTAGGATATTTAAGGTGTAATGAAGTGGGGGTTCTTGTCAACAGAGCAGCCCTAAACTTTGGGGTGCCTGTGTCTTGCTGATTTTTAGTTTTCCCAATTTATACGCCCATGAGTGGAAGTGCCCTATGCTCTCCAAGCTGTGTTTTTTAGATGTTTCAGAACACACCGTACACTTCTCCAGAGTGGCTGTTTGCAATTTACATCCCGCCCATCAGCGTAGCAAGGCTCCCATTTCTCCATGGCCGGTCCTGCATTTCTGGTTTGGACACTTTTTTCCGCATGGCCCTTTTGCCCGCTGGGAAACCAGACTTCTTTGGAGCCCTGATTGGCCTTTCCAGGTTGCTTGGTTGGCCAAAAAAGGCGTATGCGTTTTTTCCTGAATATATTCAGGAAAAAACGCATACGCCCTTTTTGGCCAAGGGCATCATTGTCCACGTTTTGCCGCTTTTCAGGTGCTTTCAAGGCGATTCGAATCTACCTCCTGAAATCTGTTTCCTGCAATTCTGCCTTGCTTTCAAAGCCTCTTCGTTGCCTTCCCTTAATATATTTGTGGACGAGAGGTATCATTTAAAACTCTGCAGGTTTGTGAATTGCAGTGCCCCTGAGCTCCATTTTTCAACTCGCTTTTTTGGGAGCTGGCCGCAAAGGCGCAGGATTGCTTCAGGCTTTCTTCTGGTTCTGGGGGGCAGGCTGAGCTTGTGCTTAATTCTTCTTCCTGATGGGAAAATAGAGTGACCTGTGCCTGTCCCAACACCTAGAGCTAGTCTCTCATTGGTTCCCCCTCTTCCCGTTCATCCTCAGGACAAATTGCAACCTGTACGGAACAGGAGGTTAAAGGTGCTGATTCTCCAAGGAGGGAGATGGCTAGTAAATCGGCTGGAATGGCGAACCCGAGCAAAGGAGATGAGAAATGAGGTGCGTTTTAGAAACCTTTCCCGATCACACGGTGTACCATCTTCTGGGTTTCTCATGCCTGTTTTCGATGTAGGAAGATGCCCTTGAACCTGGAGATTTGGGACCCATGGGATGGGTACCCTGCAGTATTACTTGAAAGGGTCTGCGTTGGCTCACCCAACCTCACCGAACCTCTCAGCCCCAAGAGTGTCCACCCTTATGTCTCAATCAGCTGTGGGTCTAGATATGGTCAATCCAGGTTGCATCACAGCCCCTGAACGAATTTTGGAAGAATTTCTCTCTCTTTCACTGTCTTTGTTTCACGGGTTTTGAAAAGTAATTTATTTTTATAATGGGGTTTAGCTGCTTTTCACGGCTGTGTTTATGCCGCTTTACACCCCCTTGACTCACTTACAGAGAGCTATCAATACATAGGTTTGAAGATTCTTACTAGTCAGATATATTCTTGTGCGGTGAATAGGGGGTGTTGAGTCCAGTTCACTGAAAAAGGAATAGGTCTTGTCTCTTACATATTGGGTTTATGGAACGGTATCTGAGCTAATTTGAAACCCTTGTTTTATGCATCACCCCACCTCACCTTGCCCGTTCAGCAGCCATAGTGTGTTTTCTGAACGTGTGACTCTGTTCTGTTTTGCAATTCAGTTCAAGTGTAGTGGTTTTTACATTCCCTCTATAAGTGATATCTTATGATAAGTGTCTTTTTCTGTGTGACTTATTTCACTTAGAATCGTCGTACCTAAATCCACTCATCGTGCTGCTACTAGCCTTATGACGTTGATTTCATGGCTGAGTGATATTCCATTGTACATGAGGACCCCAACTTCTTTATCCATTTTTCTCTTTCCTAGGATATTTAAGGTGTAGTGAAGTGGGGGTTCTTGTCAACAGAGCAGCCCTAAACTTTGGGGTGCCTGTGTCTTGCTGATTTTTAGTTTTCCCAATTTATACGCCCATGAGTGGAAGTGCCCTATGCTCTCCAAGCTGTGTTTTTTAGATGTTTCAGAACACACGGTACACTTCTCCAGAGTGGCTGTTGGCAATTTACATACCACCCATCAGCGTAGCAAGGCTCCCATTTCTCCATGGCCGGTCCTGCATTTCTGGTTTGGACACTTTTTTCCGCATGGCCCTTTTGCCCGCTGGGAAGCCAGACTTCTTTGGAGCGCTGATTGGCCTTTCCAGGTTGCTTGGTTGGCCAAAAAGGGCGTATGCGTTTTTTCCTGAATATATTCAGGAAAAAACGCATACGCCCTTTTTGGCCAAGGGCATCATTGTCCACGTTTTGCCGCTTTTCAGGTGCTTTCAAGGCGATTCGAATCTACCTCCTGAAATCTGTTTCCTGCAATTCTGCCTTGCTTTCAAAGCCTCTTCGTTGCCTTCCCTTAATATATTTGTGGACGAGAGGTATCATTTAAAACTCTGCAGGTTTGTGAATTGCAGTGCCCCTGAGCTCCATTTTTCAACTCGCTTTTTTGGGAGCTGGCCGCAAAGGCGCAGGATTGCTTCAGGCCCTCTTCTGGTTCTGGGGGGCAGGCTGAGCTTGTGCTTAATTCTTCTTCCTGATGGGAAAATAGAGTGACCTGTGCCTGTCCCAACACCTAGAGCTAGTCTCTCATTGGTTCCCCCTCTTCCCGTTCATCCTCAGGACAAATTGCAACCTGTACGGAACAGGAGGTTAAAGGTGCTGATTCTCCAAGGAGGGAGATGGCTAGTAAATCGGCTGGAATGGCGAACCCGAGCAAAGGAGATGAGAAATGAGGTGCGTTTTAGAAACCTTTCCCGATCACACGGTGTACCATCTTCTGGGTTTCTCATGCCTGTTTTCGATGTAGGAAGATGCCCTTGAACCTGGAGATTTGGGACCCATGGGATGGGTACCCTGCAGTATTACTTGAAAGGGTCTGCGTTGTCTCACCCAACCTCACCGAACCTCTCAGCCCCAAGAGTGTCCACCCTTATGTCTCAATCAGCTGTGGGTCTAGATATGGTCAATCCAGGTTGCATCACAGCCCCTGAACGAATTTTGTAAGAATTTCTCTCTCTTTCACTGTCTTTGTTTCACTGGTTTTGAAAAGTAATTTATTTTTATAATGGTGTTTAGCTGCTTTTCACGGCTGTGTTTATGCCGCTTTACACCCCCTTGACTCACTTACAGAGAGATATCAATACATAGGTTTGAAGATTCTTACTAGTCAGATATATTCTTGTGCGGTGAATAGGGGGTGTTGAGTCCAGTTCACTGAAAAAGGAATAGGTCTTGTCTCTTACATATTGGGTTTATGGAACGGTATCTGAGCTAATTTGAAACCCTTGTTTTATGCATCACCCCACCTCACCTTGCCCGTTCAGCAGCCATAGTGTGTTTTCTGAACGTGTGACTCTGTTCTGTTTTGCAATTCAGTTCAAGTGTAGCGGTTTTTACACTCCCTCTATAAGTAATATCTTATGATAAGTGTCTTTTTCTGTGTGACTTATTTCACTTAGAATCGTCGTACCTAAATCCACTCATCGTGCTGCTACTAGCCTTATGACATTGATTTCATGGCTGAGTGATATTCCATTGTACATGAGGACCCCAACTTCTTTATCCATTTTTCTCTTTCCTAGGATATTTAAGGTGTAATGAAGTGGGGGTTCTTGTCAACAGAGCAGCCCTAAACTTTGGGGTGCCTGTGTCTTGCTGATTTTTAGTTTTCCCAATTTATACGCCCATGAGTGGAAGTGCCCTATGCTCTCCAAGCTGTGTTTTTTAGATGTTTCAGAACACACCGTACACTTCTCCAGAGTGGCTGTTTGCAATTTACATCCCGCCCATCAGCGTAGCAAGGCTCCCATTTCTCCATGGCCGGTCCTGCATTTCTGGTTTGGACACTTTTTTCCGCATGGCCCTTTTGCCCGCTGGGAAACCAGACTTCTTTGGAGCCCTGATTGGCCTTTCCAGGTTGCTTGGTTGGCCAAAAAAGGCGTATGCGTTTTTTCCTGAATATATTCAGGAAAAAACGCATACGCCCTTTTTGGCCAAGGGCATCATTGTCCACGTTTTGCCGCTTTTCAGGTGCTTTCAAGGCGATTCGAATCTACCTCCTGAAATCTGTTTCCTGCAATTCTGCCTTGCTTTCAAAGCCTCTTCGTTGCCTTCCCTTAATATATTTGTGGACGAGAGGTATCATTTAAAACTCTGCAGGTTTGTGAATTGCAGTGCCCCTGAGCTCCATTTTTCAACTCGCTTTTTTGGGAGCTGGCCGCAAAGGCGCAGGATTGCTTCAGGCTTTCTTCTGGTTCTGGGGGGCAGGCTGAGCTTGTGCTTAATTCTTCTTCCTGATGGGAAAATAGAGTGACCTGTGCCTGTCCCAACACCTAGAGCTAGTCTCTCATTGGTTCCCCCTCTTCCCGTTCATCCTCAGGACAAATTGCAACCTGTACGGAACAGGAGGTTAAAGGTGCTGATTCTCCAAGGAGGGAGATGGCTAGTAAATCGGCTGGAATGGCGAACCCGAGCAAAGGAGATGAGAAATGAGGTGCGTTTTAGAAACCTTTCCCGATCACACGGTGTACCATCTTCTGGGTTTCTCATGCCTGTTTTCGATGTAGGAAGATGCCCTTGAACCTGGAGATTTGGGACCCATGGGATGGGTACCATGCAGTATTACTTGAAAGGGTCTGCGTTGGCTCACCCAACCTCACCGAACCTCTCAGCCCCAAGAGTGTCCACCCTTATGTCTCAATCAGCTGTGGGTCTAGATATGGTCAATCCAGGTTGCATCACAGCCCCTGAACGAATTTTGGAAGAATTTCTCTCTCTTTCACTGTCTTTGTTTCACGGGTTTTGAAAAGTAATTTATTTTTATAATGGGGTTTAGCTGCTTTTCACGGCTGTGTTTATGCCGCTTTACACCCCCTTGACTCACTTACAGAGAGCTATCAATACATAGGTTTGAAGATTCTTACTAGTCAGATATATTCTTGTGCGGTGAATAGGGGGTGTTGAGTCCAGTTCACTGAAAAAGGAATAGGTCTTGTCTCTTACATATTGGGTTTATGGAACGGTATCTGAGCTAATTTGAAACCCTTGTTTTATGCATCACCCCACCTCACCTTGCCCGTTCAGCAGCCATAGTGTGTTTTCTGAACGTGTGACTCTGTTCTGTTTTGCAATTCAGTTCAAGTGTAGTGGTTTTTACATTCCCTCTATAAGTGATATCTTATGATAAGTGTCTTTTTCTGTGTGACTTATTTCACTTAGAATCGTCGTACCTAAATCCACTCATCGTGCTGCTACTAGCCTTATGACGTTGATTTCATGGCTGAGTGATATTCCATTGTACATGAGGACCCCAACTTCTTTATCCATTTTTCTCTTTCCTAGGATATTTAAGGTGTAGTGAAGTGGGGGTTCTTGTCAACAGAGCAGCCCTAAACTTTGGGGTGCCTGTGTCTTGCTGATTTTTAGTTTTCCCAATTTATACGCCCATGAGTGGAAGTGCCCTATGCTCTCCAAGCTGTGTTTTTTAGATGTTTCAGAACACACCGTACACTTCTCCAGAGTGGCTGTTGGCAATTTACATCCCGCCCATCAGCGTAGCAAGGCTCCCATTTCTCCATGGCCGGTCCTGCATTTCTGGTTTGGACACTTTTTTCCGCATGGCCCTTTTGCCCGCTGGGAAGCCAGACTTCTTTGGAGCGCTGATTGGCCTTTCCAGGTTGCTTGGTTGGCCAAAAAGGGCGTATGCGTTTTTTCCTGAATATATTCAGGAAAAAACGCATACGCCCTTTTTGGCCAAGGGCATCATTGTCCACGTTTTGCCGCTTTTCAGGTGCTTTCAAGGCGATTCGAATCTACCTCCTGAAATCTGTTTCCTGCAATTCTGCCTTGCTTTCAAAGCCTCTTCGTTGCCTTCCCTTAATATATTTGTGGACGAGAGGTATCATTTAAAACTCTGCAGGTTTGTGAATTGCAGTGCCCCTGAGCTCCATTTTTCAACTCGCTTTTTTGGGAGCTGGCCGCAAAGGCGCAGGATTGCTTCAGGCCCTCTTCTGGTTCTGGGGGGCAGGCTGAGCTTGTGCTTAATTCTTCTTCCTGATGGGAAAATAGAGTGACCTGTGCCTGTCCCAACACCTAGAGCTAGTCTCTCATTGGTTCCCCCTCTTCCCGTTCATCCTCAGGACAAATTGCAACCTGTACGGAACAGGAGGTTAAAGGTGCTGATTCTCCAAGGAGGGAGATGGCTAGTAAATCGGCTGGAATGGCGAACCCGAGCAAAGGAGATGAGAAATGAGGTGCGTTTTAGAAACCTTTCCCGATCACACGGTGTACCATCTTCTGGGTTTCTCATGCCTGTTTTCGATGTAGGAAGATGCCCTTGAACCTGGAGATTTGGGACCCATGGGATGGGTACCATGCAGTATTACTTGAAAGGGTCTGCGTTGGCTCACCCAACCTCACCGAACCTCTCAGCCCCAAGAGTGTCCACCCTTATGTCTCAATCAGCTGTGGGTCTAGATATGGTCAATCCAGGTTGCATCACAGCCCCTGAACGAATTTTGGAAGAATTTCTCTCTCTTTCACTGTCTTTGTTTCACGGGTTTTGAAAAGCAATTTATTTTTATAATGGGGTTTAGCTGCTTTTCACGGCTGTGTTTATGCCGCTTTACACCCCCTTGACTCACTTACAGAGAGATATCAATACATAGGTTTGAAGATTCTTACTAGTCAGATATATTCTTGTGCGGTGAATAGGGGGTGTTGAGTCCAGTTCACTGAAAAAGGAATAGGTCTTGTCTCTTACATATTGGGTTTATGGAACGGTATCTGAGCTAATTTGAAACCCTTGTTTTATGCATCACCCCACCTCACCTTGCCCGTTCAGCAGCCATAGTGTGTTTTCTGAACGTGTGACTCTGTTCTGTTTTGCAATTCAGTTCAAGTGTAGTGGTTTTTACATTCCCTCTATAAGTGATATCTTATGATAAGTGTCTTTTTCTGTGTGACTTATTTCACTTAGAATCGTCGTACCTAAATCCACTCATCGTGCTGCTACTAGCCTTATGACGTTGATTTCATGGCTGAGTGATATTCCATTGTACATGAGGACCCCAACTTCTTTATCCATTTTTCTCTTTCCTAGGATATTTAAGGTGTAATGAAGTGGGGGTTCTTGTCAACAGAGCAGCCCTAAACTTTGGGGTGCCTGTGTCTTGCTGATTTTTAGTTTTCCCAATTTATACGCCCATGAGTGGAAGTGCCCTATGCTCTCCAAGCTGTGTTTTTTAGATGTTTCAGAACACACCGTACACTTCTCCAGAGTGGCTGTTGGCAATTTACATCCCGCCCATCAGCGTAGCAAGGCTCCCATTTCTCCATGGCCGGTCCTGCATTTCTGGTTTGGACACTTTTTTCTGCATGGCCCTTTTGCCCGCTGGGAAGCCAGACTTCTTTGGAGCGCTGATTGGCCTTTCCAGGTTGCTTGGTTGGCCAAAAAGGGCGTATGCGTTTTTTCCTGAATATATTCAGGAAAAAACGCATACGCCCTTTTTGGCCAAGGGCATCATTGTCCACGTTTTGCCGCTTTTCAGGTGCTTTCAAGGCGATTCGAATCTACCTCCTGAAATCTGTTTCCTGCAATTCTGCCTTGCATTCAAAGCCTCTTCGTTGCCTTCCCTTAATATATTTGTGGACGAGAGGTATCATTTAAAACTCTGCAGGTTTGTGAATTGCAGTGCCCCTGAGCTCCATTTTTCAACTCGCTTTTTTGGGAGCGGGCCGCAAAGGCGCAGGATTGCTTCAGGCCCTCTTCTGGTTCTGGGGGGCAGGCTGAGCTTGTGCTTAATTCTTCTTCCTGATGGGAAAATAGAGTGACCTGTGCCTGTCCCAACACCTAGAGCTAGTCTCTCATTGGTTCCCCCTCTTCCCGTTCATCCTCAGGACAAATTGCAACCTGTACGGAACAGGAGGTTAAAGGTGCTGATTCTCCAAGGAGGGAGATGGCTAGTAAATCGGCTGGAATGGCGAACCCGAGCAAAGAGATGAGAAATGAGGTGCGTTTTAGAAACCTTTCCCGATCACACGGTGTACCATCTTCTGGGTTTCTCATGCCTGTTTTCGATGTAGGAAGATGCCCTTGAACCTGGAGACTTGGGACCCATGGGATGGGTACCATGCAGTATTACTTGAAAGGGTCTGCGTTGGCTCACCCAACCTCACCGAACCTCTCAGCCCCAAGAGTGTCCACCCTTATGTCTCAATCAGCTGTGGGTCTAGATATGGTCAATCCAGGTTGCATCACAGCCCCTGAACGAATTTTGTAAGAATTTCTCTCTCTTTCACTGTCTTTGTTTCACGGGTTTAGAAAAGTAATTTATTTTTATAATGGGGTTTAGCTGCTTTTCACGGCTGTGTTTATGCCGCTTTACACCCCCTTGACTCACTTACAGAGAGATATCAATACATAGGTTTGAAGATTCTTACTAGTCAGATATATTCTTGTGCGGTGAATAGGGGGTGTTGAGTCCAGTTCACTGAAAAAGGAATAGGTCTTGTCTCTTACATATTGGGTTTATGGAACGGTATCTGAGCTAATTTGAAACCCTTGTTTTATGCATCACCCCACCTCACCTTTCCCGTTCCGCAGCCATAGTGTGTTTTCTGAACGTGTGACTCTGTTCTGTTTTCCAATTCAGTTCAAGTGTAGCGGTTTTTACACTCCCTCTATAAGTAATATCTTATGATAAGTGTCTTTTTCTGTGTGACTTATTTCACTTAGAATCGTCGTACCTAAATCCACTCATCGTGCTGCTACTAGCCTTATGACATTGATTTCATGGCTGAGTGATATTCCATTGTACATGAGGACCCCAACTTCTTTATCCATTTTTCTCTTTCCTAGGATATTTAAGGTGTAATGAAGTGGGGGTTCTTGTCAACAGAGCAGCCGTAAACTTTGGGGTGCCTGTGTCTTGCTGATTTTTAGTTTTCCCAATTTATACCCCCATGAGTGGAAGTGCCCTATGCTCTCCAAGCTGTGTTTTTTAGATGTTTCAGAATACACCGTACACTTCTCCAGAGTGGCTGTTTGCAATTTACATCCCGCCCATCAGCGTAGCAAGGCTCCCATTTCTCCATGGCCGGTCCTGCATTTCTGGTTTGGACACTTTTTTCCGCATGGCCCTTTTGCCCGCTGGGAAGCCAGACTTCTTTGGAGCCCTGATTGGCCTTTCCAGGTTGCTTGGTTGGTCAAAAAAGGCGTATGCGTTTTTTCCTGAATATATTCAGGAAAAAACGCATACGCCCTTTTTGGCCAAGGGCATCATTGTCCACGTTTTGCCGCTTTTCAGGTGCTTTCAAGGCGATTCGAATCTACCTCCTGAAATCTGTTTCCTGCAATTCTGCCTTGCTTTCAAAGCCTCTTCGTTGCCTTCCCTTAATATATTTGTGGACGAGAGGTATCATTTAAAACTCTGCAGGTTTGTGAATTGCAGTGCCCCTGAGCTCCATTTTTCAACTCGCTTTTTTGGGAGCTGGCCGCAAAGGCGCAGGATTGCTTCAGGCCCTCTTCTGGTTCTGGGGGGCAGGCTGAGCTTGTGCTTAATTCTTCTTCCTGATGGGAAAATAGAGTGACCTGTGCCTGTCCCAACACCTAGAGCTAGTCTCTCATTGGTTCCCCCTCTTCCCGTTCATCCTCAGGACAAATTGCAACCTGTACGGAACAGGAGGTTAAAGGTGCTGATTCTCCAAGGAGGGAGATGGCTAGTAAATCGGCTGGAATGGCGAACCCGAGCAAAGGAGATGAGAAATGAGGTGCGTTTTAGAAACCTTTCCCGATCACACGGTGTACCATCTTCTGGGTTTCTCATGCCTGTTTTCGATGTAGGAAGATGCCCTTGAACCTGGAGATTTGGGACCCATGGGATGGGTACCATGCAGTATTACTTGAAAGGGTCTGCGTTGGCTCACCCAACCTCACCGAACCTCTCAGCCCCAAGAGTGTCCACCCTTATGTCTCAATCAGCTGTGGGTCTAGATATGGTCAATCCAGGTTGCATCACAGCCCCTGAACGATTTTTGGAAGAATTTCTCTCTCTTTCACTGTCTTTGTTTCACGGGTTTTGAAAAGTAATTTATTTTTATAATGGGGTTTAGCTGCTTTTCACGGCTGTGTTTATGCCGCTTTACACCCCCTTGACTCACTTACAGAGAGCTATCAATACATAGGTTTGAAGATTCTTACTAGTCAGATATATTCTTGTGCGGTGAATAGGGGGTGTTGAGTCCAGTTCACTGAAAAAGGAATAGGTCTTGTCTCTTACATATTGGGTTTATGGAACGGTATCTGAGCTAATTTGAAACCCTTGTTTTATGCATCACCCCACCTCACCTTGCCCGTTCAGCAGCCATAGTGTGTTTTCTGAACGTGTGACTCTGTTCTGTTTTGCAATTCAGTTCAAGTGTAGTGGTTTTTACATTCCCTCTATAAGTGATATCTTATGATAAGTGTCTTTTTCTGTGTGACTTATTTCACTTAGAATCGTCGTACCTAAATCCACTCATCGTGCTGCTACTAGCCTTATGACGTTGATTTCATGGCTGAGTGATATTCCATTGTACATGAGGACCCCAACTTCTTTATCCATTTTTCTCTTTCCTAGGATATTTAAGGTGTAGTGAAGTGGGGGTTCTTGTCAACAGAGCAGCCCTAAACTTTGGGGTGCCTGTGTCTTGCTGATTTTTAGTTTTCCCAATTTATACGCCCATGAGTGGAAGTGCCCTATGCTCTCCAAGCTGTGTTTTTTAGATGTTTCAGAACACACCGTACACTTCTCCAGAGTGGCTGTTGGCAATTTACATCCCGCCCATCAGCGTAGCAAGGCTCCCATTTCTCCATGGCCGGTCCTGCATTTCTGGTTTGGACACTTTTTTCCGCATGGCCCTTTTGCCCGCTGGGAAGCCAGACTTCTTTGGAGCGCTGATTGGCCTTTCCAGGTTGCTTGGTTGGCCAAAAAGGGCGTATGCGTTTTTTCCTGAATATATTCAGGAAAAAACGCATACGCCCTTTTTGGCCAAGGGCATCATTGTCCACGTTTTGCCGCTTTTCAGGTGCTTTCAAGGCGATTCGAATCTACCTCCTGAAATCTGTTTCCTGCAATTCTGCCTTGCTTTCAAAGCCTCTTCGTTGCCTTCCCTTAATATATTTGTGGACGAGAGGTATCATTTAAAACTCTGCAGGTTTGTGAATTGCAGTGCCCCTGAGCTCCATTTTTCAACTCGCTTTTTTGGGAGCTGTCCGCAAAGGCGCAGGATTGCTTCAGGCCCTCTTCTGGTTCTGGGGGGCAGGCTGAGCTTGTGCTTAATTCTTCTTCCTGATGGGAAAATAGAGTGACCTGTGCCTGTCCCAACACCTAGAGCTAGTCTCTCATTGGTTCCCCCTCTTCCCGTTCATCCTCAGGACAAATTGCAACCTGTACGGAACAGGAGGTTAAAGGTGCTGATTCTCCAAGGAGGGAGATGGCTAGTAAATCGGCTGGAATGGCGAACCCGAGCAAAGGAGATGAGAAATGAGGTGCGTTTTAGAAACCTTTCCCGATCACACGGTGTACCATCTTCTGGGTTTCTCATGCCTGTTTTCGATGTAGGAAGATGCCCTTGAACCTGGAGATTTGGGACCCATGGGATGGGTACCATGCAGTATTACTTGAAAGGGTCTGCGTTGGCTCACCCAACCTCACCGAACCTCTCAGCCCCAAGAGTGTCCACCCTTATGTCTCAATCAGCTGTGGGTCTAGATATGGTCAATCCAGGTTGCATCACAGCCCCTGAACGAATTTTGGAAGAATTTCTCTCTCTTTCACTGTCTTTGTTTCACGGGTTTTGAAAAGCAATTTATTTTTATAATGGGGTTTAGCTGCTTTTCACGGCTGTGTTTATGCCGCTTTACACCCCCTTGACTCACTTACAGAGAGATATCAATACATAGGTTTGAAGATTCTTACTAGTCAGATATATTCTTGTGCGGTGAATAGGGGGTGTTGAGTCCAGTTCACTGAAAAAGGAATAGGTCTTGTCTCTTACATATTGGGTTTATGGAACGGTATCTGAGCTAATTTGAAACCCTTGTTTTATGCATCACCCCACCTCACCTTGCCCGTTCAGCAGCCATAGTGTGTTTTCTGAACGTGTGACTCTGTTCTGTTTTGCAATTCAGTTCAAGTGTAGTGGTTTTTACATTCCCTCTATAAGTGATATCTTATGATAAGTGTCTTTTTCTGTGTGACTTATTTCACTTAGAATCGTCGTACCTAAATCCACTCATCGTGCTGCTACTAGCCTTATGACGTTGATTTCATGGCTGAGTGATATTCCATTGTACATGAGGACCCCAACTTCTTTATCCATTTTTCTCTTTCCTAGGATATTTAAGGTGTAATGAAGTGGGGGTTCTTGTCAACAGAGCAGCCCTAAACTTTGGGGTGCCTGTGTCTTGCTGATTTTTAGTTTTCCCAATTTATACGCCCATGAGTGGAAGTGCCCTATGCTCTCCAAGCTGTGTTTTTTAGATGTTTCAGAACACACCGTACACTTCTCCAGAGTGGCCGTTGGCAATTTACATCCCACCCATCAGCGTAGCAAGGCTCCCATTTCTCCATGGCCGGTCCTGCATTTCTGGTTTGGACACTTTTTTCCGCATGGCCCTTTTGCCCGCTGGGAAGCCAGACTTCTTTGGAGCGCTGATTGGCCTTTCCAGGTTGCTTGGTTGGCCAAAAAGGGCGTATGCGTTTTTTCCTGAATATATTCAGGAAAAAACGCATACGCCCTTTTTGGCCAAGGGCATCATTGTCCACGTTTTGCCGCTTTTCAGGTGCTTTCAAGGCGATTCGAATCTACCTCCTGAAATCTGTTTCCTGCAATTCTGCCTTGCTTTCAAAGCCTCTTCGTTGCCTTCCCTTAATATATTTGTGGACGAGAGGTATCATTTAAAACTCTGCAGGTTTGTGAATTGCAGTGCCCCTGAGCTCCATTTTTCAACTCGCTTTTTTGGGAGCGGGCCGCAAAGGCGCAGGATTGCTTCAGGCCCTCTTCTGGTTCTGGGGGGCAGGCTGAGCTTGTGCTTAATTCTTCTTCCTGATGGGAAAATAGAGTGACCTGTGCCTGTCCCAACACCTAGAGCTAGTCTCTCATTGGTTCCCCCTCTTCCCGTTCATCCTCAGGACAAATTGCAACCTGTACGGAACAGGAGGTTAAAGGTGCTGATTCTCCAAGGAGGGAGATGGCTAGTAAATCGGCTGGAATGGCGAACCCGAGCAAAGAGATGAGAAATGAGGTGCGTTTTAGAAACCTTTCCCGATCACACGGTGTACCATCTTCTGGGTTTCTCATGCCTGTTTTCGATGTAGGAAGATGCCCTTGAACCTGGAGATTTGGGACCCATGGGATGGGTACCATGCAGTATTACTTGAAAGGGTCTGCGTTGGCTCACCCAACCTCACCGAACCTCTCAGCCCCAAGAGTGTCCACCCTTATGTCTCAATCAGCTGTGGGTCTAGATATGGTCAATCCAGGTTGCATCACAGCCCCTGAACGAATTTTGTAAGAATTTCTCTCTCTTTCACTGTCTTTGTTTCACGGGTTTAGAAAAGTAATTTATTTTTATAATGGGGTTTAGCTGCTTTTCACGGCTGTGTTTATGCCGCTTTACACCCCCTTGACTCACTTACAGAGAGATATCAATACATAGGTTTGAAGATTCTTACTAGTCAGATATATTCTTGTGCGGTGAATAGGGGGTGTTGAGTCCAGTTCACTGAAAAAGGAATAGGTCTTGTCTCTTACATATTGGGTTTATGGAACGGTATCTGAGCTAATTTGAAACCCTTGTTTTATGCATCACCCCACCTCACCTTTCCCGTTCCGCAGCCATAGTGTGTTTTCTGAACGTGTGACTCTGTTCTGTTTTCCAATTCAGTTCAAGTGTAGCGGTTTTTACACTCCCTCTATAAGTAATATCTTATGATAAGTGTCTTTTTCTGTGTGACTTATTTCACTTAGAATCGTCGTACCTAAATCCACTCATCGTGCTGCTACTAGCCTTATGACATTGATTTCATGGCTGAGTGATATTCCATTGTACATGAGGACCCCAACTTCTTTATCCATTTTTCTCTTTCCTAGGATATTTAAGGTGTAATGAAGTGGGGGTTCTTGTCAACAGAGCAGCCGTAAACTTTGGGGTGCCTGTGTCTTGCTGATTTTTAGTTTTCCCAATTTATACCCCCATGAGGGGAAGTGCCCTATGCTCTCCAAGCTGTGTTTTTTAGATGTTTCAGAATACACCGTACACTTCTCCAGAGTGGCTGTTTGCAATTTACATCCCGCCCATCAGCGTAGCAAGGCTCCCATTTCTCCATGGCCGGTCCTGCATTTCTGGTTTGGACACTTTTTTCCGCATGGCCCTTTTGCCCGCTGGGAAGCCAGACTTCTTTGGAGCCCTGATTGGCCTTTCCAGGTTGCTTGGTTGGTCAAAAAAGGCGTATGCGTTTTTTCCTGATTATATTCAGGAAAAAACGCATACGCCCTTTTTGGCCAAGGGCATCATTGTCCACGTTTTGCCGCTTTTCAGGTGCTTTCAAGGCGATTCGAATCTACCTCCTGAAATCTGTTTCCTGCAATTCTGCCTTGCTTTCAAAGCCTCTTCGTTGCCTTCCCTTAATATATTTGTGGACGAGAGGTATCATTTAAAACTCTGCAGGTTTGTGAATTGCAGTGCCCCTGAGCTCCATTTTTCAACTCGCTTTTTTGGGAGCTGGCCGCAAAGGCGCAGGATTGCTTCAGGCCCTCTTCTGGTTCTGGGGGGCAGGCTGAGCTTGTGCTTAATTCTTATTCCTGATGGGAAAATAGAGTGACCTGTGCCTGTCCCAACACCTAGAGCTAGTCTCTCATTGGTTCCCCCTCTTCCCGTTCATCCTCAGGACAAATTGCAACCTGTACAGAACAGGAGGTTAAAGGTGCTGATTCTCCAAGGAGGGAGATGGCTAGTAAATCGGCTGGAATGGCGAACCCGAGCAAAGGAGATGAGAAATGAGGTGCGTTTTAGAAACCTTGCCCGATCACACGGTGTACCATCTTCTGGGTTTCTCATGCCTGTTTTCGATGTAGGAAGATGCCCTTGAACCTGGAGATTTGGGACCCATGGGATGGGTACCATGCAGTATTACTTGAAAGGGTCTGCGTTGGCTCACCCAACCTCACCGAACCTCTCAGCCCCAAGAGTGTCCACCCTTATGTCTCAATCAGCTGTGGGTCTAGATATGGTCAATCCAGGTTGCATCACAGCCCCTGAACGAATTTTGGAAGAATTTCTCTCTCTTTCACTGTCTTTGTTTCACGGGTTTTGAAAAGTAATTTATTTTTATAATGGGGTTTAGCTGCTTTTCACGGCTGTGTTTATGCCGCTTTACACCCCCTTGACTCACTTACAGAGAGCTATCAATACATAGGTTTGAAGATTCTTACTAGTCAGATATATTCTTGTGCGGTGAATAGGGGGTGTTGAGTCCAGTTCACTGAAAAAGGAATAGGTCTTGTCTCTTACATATTGGGTTTATGGAACGGTATCTGAGCTAATTTGAAACCCTTGTTTTATGCATCACGCCACCTCACCTTGCCCGTTCAGCAGCCATAGTGTGTTTTCTGAACGTGTGACTCTGTTCTGTTTTGCAATTCAGTTCAAGTGTAGCGGTTTTTACACTCCCTCTATAAGTAATACCTTATGATAAGTGTCTTTTTCTGTGTGACTTATTTCACTTAGAATCGTCGTACCTAAATCCACTCATCGTGCTGCTACTAGCCTTATGACATTGATTTCATGGCTGAGTGATATTCCATTGTACATGAGGACCCCAACTTCTTTATCCATTTTTCTCTTTCCTAGGATATTTAAGGTGTAATGAAGTGGGGGTTCTTGTCAACAGAGCAGCCCTAAACTTTGGGGTGCCTGTGTCTTGCTGATTTTTAGTTTTCCCAATTTATACGCCCATGAGTGGAAGTGCCCTATGCTCTCCAAGCTGTGTTTTTTAGATGTTTCAGAACACACCGTACACTTCTCCAGAGTGGCTGTTTGCAATTTACATCCCGCCCATCAGCGTAGCAAGGCTCCCATTTCTCCATGGCCGGTCCTGCATTTCTGGTTTGGACTCTTTTTTCCGCATGGCCCTTTTGCCCGCTGGGAAGCCAGACTTCTTTGGAGCCCTGATTGGCCTTTCCAGGTTGCTTTGTTGGCCAAAAAGGGCGTATGCGTTTTTTCCTGAATATATTCAGGAAAAAACGCATATGCCCTATTTGGCCAAGGGCATCATTGTCCACGTTTTGCCGCTTTTCAGGTGCTTTCAAGGCGATTCGAATCTACCTCCTGAAATCTGTTTCCTGCAATTCTGCCTTGCTTTCAAAGCCTCTTCGTTGCCTTCCCTTAATATATTTGTGGACGAGAGGTATCATTTAAAACTCTGCAGGTTTGTGAATTGCAGTGCCCCTGAGCTCCATTTTTCAACTCGCTTTTTTGGGAGCTGGCCGCAAAGGCGCAGGATTGCTTCAGGCCCTCTTCTGGTTCTGGGGGGCAGGCTGAGCTTGTGCTTAATTCTTCTTCCTGATGGGAAAATAGAGTGACCTGTGCCTGTCCCAACACCTAGAGCTAGTCTCTCATTGGTTCCCCCTCTTCCCGTTCATCCTCAGGAAAAATTGCAACCTGTACGGAACAGGAGGTTAAAGGTGCTGATTCTCCAAGGAGGGAGATGGCTAGTAAATCGGCTGGAATGGCGAACCCGAGCAAAGGAGATGAGAAATGAGGTGCGTTTTAGAATCCTTGCCCGATCACAGGGTGTACCATCTTCTGGGTTTCTCATGCCTGTTTTCGATGTAGGAAGATGCCCTTGAACCTGGAGATTTGGGACCCATGGGATGGGTACCATGCAGTATTACTTGAAAGGGTCTGCGTTGTCTCACCCAACCTCACCGAACCTCTCAGCCCCAAGAGTGTCCACCCTTATGTCTCAATCAGCTGTGGGTCTAGATATGGTCAATCCAGGTTGCATCACAGCCCCTGAACGAATTTTGGAAGAATTTCTCTCTCTTTCACTGTCTTTGTTTCACGGGTTTTGAAAAGTAATTTATTTTTATAATGGGGTTTAGCTGCTTTTCACGGCTGTGTTTGTGCCGCTTTACACCCCCTTGACTCACTTACAGAGAGATATCAATACATAGGTTTGAAGATTCTTACTAGTCAGATATATTCTTGTGCGGTGAAAAGGGGGTGTTGAGTCCAGTTCACTGAAAAAGGAATAGGTCTTGTCTCTTACATATTGGGTTTATGGAACGGTATCTGAGCTAATTTGAAACCCTTGTTTTATGCATCACCCCACCTCACCTTGCCCGTTCAGCAACCATAGTGTGTTTTCTGAACGTGTGACTCTGTTCTGTTTTGCAATTCAGTTCAAGTGTAGTGGTTTTTACATTCCCTCTATAAGTGATATCTTATGATAAGTGTCTTTTTCTGTGTGACTTATTTCACTTAGAATCGTCGTACCTAAATCCACTCATCGTGCTGCTACTAGCCTTATGACGTTGATTTCATGGCTGAGTGATATTCCATTGTACATGAGGACCCCAACTTCTTTATCCATTTTTCTCTTTCCTAGGATATTTAAGGTGTAGTGAAGTGGGGGTTCTTGTCAACAGAGCAGCCCTAAACTTTGGGGTGCCTGTGTCTTGCTGATTTTTAGTTTTCCCAATTTATACGCCCATGAGTGGAAGTGCCCTATGCTCTCCAAGCTGTGTTTTTTAGATGTTTCAGAACACACCGTACACTTCTCCAGAGTGGCTGTTGGCAATTTACATCCCGCCCATCAGCGTAGCAAGGCTCCCATTTCTCCATGGCCGGTCCTGCATTTCTGGTTTGGACACTTTTTTCCGCATGGCCCTTTTGCCCGCTGGGAAGCCAGACTTCTTTGGAGCGCTGATTGGCCTTTCCAGGTTGCTTGGTTGGCCAAAAAGGGCGTATGCGTTTTTTCCTGAATATATTCAGGAAAAAACGCATACGCCCTTTTTGGCCAAGGGCCTCATTGTCCACGTTTTGCCGCTTTTCATGTGCTTTCAAGGCGATTCGAATCTACCTCCTGAAATCTGTTTCCTGCAATTCTGCCTTGCTTTCAAAGCCTCTTCGTTGCCTTCCCTTAATATATTTGTGGACGAGAGGTATCATTTAAAACTCTGCAGGTTTGTGAATTGCAGTGCCCCTGAGCTCCATTTTTCAACTCGCTTTTTTGGGAGCTGGCCGCAAAGGCGCAGGATTGCTTCAGGCCCTCTTCTGGTTCTGGGGGGCAGGCTGAGCTTGTGCTTAATTCTTCTTCCTGATGGGAAAATAGAGTGACCTGTGCCTGTCCCAACACCTAGAGCTAGTCTCTCATTGGTTCCCCCTCTTCCCGTTCATCCTCAGGACAAATTGCAACCTGTACGGAACAGGAGGTTAAAGGTGCTGATTCTCCAAGGAGGGAGATGGCTAGTAAATCGGCTGGAATGGCGAACCCGAGCAAAGGAGATGAGAAATGAGGTGCGTTTTAGAAACCTTTCCCGATCACACGGTGTACCATCTTCTGGGTTTCTCATGCCTGTTTTCGATGTAGGAAGATGCCCTTGAACCTGGAGATTTGGGACCCATGGGATGGGTACCATGCAGTATTACTTGAAAGGGTCTGCGTTGGCTCACCCAACCTCACCGAACCTCTCAGCCCCAAGAGTGTCCACCCTTATGTCTCAATCAGCTCTGGGTCTAGATATGGTCAATCCAGGTTGCATCACAGCCCCTGAACGAATTTTGGAAGAATTTCTCTCTCTTTCACTGTCTTTGTTTCACGGGTTTTGAAAAGTAATTTATTTTTATAATGGGGTTTAGCTGCTTTTCACGGCTGTGTTTATGCCGCTTTACACCCCCTTGACTCACTTACAGAGAGATATCAATACATAGGTTTGAAGATTCTTACTAGTCAGATATATTCTTGTGCGGTGAATAGGGTGTGTTGAGTCCAGTTCACTGAAAAAGGAATAGGTCTTGTCTCTTACATATTGGGTTTATGGAACGGTATCTGAGCTAATTTGAAACCCTTGTTTTATGCATCACCCCACCTCACCTTGCCCGTTCAGCAGCCATAGTATGTTTTCTGAACGTGTGACTCTGTTCTGTTTTGCAATTCAGTTCAAGTGTAGTGGTTTTTACATTCCCTCTCGAAGTGATATCTTAGGATAAGTGTCTTTTTCTGTGTGACTTATTTCACTTAGAATCGTCGTACCTAAATCCACTCATCGTGCTGCTACTAGCCTTATGACGTTGATTTCATGGCTGAGTGATATTCCATTGTACATGAGGACCCCAACTTCTTTATCCATTTTTCTCTTTCCTAGGATATTTAAGGTGTAATGAAGTGGGGGTTCTTGTCAACAGAGCAGCCCTAAACTTTGGGGTGCCTGTGTCTTGCTGATTTTTAGTTTTCCCAATTTATACGCCCATGAGTGGAAGTGCCCTATGCTCTCCAAGCTGTGTTTTTTAGATGTTTCAGAACACACCGTACACTTCTCCAGAGTGGCTGTTGGCAATTTACATCCCGCCCATCAGCGTAGCAAGGCTCCCATTTCTCCATGGCCGGTCCTGCATTTCTGGTTTGGACACTTTTTTCCGCATGGCCCTTTTGCCTGCTGGGAAGCCAGACTTCTTTGGAGCGCTGATTGGCCTTTCCAGGTTGCTTGGTTGGCCAAAAAGGGCGTATGCGTTTTTTCCTGAATATATTCAGGAAAAAACGCATACGCCCTTTTTGGCCAAGGGCATCATTGTACACGTTTTGCCGCTTTTCAGGTGCCTTCAAGGCGATTCGAATCTACCTCCTGAAATCTGTTTCCTGCAATTCTGCCTTGCTTTCAAAGCCTCTTCGTTGCCTTCCCTTAATATATTTGTGGACGAGAGGTATCATTTAAAACTCTGCAGGTTTGTGAATTGCAGTGCCCCTGAGCTCCATTTTTCAACTCGCTTTTTTGGGAGCAGGCCGCAAAGGCGCAGGATTGCTTCAGGCCCTCTTCTGGTTCTGGGGGGCATGCTGAGCTTGTGCTTAATTCTTCTTCCTGATGGGAAAATAGAGTGACCTGTGCCTGTCCCAACACCTAGAGCTAGTCTCTCATTGGTTCCCCCTCTTCCCGTTCATCCTCAGGACAAATTGCAACCTGTACGGAACAGGAGGTTAAAGGTGCTGATTCTCCAAGGAGGGAGATGGCTAGTAAATCGGCTGGAATGGCGAACCCGAGCAAAGGAGATGAGAAATGAGGTGCGTTTTAGAAACCTTTCCCGATCACACGGTGTACCATCTTCTGGGTTTCTCATGCCTGTTTTCGATGTAGGAAGATGCCCTTGAACCTGGAGATTTGGGACCCATGGGATGGGTACCATGCAGTATTACTTGAAAGGGTCTGCGTTGGCTCACCCAACCTCACCGAACCTCTCAGCCCCAAGAGTGTCCACCCTTATGTCTCAATCAGCTCTGGGTCTAGATATGGTCAATCCAGGTTGCATCACAGCCCCTGAACGAATTTTGGAAGAATTTCTCTCTCTTTCACTGTCTTTGTTTCACGGGTTTTGAAAAGTAATTTATTTTTATAATGGGGTTTAGCTGCTTTTCACGGCTGTGTTTGTGCCGCTTTACACCCCCTTGACTCACTTACAGAGAGATATCAATACATAGGTTTGAAGATTCTTACTAGTCAGATATATTCTTGTGCGGTGAATAGGGGGTGTTGAGTCCAGTTCACTGAAAAAGGAATAGGTCTTGTCTCTTACATATTGGGTTTATGGAACGGTATCTGAGCTAATTTGAAACCCTTATTTTATGCATCACCCCACCTCACCTTGCCCGTTCAGCAGCCATAGTGTGTTTTCTGAACGTGTGACTCTGTTCTGTTTTGCAATTCAGTTCAAGTGTAGTGGTCTTTACATTCCCTCTATAAGTGATATCTTATGATAAGTGTCTTTTTCTGTGTGACTTATTTCACTTAGAATCGTCGTACCTAAATCCACTCATCGTGCTGCTACTAGCCTTATGACGTTGATTTCATGGCTGAGTGATATTCCATTGTACATGAGGACCCCAACTTCTTTATCCATTTTTCTCTTTCCTAGGATATTTAAGGTGTAATGAAGTGGGGGTTCTGGTCAACAGAGCAGACCTAAACTTTGGGGTGCCTGTGTCTTGCTGATTTTTAGTTTTCCCAATTTGTACGTCCATGAGTGGAAGTGCCCTATGCTCTACAAGCTGTGTTTTTTAGATGTCTCAGAACACACCGTACACTTCTCCAGAGTGGCTGTTGGCAATTTACATCCCACCCATCAGCGTAGCAAGGCTCCCATTTCTCCATGGCCGGTCCTGCATTTCTGGTTTGGACACTTTTTTCCGCATGGCCCTTTTGCCCGCTGGGAAGCGAGACTTCTTTGGAGCGCTGATTGGCCTTTCCAGGTTGCTTGGTTGGCCAAAAAGGGCGTATGCGTTTTTTCCTGAATATATTCAGGAAAAAACGCATACGCCCTTTTTGGCCAAGGGCATCATTGTCCACGTTTTGCTGCTTTTCATGTGCTTTCAAGGCGATTCGAATCTACCTCCTGAAATCTGTTTCCTGCAATTCTGCCTTGCTTTCAAAGCCTCTTCGTTGCCTTCCCTTAATATATTTGTGGACGAGAGGTATCATTTAAAACTCTGCAGGTTTGTGAATTGCAGTGCCCCTGAGCTCCATTTTTCAACTCGCTTTTTTGGGAGCTGGCCGCAAAAGCGCAGGATTGCTTCAGGCCCTCTTCTGGTTCTGGGGGGCAGGCTGAGCTTGTGCTTAATTCTTCTTCCTGATGGGAAAATAGAGTGACCTGTGCCTGTCCCAACACCTAGAGCTAGTCTCTCATTGGTTCCCCCTCTTCCCGTTCATCCTCAGGACAAATTGCAACCTGTACGGAACAGGAGGTTAAAGGTGCTGATTCTCCAAGGAGGGAGATGGCTAGTAAATTGGCTGGAATGACGAACCCGAGCAAAGGAGATGAGAAATGAGGTGCGTTTTAGAAACCTTTCCCGATCACACGGTGTACCATCTTCTGGGTTTCTCATGCCTGTTTTCGATGTAGGAAGATGCCCTTGAACCTGGAGATTTGGGACCCATGGGATGGGTACCATGCAGTATTACTTGAAAGGGTCTGCGTTGGCTCACCCAACCTCACAGAACCTCTCAGCCCCAAGAGTGTCCACCCTTATGTCTCAATCAGCTGTGGGTCTAGATATGGTCAATCCAGGTTGCATCACAGCCCCTGAACGAATTTTGTAAGAATTTCTCTCTCTTTCACTTTCTTTGTTTCACGGGTTTTGAAAAGTAATTTATTTTTATAATGGGGTTTAGCTGCTTTTCACGGCTGTGTTTATGCCGCTTTACACCCCCTTGACTCACGTACAGAGAGATATCAATACATAGGTTTGAAGATTCTTACTAGTCAGATATATTCTTGTGCGGTGAATAGGGGGTGTTGAGTCCAGTTCACTGAAAAAGGAATAGGTCTTGTCTCTTACATATTGAGTTTATGGAACGGTATCTGAGCTAATTTGAAACCCTTGTTTTATGCATCACCCCACCTCACCTTTCCCGTTCAGCAGCCATAGTGTGTTTTCTACACGTGTGACTCTGTTCTGTTTTGCAGTTCAGTTCAATTGTAGCGGTTTTTACATTCCCTCTATAAGTGATATCTTATGATAAGTGTCTTTTTCTGTGTGACTTATTTCACTTAGAATCGTCGTACCTAAATCCACTCATCGTGCTGCTACTAGCCTTATGACGTTGATTTCACGGCTGAGTGATATTCCATTGTACATGAGGACCCCAACTTCTTTATCCATTTTTCTCTTTCCTAGGATATTTAAGGTGTAATGAAGTGGGGGTTCTTGTCAACAGAGTAGCCCTAAACTTTGGGGTGCCTGTGTCTTGCTGATTTTTAGTTTTCCCAATTTATACGCAAATGAGGGGAAGTGCCCTATGCTCTACAAGCTGTGTTTTTTAGATGTTTCAGAACACACCGTACACTTCTCCAGAGTGGCTGTTGGCAATTTACATCCCGCCCATCAGCGTAGCAAGGCTCCCATTTCTCCATGGCCGGTCCTGCATTTCTGGTTTGGACACTTTTTTCCGCATGGCCCTTTTGCCCGCTGGGAAGCCAGACTTCTTTGGAGCGCTGATTGGCCTTTCCAGGTTGCTTGGTTGGCCAAAAAGGGCGTATGCGTTTTTTCCTGAATATATTCAGGAAAAAACGCATACACCCTTTTTGGCCAAGGGCATCATTGTCCACGTTTTGCCGCTTTTCAGGTGCTTTCAAGGCGATTCGAATCTACCTCCTGAAATCTGTTTCCTGCAATTCTGCCTTGCTTTCAAAGCCTCTTCGTTGCCTTCCCTTAATATATTTGTGGACGAGAGGTATCATTTAAAACTCTGCAGGTTTGTGAATTGCAGTGCCCCTGAGCTCCATTTTTCAACTCGCTTTTTTGGAAGCTGGCCTCAAAGGCGCAGGATTGCTTCAGGCCTTCTACTTGTTCTGGGGGGCAGGCTGAGCTTGTGCTTAATTCTTCTTCCTGATGGGAAAATAGAGTGACCTGTGCCTGTCCCAACACCTAGAGCTAGTCTCTCATTGGTTCCCCCTCTTCCCGTTCATCCTCAGGACAAATTGCAACCTGTACGGAACAGGAGGTTAAAGGTGCTGATTCTCCAAGGAGGGAGATGGCTAGTAAATCGGCTGGAATGGCGAACCCGAGCCAAGGAGATGAGAAATGAGGTGCGTTTTAGAAACCTTACCCGATCACACGGTGTACCATCTTCTGGGTTTCTCATGCCTGTTTTCGATGTAGGAAGATGCCCTTGAACCTGGAGATTTGGGACCCATGGGATGGGTACCATGCAGTATTACTTGAAAGGGTCTGCGTTGGCTCACCCAACCTCACCGAACCTCTCAGCCCCAAGAGTGTCCACCCTTATGTCTCAATCAGCTGTGGGTCTAGATATGGTCAATCCAGGTTGCATCACAGCCCCTGAACGAATTTTCTAAGAATTTCTCTCTCTTTCACTGTCTTTGTTTCACGGGTTTTGAAAAGTAATTTATTTTTATAATGGGGTTTAGCTGCTTTTCACGGCTGTGTTTATGCCGCTTTACACCCCCTTGACTCACTTACAGAGAGATATCAATACATAGGTTTGAAGATTCTTATTGGTCAGATATATTCTTGTGCGGTGAATAGGGGGTGTTGGGTCCAGTTCACTGAAAAAGGAATAGGTCTTGTCTCTTACATATTGGGTTTATGGAACGGTATCTGATCTAATTTGAAACCCTTGTTTTATGCATCACCCCACCTCACCTTTCCCGTTCAGCAGCCATAGTGTGTTTTCTGAACGTGTGACTCTGTTCTGTTTTGCAATTCAGTTCAAGTGTAGCGGTTTTTACATTCCCTCTAGAAGTGATATCTTATGATAAGTGTCTTATTCTGTGTGACTTATTTCACTTAGAATCGTCGTACCTAAATCCACTCATCGTGCTGCTACTAGCCTTATGACGTTGATTTCATGGCTGAGTGATATTCCATTGTACATGAGGACCCCAACTTCTTTATCCATTTTTCTCTTTCCTAGGATATTTAAGGTGTAATGAAGTGGGGGTTCTTGTCAACAGAGCAGCCCTAAACTTTGGGGTGCCTGTGTCTTGCTGATTTTTAGTTTTCCCAATTTATACGCCCATGAGTGGAAGTGCCCTATGCTCTCCAAGCTGTGTTTTTTAGATGTTTCAGAACACACCGTACACTTCTCCAGAGTGGCTGTTGGCAATTTACATCCCACCCATCAGCGTAGCAAGGCTCCCATTTCTCCATGGCCGGTCCTGCATTTCTGGTTTGGACACTTTTTTCCGCATGGCCCTTTTGCCCGCTGGGAAGCCAGACTTCTTTGGAGCGCTGATTGGCCTTTCCAGGTTGCTTGGTTGGCCAAAAAGGGCGTATGCGTTTTTTCCTGAATATATTCAGGAAAAAACGCATACGCCCTTTTTGGCCAAGGGCATCATTGTCCACGTTTTGCCGCTTTTCAGGTGCTTTCAAGGCGATTCGAATCTACCTCCTGAAATCTGTTTCCTGCAATTCTGCCTTGCTTTCAAAGCCTCTTCGTTGCCTTCCCTTAATATATTTGTGGACGAGAGGTATCATTTAAAACTCTGCAGGTTTGTGAATTGCAGTGCCCCTGAGCTCCATTTTTCAACTCGCTTTTTTGGGAGCTGGCTGCAAAGGAGCAGGATTGCTTCAGGCCCTCTTCTGGTTCTGGGGGGCAGGCTGAGCTTGTGCTTAATTCTTCTTCCTGATGGGAAAATAGAGTGACCTGTGCCTGTCCCAACACCTAGAGCTAGTCTCTCATTGGTTCCCCCTCTTCCCGTTCATCCTCAGGACAAATTGCAACCTGTACGGAACAGGAGGTTAAAGGTGCTGATTCTCCAAGGAGGGAGATGGCTAGTAAATCGGCTGGAATGGCGAACCCGAGCAAAGGAGATGAGAAATGAGGTGCGTTTTAGAAACCTTTCCCGATCACACGGTGTACCATCTTCTGGGTTTCTCATGCCTGTTTTCGATGTAGGAAGATGCCCTTGAACCTGGAGATTTGGGACCCATGGGATGGGTACCATGCAGTATTACTTGAAAGGGTCTGCGTTGGCTCACCCAACCTCACCGAACCTCTCAGCCCCAAGAGTGTCCACCCTTATGTCTCAATCAGCTGTGGGTCTAGATATGGTCAATCCAGGTTGCATCACAGCCCCTGAACGAATTTTGGAAGAATTTCTCTCTCTTTCACTGTCTTTGTTTCACGGGTTTTGAAAAGTAATTTATTTTTATAATGGGGTTTAGCTGCTTTTCACGGCTGTGTTTGTGCCGCTTTACACCCCCTTGACTCACTTACAGAGAGATATCAATACATAGGTTTGAAGATTCTTACTAGTCAGATATATTCTTGTGCGGTGAATAGGGGGTGTTGAGTCCAGTTCACTGAAAAAGGAATAGGTCTTGTCTCTTACATATTGGGTTTATGGAACGGTATCTGAGCTAATTTGAAACCCTTGTTTTATGCATCACCCCACCTCACCTTGCCCGTTCAGCAGCCATAGTGTGTTTTCTGAACGTGTGACTCTGTTCTGTTTTGCAATTCAGTTCAAGTGTAGTGGTCTTTACATCCCCTCTATAAGTGATATCTTATGATAAGTGTCTTTTTCTGTGTGACTTATTTCACTTAGAATCGTCGTACCTAAATCCACTCATCGTGCTGCTACTAGCCTTATGACGTTGATTTCATGGCTGAGTGATATTCCATTGTACATGAGGACCCCAACTTCTTTATCCATTTTTCTCTTTCCTAGGATATTTAAGGTGTAATGAAGTGGGGGTTCTTGTCAACAGAGCAGCCCTAAACTTTGGGGTGCCTGTGTCTTGCTGATTTTTAGTTTTCCCAATTTATACGCCCATGAGTGGAAGTGCCCTATGCTCTCCAAGCTGTGTTTTTTAGATGTTTCAGAACACACCGTACACTTCTCCAGAGTGGCTGTTGGCAATTTACATCCCACCCATCAGCGTAGCAAGGCTCCCATTTCTCCATGGCCGGTCCTGCATTTCTGGTTTGGACACTTTTTTCCGCATGGCCCTTTTGCCCGCTGGGAAGCCAGACTTCTTTGGAGCGCTGATTGGCCTTTCCAGGTTGCTTGGTTGGCCAAAAAGGGCGTATGCGTTTTTTCCTGAATATATTCAGGAAAAAACGCATACGCCCTTTTTGGCCAAGGGCATCATTGTCCACGTTTTGCCGCTTTTCAGGTGCTTTCAAGGCGATTCGAATCTACCTCCTGAAATCTGTTTCCTGCAATTCTGCCTTGCTTTCAAAGCCTCTTCGTTGCCTTCCCTTAATATATTTGTGGACGAGAGGTATCATTTAAAACTCTGCAGGTTTGTGAATTGCAGTGCCCCTGAGCTCCATTTTTCAACTCGCTTTTTTGGGAGCTGGCCGCAAAAGCGCAGGATTGCTTCAGGCCCTCTTCTGGTTCTGGGGGGCAGGCTGAGCTTGTGCTTAATTCTTCTTCCTGATGGGAAAATAGAGTGACCTGTACCTGTCCCAACACCTATAGCTAGTCTCTCATTGGTTCCCCCTCTTCCCGTTCATCCTCAGGACAAATTGCAACCTGTACGGAACAGGAGGTTAAAGGTGCTGATTCTCCAAGGAGGGAGATGGCTAGTAAATTGGCTGGAATGGCGAACCCGAGCAAAGGAGATGAGAAATGAGGTGCGTTTTAGAAACCATTCCCGATCACACGGTGTACCATCTTCTGGGTTTCTCATGCCTGTTTTCGATGTAGGAAGATGCCCTTGAACCTGGAGATTTGGGACCCATGGGATGGGTACCATGCAGTATTACTTGAAAGGGTCTGCGTTGGCTCACCCAACCTCACCGAACCTCTCAGCCCCAAGAGTGTCCACCCTTATGTCTCAATCAGCTGTGGGTCTAGATATGGTCAATCCAGGTTGCATCACAGCCCCTGAACGAATTTTGTAAGAATTTCTCTCTCTTTCACTTTCTTTGTTTCACGGGTTTTGAAAAGTAATTTATTTTTATAATGGGGTTTAGCTGCTTTTCACGGCTGTGTTTATGCCGCTTTACACCCCCTTGACTCACTTACAGAGAGATATCAATACATAGGTTTGAAGATTCTTACTAGTCAGATATATTCTTGTGCGGTGAATAGGGAGAGTTGAGTCCAGTTCACTGAAAAAGGAATAGGTCTTGTCTCTTACATATTGAGTTTATGGAACGGTATCTGAGCTAATTTGAAACCCTTGTTTTATGCATCACCCCACCTCACCTTTCCCGTTCAGCAGCCATAGTGTGTTTTCTAAACGTGTGACTCTGTTCTGTTTTGCAGTTCAGTTCAATTGTAGCGGTTTTTACATTCCCTCTATAAGTGATATCTTATGATAAGTGTCTTTTTCTGTGTGACTTATTTCACTTAGAATCGTCGTACCTAAATCCACTCATCGTGCTGCTACTAGCCTTATGACGTTGATTTCATGGCTGAGTGATATTCCATTGTACATGAGGACCCCAACTTCTTTATCCATTTTTCTCTTTCCTAGGATATTTAAGGTGTAATGAAGTGGGGGTTCTTGTCAACAGAGCAGCCCTAAACTTTGGTGTGCCTGTGTCTTGCTGATGTTTAGTTTTCCCAATTTATACGCCCATGAGTGGAAGTGCCCTATGCTCTCCAAGCTGTGTCTTTTAGATGTTTCAGAACACACCGTACACTTCTCCAGAGTGGCTGTTGGCAATTTACATCCCGCCCATCTGCGTAGCAAGGCTCCCATTTCTCCATGGCCGGTCCTGCATTTCTGGTTTGGACACTTTTTTCCGCATGGCCCTTTTGCCCGCTGGGAAGCCAGACTTCTTTGGAGTGCTGATTGGCCTTTCCAGGTTGCTTGGTTGGCAAAAAAGGGCGTATGCGTTTTTTCCTGAATATATTCAGGAAAAAACGCATACGCCCTTTTTGGCCAAGGGCATCATTGTCCACGTTTTGCAGCTTTTCAGGTGCTTTCAAGGCGATTCGAATCTACCTCCTGAAATATGTTTCCTGAAATTCTGCCTTGCTTTCAAAGCCTCTTCGTTGCCTTCCCTCAATATATTTGTGGACGAGAGGTATCATTTAAAACTCTGCACGTTTGTGAATTGCAGTGCCCCTGAGCTCCATTTTTCAACTCGCTTTTTTGGGAGCTGGCCGCAAAAGCGCAGGATTGCTTCAGGCCCTCTTCTGGTTCTGGGGGGCAGGCTGAGCTTGTGCTTAATTCTTCTTCCTGATGGGAAAATAGTGTGACCTGTGCCTATCCCAACACCTAGAGCTAGTCTCTCATTGGTTCCCCCTCTTCCCGTTCATCCTCAGGACAAATTGCAACCTGTAAGGAACAGGAGGTTAAAGGTGCTGATTCTCCAAGGAGGGAGATGGCTAGTAAATCGGCTGGAATGGCGAACCCGAGCAAAGGAGATGAGAAATGAGGTGCGTTTTAGAAACCTTTCCCGATCACAGGGTGTACCATCTTCTGGGTTTCTCATGCCTGTTTTCGATGTAGGAAGATGCCCTTGAACCTGGAGATTTGGGACCCATGGGATGGGTACCATGCAGTATTACTTGAAAGGGTCTGCGTTGGCTCACCCAACCTCACCGAACCTCTCAGCCCCAAGAGTGTCCACCCTTATGTCTCAATCAGCTGTGGGTCTAGATATGGTCAATCCAGGTTGCATCACAGCCCCTGAACGAATTTTGGAAGAATTTCTCTCTCTTTCACTGTCTTTGTTTCACTGGTTTTTAAAAGTAATTTATTTTTATAATGGGGTTTAGCTGCTTTTCACGGCTGTGTTTATGCCGCTTTACACCCCCTTGACTCACTTACAGAGAGATATCAATACATAGGTTTGAAGATTCTTACTAGTCAGATATATTCTTGTGCGGTGAATAGGGGGTGTTGAGTCCAGTTCACTGAAAAAGGAATAGGTCTTGTCTCTTACATATTGGGTTTATGGAACGGTATCTGAGCTAATTTGAAACCCTTGTTTTATGCATCACCCCACCTCACCTTTCCCATTCAGCAGCCATAGTGTGTTTTCTGAACGTGTGACTCTGTTCTGTTTTGCAACTCAGTTCAAGTGTAGTGGATTTTACATTCCCTCTATAAGTGATATCTTATGATAAGTGTCTTTTTTTGTGTGACTTATTTCACTTAGAATCGTCGTACCTAAATCCACTCATCGTGCTGCTACTAGCCTTATGACGTTGATTTCATGGCTGAGTGATATTCCATTGTACATGAGGACCCCAACTTCTTTATCCATTTTTCTCTTTCCTAGGATATTTAAGGTGTAATGAAGTGGGGGTTCTTGTCAACAGAGCAGCCCTAAACTTTGGGGTGCCTGTGTCTTGCTGATTTTTAGTTTTCCCAATTTATACGCCCATGAGTGGAAGTGCCCTATGCTCTCCAAGCTGTGTTTTTTAGATGTTTCAGAACACACCGTACACTTCTCCAGAGTGGCTGTTGGCAATTTACATCCCGCCCATCAGCGTAGCAAGGCTCCCATTTCTCCATGGCCGGTCCTGCATTTCTGGTTTGGACACTTTTTTCCGCATGGCCCTTTTGCCCGCTGGGAAGCCAGACTTCTTTGGAGCGCTGATTGGCCTTTTCAGGTTGCTTGGTTGGCCAAAAAGGGCGTATGCGTTTTTTCCTGAATATATTCAGGAAAAAACGCATACGCCCTTTTTGGCCAAGGGCATCATTGTCCACGTTTTGCCGCTTTTCAGGTGCTTTCAAGGCGAATCGAATCTACCTCCTGAAATCTGTTTCCTGCAATTCTGCCTTGCTTTCAAAGCCTCTTCGTTGCCTTCCCTTAATATATTTGTGGACGAGAGGTATCATTTAAAACTCTGCAGGTTTGTGAATTGCAGTGCCCCTGAGCTCCATTTTTCAACTCGCTTTTTTGGGAGCTGGCCGCAAAAGCGCAGGATTGCTTCAGGCCCTCTTCTGGTGCTGGGGGGCAGGCTGAGCTTGTGCTTAATTCTTCTTCCTGATGGGAAAATAGAGTGACCTGTACCTGTCCCAACACCTATAGCTAGTCTCTCATTGGTTCCCCCTCTTCCCGTTCATCCTCAGGACAAATTGCAACCTGTACGGAACAGGAGGTTAAAGGTGCTGATTCTCCAAGGAGGGAGATGGCTAGTAAATCGGCTGGAATGGCGAACCCGAGCAAAGGAGATGAGAAATGAGGTGCGTTTTAGAAACCTTTCCCGATCACACGGTGTACCATCTTCTGGGTTTCTCATGCCTGTTTTCGATGTAGGAAGATGCCCTTGAACCTGGAGATTTGGGACCCATGGGATGGGTACCATGCAGTATTACTTGAAAGGGTCTGCGTTGGCTCACCCAACCTCACCGAACCTCTCAGCCCCAAGAGTGTCCACCCTTATGTCTCAATCAGCTGTGGGTCTAGATATGGTCAATCCAGGTTGCATCACAGCCCCTGAACGAATTTTGTAAGAATTTCTCTCTCTTTCACTTTCTTTGTTTCACGGGTTTTGAAAAGTAATTTATTTTTATAATGGGGTTTAGCTGCTTTTCACGGCTGTGTTTATGCCGCTTTACACCCCCTTGACTCACTTACAGAGAGATATCAATACATAGGTTTGAAGATTCTTACTAGTCAGATATATTCTTGTGCGGTGAATAGGGAGAGTTGAGTCCAGTTCACTGAAAAAGGAATAGGTCTTGTCTCTTACATATTGAGTTTATGGAACGGTATCTGAGCTAATTTGAAACCCTTGTTTTATGCATCACCCCACCTCACCTTTCCCGTTCAGCAGCCATAGTGTGTTTTCTAAACGTGTGACTCTGTTCTGTTTTGCAGTTCAGTTCAATTGTAGCGGTTTTTACATTCCCTCTATAAGTGATATCTTATGATAAGTGTCTTTTTCTGTGTGACTTATTTCACTTAGAATCGTCGTACCTAAATCCACTCATCGTGCTGCTACTAGCCTTATGACGTTGATTTCATGGCTGAGTGATATTCCATTGTACATGAGGACCCCAACTTCTTTATCCATTTTTCTCTTTCCTAGGATATTTAAGGTGTAATGAAGTGGGGGTTCTTGTCAACAGAGCAGCCCTAAACTTTGGTGTGCCTGTGTCTTGCTGATGTTTAGTTTTCCCAATTTATACGCCCATGAGTGGAAGTGCCCTATGCTCTCCAAGCTGTGTTTTTTAGATGTTTCAGAACACACCGTACACTTCTCCAGAGTGGCTGTTGGCAATTTACATCCCGCCCATCAGCGTAGCAAGGCTCCCATTTCTCCATGGCCGGTCCTGCATTTCTGGTTTGGACACTTTTTTCCGCATGGCCCTTTTGCCCGCTGGGAAGCCAGACTTCTTTGGAGCGCTGATTGGCCTTTCCAGGTTGCTTGGTTGGCAAAAAAGGGCGTATGCGTTTTTTCCTGAATATATTCAGGAAAAAACGCATACGCCCTTTTTGGCCAAGGGCATCATTGTCCACGTTTTGCAGCTTTTCAGGTGCTTTCAAGGCGATTCGAATCTACCTCCTGAAATCTGTTTCCTGAAATTCTGCCTTGCTTTCAAAGCCTCTTCGTTGCCTTCCCTCAATATATTTGTGGACGAGAGGTATCATTTAAAACTCTGCACGTTTGTGAATTGCAGTGCCCCTGAGCTCCATTTTTCAACTCGCTTTTTTGGGAGCTGGCCGCAAAAGCGCAGGATTGCTTCAGGCCCTCTTCTGGTTCTGGGGGGCAGGCTGAGCTTGTGCTTAATTCTTCTTCCTGATGGGAAAATAGAGTGACCTGTGCCTATCCCAACACCTAGAGCTAGTCTCTCATTGGTTCCCCCTCTTCCCGTTCATCCTCAGGACAAATTGCAACCTGTACGGAACAGGAGGTTAAAGGTGCTGATTCTCCAAGGAGGGAGATGGCTAGTAAATCGGCTGGAATGGCGAACCCGAGCAAAGGAGATGAGAAATGAGGTGCGTTTTAGAAACCTTTCCCGATCACAGGGTGTACCATCTTCTGGGTTTCTCATGCCTGTTTTCGATGTAGGAAGATGCCCTTGAACCTGGAGATTTGGGACCCATGGGATGGGTACCATGCAGTATTACTTGAAAGGGTCTGCGTTGGCTCACCCAACCTCACCGAACCTCTCAGCCCCAAGAGTGTCCACCCTTATGTCTCAATCAGCTGTGGGTCTAGATATGGTCAATCCAGGTTGCATCACAGCCCCTGAACGAATTTTGTAAGAATTTCTCTCTCTTTCACTGTCTTTGTTTCACTGGTTTTTAAAAGTAATTTATTTTTATAATGGAGTTTAGCTGCTTTTCACGGCTGTGTTTATGCCGCTTTACAACCCCTTGACTCACTTACAGAGAGATATCAATACATAGGTTTGAAGATTCTTACTAGTCAGATATATTCTTGTGCGGTGAATAGGGGGTGTTGAGTCCAGTTCACTGAAAAAGGAATAGGTCTTGTCTCTTACATATTGGGTTTATGGAACGGTATCTGAGCTAATTTGAAACCCTTGTTTTATGCATCACCCCACCTCACCTTGCCCGTTCAGCAGCCATAGTGTGTTTTCTGAACGTGTGACTCTGTTCTGTTTTGCAATTCAGTTCAAGTGTAGTGGATTTTACATTCCCTCTATAAGTGATATCTTATGATAAGTGTCTTTTTTTGTGTGACTTATTTCACTTAGAATCGTCGTACCTAAATCCACTCATCGTGCTGCTACTAGCCTTATGACGTTGATTTCATGGCTGAGTGATATTCCATTGTACATGAGGACCCCAACTTCTTTATCCATTTTTCTCTTTCCTAGGATATTTAAGGTGTAATGAAGTGGGGGTTCTTGTCAACAGAGCAGCCCTAAACTTTGGGGTGCCTGTGTCTTGCTGATTTTTAGTTTTCCCAATTTATACGCCCATGAGTGGAAGTGCCCTATGCTCTCCAAGCTGTGTTTTTTAGATGTTTCAGAACACACCGTACACTTCTCCAGAGTGGCTGTTGGCAATTTACATCCCGCCCATCAGCGTAGCAAGGCTCCCATTTCTCCATGGCCGGTCCTGCATTTCTGGTTTGGACACTTTTTTCCGCATGGCCCTTTTGCCCGCTGGGAAGCCAGACTTCTTTGGAGCGCTGATTGGCCTTTCCAGGTTGCTTGGTTGGCCAAAAAGGGCGTATGCGTTTTTTCCTGAATATATTCAGGAAAAAACGCATACGCCCTTTTTGGCCAAGGGCATCATTGTCCACGTTTTGCCGCTTTTCAGGTGCTTTCAAGGCGATTCGAATCTACCTCCTGAAATCTGTTTCCTGCAATTCTGCCTTGCTTTCAAAGCCTCTTCGTTGCCTTCCCTTAATATATTTGTGGACGAGAGGTATCATTTAAAACTCTGCAGGTTTGTGAATTGCAGTGCCCCTGAGCTCCATTTTTCAACTCGGTTTTTTGGGAGCTGGCCGCAAAGGCGCAGGATTGCTTCAGGCCCTCTTCTGGTTCTGGGGGGCAGGCTGAGCTTGTGCTTAATTCTTCTTCCTGATGGGAAAATAGAGTGACCTGTGCCTGTCCCAACACCTAGAGCTAGTCTCTCATTGGTTCCCCCTCTTCCCGTTCATCCTCAGGACAAATTGCAACCTGTACGGAACAGGAGGTTAAAGGTGCTGATTCTCCAAGGAGGGAGATGGCTAGTAAATCGGCTGGAATGGCGAACCCGAGCAAAGGAGATGAGAAATGAGGTGCGTTTTAGAAACCTTTCCCGATCACACGGTGTACCATCTTCTGGGTTTCTCATGCCTGTTTTCGATGTAGGAAGATGCCCTTGAACCTGGAGATTTGGGACCCATGGGATGGGTACCATGCAGTATTACTTGAAAGGGTCTGCGTTGGCTCACCCAACCTCACCGAACCTCTCAGCCCCAAGAGTGTCCACCCTTATGTCTCAATCAGCTGTGGGTCTAGATATGGTCAATCCAGGTTGCATCACAGCCCCTGAACGAATTTTGTAAGAATTTCTCTCTCTTTCACTGTCTTTGTTTCACGGGTTTTGAAAAGTAATTTATTTTTATAATGGGGTTTAGCTGCTTTTCACGGCTGTGTTTATGCCGCTTTACACCCCCTTGACTCACTTACAGAGAGATATCAATACATAGGTTTGAAGATTCTTACTAGTCAGATATATTCTTGTGCGGTGAATAGGGGGTGTTGAGTCCAGTTCACTGAAAAAGGAATAGGTCTTGTCTCTTACATATTGGGTTTATGGAACGGTATCTGAGCTAATTTGAAACCCTTGTTTTATGCATCACCCCACCTCACCTTGCCCGTTCAGCAGCCATAGTGTGTTTTCTGAACGTGTGACTCTGTTCTGTTTTGCAATTCAGTTCAAGTGTAGTGGATTTTACATTCCCTCTATAAGTGATATCTTATGATAAGTGTCTTTTTCTGTGTGACTTATTTCACTTAGAATCGTCGTACCTAAATCCACTCATCGTGCTGCTACTAGCCTTATGACGTTGATTTCATGGCTGAGTGATATTCCATTGTACATGAGGACCCCAACTTCTTTATCCATTTTTCTCTTTCCTAGGATATTTAAGGTGTAATGAAGTGGGGGTTCTTGTCAACAGAGCAGCCCTAAACTTTGGGGTGCCTGTGTCTTGCTGATTTTTAGTTTTCCCAATTTATACGCCCATGAGTGGAAGTGCCCTATGCTCTCCAAGCTGTGTTTTTTAGATGTTTCAGAACACACCGTACACTTCTCCAGAGTGGCTGTTGGCAATTTACATCCCGCCCATCAACGTAGCAAGGCTCCCATTTCTCCATGGGCGGTCCTGCATTTCTGGTTTGGACACTTTTTTCCGCATGGCCCTTTTGCCCGCTGGGAAGCCAGACTTCTTTGGAGCGCTGATTGGCCTTTCCAGGTTGCTTGGTTGGCCAAAAAGGGCGTATGCGTTTTTTCCTGAATATATTCAGGAAAAAACGCATACGCCCTTTTTGGCCAAGGGCATCATTGTCCACGTTTTGCCGCTTTTCAGGTGCTTTCAAGGCGATTCGAATCTACCTCCTGAAATCTGTTTCCTGCAATTCTGCCTTGCTTTCAAAGCCTCTTCGTTGCCTTCCCTTAATATATTTGTGGACGAGAGGTATCATTGAAAACTCTGCAGGTTTGTGAATTGCAGTGCCCCTGAGCTCCATTTTTCAACTCGCTTTTTTGGGAGCTGGCCGCAAAGGCGCAGGATTGCTTCAGGCCCTCTTCTGGTTCTGGGGGGCAGGCTGAGCTTGTGCTTAATTCTTCTTCCTGATGGGAAAATAGAGTGACCTGTGCCTGTCCCAACACCTAGAGCTAGTCTCTCATTGGTTCCCCCTCTTCCCGTTCATCCTCAGGACAAATTGCAACCTGTACGGAACAGGAGGTTAAAGGTGCTGATTCTCCAAGGAGGGAGATGGCTAGTAAATCGGCTGGAATGGCGAACCCGAGCAAAGGAGATGAGAAATGAGGTGCGTTTTAGAAACCTTTCCCGATCACACGGTGTACCATCTTCTGGGTTTCTCATGCCTGTTTTCGATGTAGGAAGATGCCCTTGAACCTGGAGATTTGGGACCCATGGGATGGGTACCATGCAGTATTACTTGAAAGGGTCTGCGTTGGCTCACCCAACCTCACCGAACCTCTCAGCCCCAAGAGTGTCCACCCTTATGTCTCAATCAGCTGTGGGTCTAGATATGGTCAATCCAGGTTGCATCACAGCCCCTGAACGAATTTTGTAAGAATTTCTCTCTCTTTCACTGTCTTTGTTTCACGGGTTTTGAAAAGTAATTTATTTTTATAATGGGGTTTAGCTGCTTTTCACGGCTGTGTTTATGCCGCTTTACACCCCCTTGACTCACTTACAGAGAGATATCAATACATAGGTTTGAAGATTCTTACTAGTCAGATATATTCTTGTGCGGTGAATAGGGGGTGTTGAGTCCAGTTCACTGAAAAAGGAATAGGTCTTGTCTCTTACATATTGGGTTTATGGAACGGTATCTGAGCTAATTTGAAACCCTTGTTTTATGCATCACCCCACCTCACCTTGCCCGTTCAGCAGCCATAGTGTGTTTTCTGAACGTGTGACTCTGTTCTGTTTTGCAATTCAGTTCAAGTGTAGTGGATTTTACATTCCCTCTATAAGTGATATCTTATGATAAGTGTCTTTTTCTGTGTGACTTATTTCACTTAGAATCGTCGTACCTAAATCCACTCATCGTGCTGCTACTAGCCTTATGACGTTGATTTCATGGCTGAGTGATATTCCATTGTACATGAGGACCCCAACTTCTTTATCCATTTTTCTCTTTCCTAGGATATTTAAGGTGTAATGAAGTGGGGGTTCTTGTCAACAGAGCAGCCCTAAACTTTGGGGTGCCTGTGTCTTGCTGATTTTGAGTTTTCCCAATTTATACGCCCATGAGTGGAAGTGCCCTATGCTCTCCAAGCTGTGTTTTTTAGATGTTTCAGAACACACCGTACACTTCTCCAGAGTGGCTGTTGGCAATTTACATCCCGCCCATCAGCGTAGCAAGGCTCCCATTTCTCCATGGCCGGTCCTGCATTTCTGGTTTGGACACTTTTTTCCGCATGGCCCTTTTGCCCGCTGGGAAGCCAGACTTCTTTGGAGCGCTGATTGGCCTTTCCAGGTTGCTTGGTTGGCCAAAAAGGGCGTATGCGTTTTTTCCTGAATATATTCAGGAAAAAACGCATACGCCCTTTTTGGCCAAGGGCATCATTGTCCACGTTTTGCCGCTTTTCAGGTGCTTTCAAGGCGATTCGAATCTACCTCCTGAAATCTGTTTCCTGCAATTCTGCCTTGCTTTCAAAGCCTCTTCGTTGCCTTCCCTTAATATATTTGTGGACGAGAGGTATCATTTAAAACTCTGCAGGTTTGTGAATTGCAGTGCCCCTGAGCTCCATTTTTCAACTCGCTTTTTTGGGAGCTGGCCGCAAAGGCGCAGGATTGCTTCAGGCCCTCTTCTGGTTCTGGGGGGCAGGCTGAGCTTGTGCTTAATTCTTCTTCCTGATGGGAAAATAGAGTGACCTGTGCCTGTCCCAACACCTAGAGCTAGTCTCTCATTGGTTCCCCCTCTTCCCGTTCATCCTCAGGACAAATTGCAACCTGTACGGAACAGGAGGTTAAAGGTGCTGATTCTCCAAGGAGGGAGATGGCTAGTAAATCGGCTGGAATGGCGAACCCGAGCAAAGGAGATGAGAAATGAGGTGCGTTTTAGAAACCTTTCCCGATCACACGGTGTACCATCTTCTGGGTTTCTCATGCCTGTTTTCGATGTAGGAAGATGCCCTTGAACCTGGAGATTTGGGACCCATGGGATGGGTACCATGCAGTATTACTTGAAAGGGTCTGCGTTGGCTCACCCAACCTCACCGAACCTCTCAGCCCCAAGAGTGTCCACCCTTATGTCTCAATCAGCTGTGGGTCTAGATATGGTCAATCCAGGTTGCATCACAGCCCCTGAACGAATTTTGTAAGAATTTCTCTCTCTTTCACTGTCTTTGTTTCACGGGTTTTGAAAAGTAATTTATTTTTATAATGGGGTTTAGCTGCTTTTCACGGCTGTGTTTATGCCGCTTTACACCCCCTTGACTCACTTACAGAGAGATATCAATACATAGGTTTGAAGATTCTTACTAGTCAGATATATTCTTGTGCGGTGAATAGGGGGTGTTGAGTCCAGTTCACTGAAAAAGGAATAGGTCTTGTCTCTTACATATTGGGTTTATGGAACGGTATCTGAGCTAATTTGAAACCCTTGTTTTATGCATCACCCCACCTCACCTTGCCCGTTCAGCAGCCATAGTGTGTTTTCTGAACGTGTGACTCTGTTCTGTTTTGCAATTCAGTTCAAGTGTAGTGGATTTTACATTCCCTCTATAAGTGATATCTTATGATAAGTGTCTTTTTCTGTGTGACTTATTTCACTTAGAATCGTCGTACCTAAATCCACTCATCGTGCTGCTACTAGCCTTATGACGTTGATTTCATGGCTGAGTGATATTCCATTGTACATGAGGACCCCAACTTCTTTATCCATTTTTCTCTTTCCTAGGATATTTAAGGTGTAATGAAGTGGGGGTTCTTGTCAACAGAGCAGCCCTAAACTTTGGGGTGCCTGTGTCTTGCTGATTTTTAGTTTTCCCAATTTATACGCCCATGAGTGGAAGTGCCCTATGCTCTCCAAGCTGTGTTTTTTAGATGTTTCAGAACACACCGTACACTTCTCCAGAGTGGCTGTTGGCAATTTACATCCCGCCCATCAGCGTAGCAAGGCTCCCATTTCTCCATGGCCGGTCCTGCATTTCTGGTTTGGACACTTTTTTCCGCATGGCCCTTTTGCCCGCTGGGAAGCCAGACTTCTTTGGAGCGCTGATTGGCCTTTCCAGGTTGCTTGGTTGGCCAAAAAGGGCGTATGCGTTTTTTCCTGAATATATTCAGGAAAAAACGCATACGCCCTTTTTGGCCAAGGGCATCATTGTCCACGTTTTGCCGCTTTTCAGGTGCTTTCAAGGCGATTCGAATCTACCTCCTGAAATCTGTTTCCTGCAATTCTGCCTTGCTTTCAAAGCCTCTTCGTTGCCTTCCCTTAATATATTTGTGGACGAGAGGTATCATTTAAAACTCTGCAGGTTTGTGAATTGCAGTGCCCCTGAGCTCCATTTTTCAACTCGCTTTTTTGGGAGCTGGCCGCAAAAGCGCAGGATTGCTTCAGGCCCTCTTCTGGTTCTGGGGGGCAGGCTGAGCTTGTGCTTAATTCTTCTTCCTGATGGGAAAATAGAGTGACCTGTGCCTGTCCCAACACCTAGACCTAGTCTCTCATAGGTTCCCCCTGTTCCCGTTCATCCTCAGGCCAATGGCAACCTGTACGGAACAGGAGGTTAAAGGTGCTGATTCTCCAAGGAGGGAGATGGCTAGTAAATCGGCTGGAATGGCGAACCCGAGCAAAGGAAATGAGAAATGAGGTGCGTTTTAGAAACCTTTCCCGATCACACGGTGTACCATCTTCTGGGTTTCTCATGCCTGTTTTCTATGTAGGAAGATACCCTTTAACCTGGAGATTTGGGACCCATGGGATGGGTACCATGCAGTATTACTTGAAAGGGTCTGCGTTGGCTCACCCAACCTCACCGAAACTCTCAGCCCCAAGAGTGTCCACCCTTATGTCTCAATCAGCTGTGGGTCTAGATATGGTCAATCCAGGTTGCATCACAGCCCCTGAACGAATTTTGTAAGAATTTCTCTCTCTTTCACTGTCTTTGTTTCACGGGTTTTGAAAAGTAATTTATTTTTATAATGGGGTTTAGCTGCTTTTCACGGCTGTGTTTGTTCCGCTTTACACCCCTCCCCTTGACTCACTTACTGAGAGTTATCAATACATAGGTTTGAAGATTCTTACTAGTCAGATATATTCTTGTGCGGTAAATAGGGGGTGTTGAGTCCAGTTCACTGAGCAAGGGGTAGGTCTTGTCTATTACATATTGGGTTTATGGAACGGTATCGGAGCTACTTTGAAACCCTTGTTTTATGCATCACCCCACCTCTCCTTTCCCGTTCAGCAGCCATAGTGTGATTTCTAAAGGTGTGACTCTGTTCTGTTTTGTAATTCAGTTCAAGTGTAGCGGTTTTTACATTCCCTCTATAAGTGATATCTTATGATAAGTGTCTTTTTCTGTGTGACTTATTTCACTTAGCATCGTCGTACCTAAATCCACTCATCGTGCTGCTACTAGCCTTATGACGTTGATTTCATGGCTGTGTGATATTGCATTGTACATGAGGACCACAACTTCTTTATCCATTTTTCTCTTTCCTAGGATATTTAGGTTGTAATGAAGTGTGGGTTCTTGTCAACAGAGCAGCTCTATACTTTGGAGTGCCTGTGTCTTGCTGATTTTTAGTTTTCCCAATTTATATACCCATCAGTGAAAGTGACCTATGCTCTCCAAGCTGTGTTTTTTAGATGTTTCAGGACACACTGTACACTTCTCCAGAGTAGCTATTGGCAATTTACATCCCACCCATCAGCGTAGCAAGGCTCCCATTTCTCCATGGCCGGTCCTGCATTTCTGGTTTGGACACTTTTTTCCGCATGGCCCTTTTGCACGCTGGGAAGCCAGACTTCTTTGGAGCGCTGATTTGCCTTTCCAGGTTGCTTGGTTGGCCAAAAAGGGCGTATGCGTTTTTTCCTGAATATATTCAGGAAAAAACGCATACGCCCTTTTTGGCCAAGGGCATCATTGTCCACGTTTTGCAGCTTTTCAGGTGCTTTCAAGGCGATTCGAATCTACCTCCTGAAATCTGTTTCCTGAAATTCTGCCTTGCTTTCAAAGCCTCTTCGTTGCCTTCCCTCAATATATTTGTGGACGAGAGGTATCATTTAAAACTCTGCACGTTTGTGAATTGCAGTGCCCCTGAGCTCCATTTTTCAACTCGCTTTTTTGGGAGCTGGCCGCAAAAGCGCAGGATTGCTTCAGGCCCTCTTCTGGTTCTGGGGGGCAGGCTGAGCTTGTGCTTAATTCTTCTTCCTGATGGGAAAATAGAGTGACCTGTGCCTATCCCAACACCTAGAGCTAGTCTCTCATTGGTTCCCCCTCTTCCCGTTCATCCTCAGGACCAATTGCAACCTGTACGGAACAGGAGGTTAAAGGTGCTGATTCTCCAAGGAGGGAGATGGCTAGTAAATCGGCTGGAATGGCGAACCCGAGCAAAGGAGATGAGAAATGAGGTGCGTTTTAGAAACCTTTCCCGATCACACGGTGTACCATCTTCTGGGTTTCTCATGCCTGTTTTCGATGTAGGAAGATGCCCTTGAACCTGGAGATTTGGGACCCATGGGATGGGTACCATGCAGTATTACTTGAAAGGGTCTGCGTTGGCTCACCCAACCTCACCGAACCTCTCAGCCCCAAGAGTGTCCACCCTTATGTCTCAATCAGCTGTGGGTCTAGATATGGTCAATCCAGGTTGCATCACAGCCCCTGAACGAATTTTGGAAGAATTTCTCTCTCTTTCACTGTCTTTGTTTCACGGGTTTTGAAAAGTAATTTATTTTTATAATGGGGTTTAGCTGCTTTTCACGGCTGTGTTTTTTTCGCTTTACACCCCTCCCCTTGACTCACTTACTGAGAGTTATCAATACATAGGTTTGAAGATTCTTACTAGTCAGATATATTCTTGTGCGGTAAATAGGGGGTGTTGAGTCCAGTTCACTGAGCAAGGGGTAGGTCTTGTCTATTACATATTGTGTTTACGGAACGGTATCGGAACTACTTTGAAACCCTTGTTTTATGCATCACCCCACCTCTCCTTTCCCGTTCAGCAGCCATAGTGTGATTTCTAAACGTGTGACTCTGTTCTGTTTTGTAATTCAGTTCAAGTGTAGCGGTTTTTACATTCCCTCTATAAGTGATATCTTATGATAAGTGTCTTTTTCTGTGTGACTTATTTCACTTAGCATCGTCGTACCTAAATCCACTCTTCGTGCTGCTACTAGCCTTATGACGTTGATTTCATGGCTGTGTGATATTGCATTGTACATGAGGACCACAACTTCTTTATCCATTTTTCTCTTTCCTAGGATATTTAGGGTGTAATGAAGTGTGGGTTCTTGTCAACAGAGCAGCTCTATACTTTGGAGTGCCTGTGTCTTGCTGATTTTTAGTTTTCCCAATTTATACACCCATCAGTGAAAGTGACCTATGCTCTCCAAGCTGTGTTTTTTAGATGTTTCTGGACACACTGTACACTTCTCTAGAGTAGCTATTGGCAATTTACATCCCACCCATCAGCGTAGCAAGGCTCCCATTTCTCCATGGCCGGTCCTGCATTTCTGGTTTGGACACTTTTTTCCGCATGGCCCTTTTGCTCGCTGGGAAGCCAGACTTCTTTGGAGCGCTGATTTGCCTTTCCAGGTTGCTTGGTTGGCCAAAAAGGGCGTATGCGTTTTTTCCTGAATATATTCAGGAAAAAACGCATACGCCCTTTTTGGCCAAGGGCATCATTGTCCACGTTTTGCCGCTTTTCATGTGCTTTCAAGGCGATTCGAATCTACCTCCTGAAATCTGTTTCCTGCAATTCTGCCTTGCTTTCAAATCCTCTTCGTTGCCTTCCCTCAATATATTTGTGGACGAGAGTTAACATTTATAACTCTGCAGGTTTGTGAATTGCAGTGCCCCTGAGCTCCATTTTTCAACTCGCTTTTTTGGGAGCTGGCCGCAAAAGTGCAGGATTGCTTCACGGCCTCTTCTGGTTCTGGGGTCTGGCTGAGCTTGTGGTTAATTCCTCTTCCTGATGGGAAAATAGAGTGACCTGTGCCTGTCCCAACACCTAGAGCTAGTCTCTCATTGGTTCCCCCTCTTCCCGTTCATCCTCAGGACAAATTGCAACCTGTACGGAACAGGAGGTTAAAGGTGCTGATTCTCCAAGGAGGGAGATGGCTAGTAAATCGGCTGGAATGGCGAACCTGAGCACAAGGAGATGAGAAATGAGGTGTATTTTAGAAACCTTTCCCGATCACACGGTGTACCATCTTCTGGGTTTCTCATGCCTGTTTTCGATGTAGGAAGATGCCCTTGAACCTGGAGATTGGGACCCATGGGATGGGTACCATGCAGTATTACTTGAAAGGGTCTGCGTTGGCTCACCCAACCTCACCGAACCTCTCAGCCACAAGAGTGTCCACCCTTATGTCTCAATCAGCTGTGGGTCTAGATATGGTCAATCCAGGTTGCATCACAGCCCCTGAACGAATTTTGGAAGAATTTCTCTCTCTTTCACTGTCTTTGTTTCACGGGTTTTGAAAAGTAATTTATTTTTATAATGGGGTTTAGCTGCTTTTCACGGCTGTGTTTATGCCGCTTTACACCCCCTTGACTCACTTACAGAGAGATATCAATACATAGGTTTGAAGATTCTTCCTAGTCAGATATATTCTTGTGCGGTGAATAGGGGGTGTTGAGTCCAGTTCACTGAAAAAGGAATAGGTCTTGTCTCTTACATATTGGGTTTATGGAACGGTATCGGAGCTAATTTGAAACCCTTGTTTTATGCATCACCCCACCTCACCTTTCCCGTTCAGCAGCCATAGTGTGTTTTCTAAAGGTGTGACTCTGTTCTGTTTTGTAATTCAGTTCAAGTGTAGCGGTTTTTACATTCCCTCTCTAAGTGAAATCTTATGATAAGTGTCTTTTTCTGTGTGACTTATTTCACTTAGAATCTTCGTACCTAAATCCACTCATTGTGCTGCTACTAGCCTTATGACGTTGATTTCATGGCTGAGTGATATTCCATTGTACATGAGGACCCCAACTTCTTTATCCACTTTTCTCTTTCCCAGGATATTTAAGGTGTAAAGAAGTGGGGGTTCTTGTCAACAGAGCAGCCCTAAACTTTGGGGTGCCTGTGTCTTGCTGATTTTTAGTTTTCCCAATTTATACGCCCATGAGTGGAAGTGCCCTATGCTCTCCAAGCTGTGTTTTTTAGATGTTTCAGAACACACCGTACACTTCTCCAGAGTGGCTGTTGGCAATTTACATCCCGCCCATCAGCGTAGCAAGGCTCCCATTTCTCCATGGCCGGTCCTGCATTTCTGGTTTGGACACTTTTTTCCGCATGGCCCTTTTGCCCGCTGGGAAGCCAGACTTCTTTGGAGCGCTGATTGGCCTTTCCAGGTTGCTTGGTTGGCCAAAAAGGGCGTATGCGTTTTTTCCTGAATATATTCAGGAAAAAACGCATACGCCCTTTTTGGCCAAGGGCATCATTGTCCACGTTTTGCCGCTTTTCAGGTGCTTTCAAGGCGATTCGAATCTACCTCCTGAAATCTGTTTCCTGCAATTCTGCCTTGCTTTCAAAGCCTCTTCGTTGCCTTCCCTTAATATATTTGTGGACGAGAGGTATCATTGAAAACTCTGCAGGTTTGTGAATTGCAGTGCCCCTGAGCTCCATTTTTCAACTCGCTTTTTTGGGAGCTGGCCGCAAAGGCGCAGGATTGCTTCAGGCCCTCTTCTGGTTCTGGGGGGCAGGCTGAGCTTGTGCTTAATTCTTCTTCCTGATGGGAAAATAGAGTGACCTGTGCCTGTCCCAACACCTAGAGCTAGTCTCTCATTGGTTCCCCCTCTTCCCGTTCATCCTCAGGACAAATTGCAACCTGTACGGAACAGGAGGTTAAAGGTGCTGATTCTCCAAGGAGGGAGATGGCTAGTAAATCGGCTGGAATGGCGAACCCGAGCAAAGGAGATGAGAAATGAGGTGCGTTTTAGAAACCTTTCCCGATCACAGGGTGTACCATCTTCTGGGTTTCTCATGCCTGTTTTCGATGTAGGAAGATGCCCTTGAACCTGGAGATTTGGGACCCATGGGATGGGTACCATGCAGTATTACTTGAAAGGGTCTGCGTTGGCTCACCCAACCTCACCGAACCTCTCAGCCCCAAGAGTGTCCACCCTTATGTCTCAATCAGCTGTGGGTCTAGATATGGTCAATCCAGGTTGCATCACAGCCCCTGAACGAATTTTGTAAGAATTTCTCTCTCTTTCACTGTCTTTGTTTCACTGGTTTTTAAAAGTAATTTATTTTTATAATGGGGTTTAGCTGCTTTTCACGGCTGTGTTTGTTCCGCTTTACACCCCTCCCCTTGACTCACTTACTGAGAGTTATCAATACATAGGTTTGAAGATTCTTACTAGTCAGATATATTCTTGTGCGGTAAATAGGGGGTGTTGAGTCCAGTTCACTGAGCAAGGGGTAGGTCTTGTCTATTACATATTGGGTTTATGGAACGGTATCGGAGCTACTTTGAAACCCTTGTTTTATGCATCACCCCACCTCTCCTTTCCCGTTCAGCAGCCATAGTGTGATTTCTAAACGTGTGACTCTGTTCTGTTTTGTAATTCAGTTCAAGTGTAGCGGTTTTTACATTCCCTCTATAAGTGATATCTTATGATAAGTGTCTTTTTCTGTGTGACTTATTTCACTTAGCATCGTCGTACCTAAATCCACTCATCGTGCTGCTACTAGCCTTATGACGTTGATTTCATGGCTGTGTGATATTGCATTGTACATGAGGACCACAACTTCTTTATCCATTTTTCTCTTTCCTAGGATATTTAGGTTGTAATGAAGTGTGGGTTCTTGTCAAAAGAGCAGCTCTATACTTTGGAGTGCCTGTGTCTTGCTGATTTTTAGTTTTCCCAATTTATATACCCATCAGTGAAAGTGACCTATGCTCTCCAAGCTGTGTTTTTTAGATGTTTCAGGACACACTGTACACTTCTCCAGAGTAGCTATTGGCAATTTACATCCCACCCATCAGCGTAGCAAGGCTCCCATTTCTCCATGGCCGGTCCTGCATTTCTGGTTTGGACACTTTTTTCCGCATGGCCCTTTTGCACGCTGGGAAGCCAGACTTCTTTGGAGCGCTGATTTGCCTTTCCAGGTTGCTTGGTTGGCCAAAAAGGGCGTATGCGTTTTTTCCTGAATATATTCAGGAAAAAACGCATACGCCCTTTTTGGCCAAGGGCATCATTGTCCACGTTTTGCAGCTTTTCAGGTGCTTTCAAGGCGATTCGAATCTACCTCCTGAAATCTGTTTCCTGAAATTCTGCCTTGCTTTCAAAGCCTCTTCGTTGCCTTCCCTCAATATATTTGTGGACGAGAGGTATCATTTAAAACTCTGCACGTTTGTGAATTGCAGTGCCCCTGAGCTCCATTTTTCAACTCGCTTTTTTGGGAGCTGGCCGCAAAAGCGCAGGATTGCTTCAGGCCCTCTTCTGGTTCTGGGGGGCAGGCTGAGCTTGTGCTTAATTCTTCTTCCTGATGGGAAAATAGAGTGACCTGTGCCTATCCCAACACCTAGAGCTAGTCTCTCATTGGTTCCCCCTCTTCCCGTTCATCCTCAGGACCAATTGCAACCTGTACGGAACAGGAGGTTAAAGGTGCTGATTCTCCAAGGAGGGAGATGGCTAGTAAATCGGCTGGAATGGCGAACCCGAGCAAAGGAGATGAGAAATGAGGTGCGTTTTAGAAACCTTTCCCGATCACACGGTGTACCATCTTCTGGGTTTCTCATGCCTGTTTTCGATGTAGGAAGATGCCCTTGAACCTGGAGATTTGGGACCCATGGGATGGGTACCATGCAGTATTACTTGAAAGGGTCTGCGTTGGCTCACCCAACCTCACCGAACCTCTCAGCCCCAAGAGTGTCCACCCTTATGTCTCAATCAGCTGTGGGTCTAGATATGGTCAATCCAGGTTGCATCACAGCCCCTGAACGAATTTTGTAAGAATTTCTCTCTCTTTCACTGTCTTTGTTTCACGGGTTTTGAAAAGTAATTTATTTTTATAATGGGGTTTAGCTGCTTTTCACGGCTGTGTTTGTTTTGCTTTACACCCCTCCCCTTGACTCACTTACTGAGAGTTATCAATACATAGGTTTGAAGATTCTTACTAGTCAGATATATTCTTGTGCGGTAAATAGGGGGTGTTGAGTCCAGTTCACTGAGCAAGGGGTAGGTCTTGTCTATTACATATTGTGTTTACGGAACGGTATCGGAACTACTTTGAAACCCTTGTTTTATGCATCACCCCACCTCTCCTTTCCCGTTCAGCAGCCATAGTGTGATTTCTAAACGTGTGACTCTGTTCTGTTTTGTAATTCAGTTCAAGTGTAGCGGTTTTTACATTCCCTCTATAAGTGATATCTTATGATAAGTGTCTTTTTCTGTGTGACTTATTTCACTTAGCATCGTCGTACCTAAATCCACTCTTCGTGCTGCTACTAGCCTTATGACGTTGATTTCATGGCTGTGTGATATTGCATTGTACATGAGGACCACAACTTCTTTATCCATTTTTCTCTTTCCTAGGATATTTAGGGTGTAATGAAGTGTGGGTTCTTGTCAACAGAGCAGCTCTATACTTTGGAGTGCCTGTGTCTTGCTGATTTTTAGTTTTCCCAATTTATACACCCATCAGTGAAAGTGACCTATGCTCTCCAAGCTGTGTTTTTTAGATGTTTCTGGACACACTGTACACTTCTCTAGAGTAGCTATTGGCAATTTACATCCCACCCATCAGCGTAGCAAGGCTCCCATTTCTCCATGGCCGGTCCTGCATTTCTGGTTTGGACACTTTTTTCCGCATGGCCCTTTTGCTCGCTGGGAAGCCAGACTTCTTTGGAGCGCTGATTTGCCTTTCCAGGTTGCTTGGTTGGCCAAAAAGGGCGTATGCGTTTTTTCCTGAATATATTCAGGAAAAAACGCATACGCCCTTTTTGGCCAAGGGCATCATTGTCCACGTTTTGCCGCTTTTCATGTGCTTTCAAGGCGATTCGAATCTACCTCCTGAAATCTGTTTCCTGCAATTCTGCCTTGCTTTCAAATCCTCTTCGTTGCCTTCCCTCAATATATTTGTGGACGAGAGTTAACATTTATAACTCTGCAGGTTTGTGAATTGCAGTGCCCCTGAGCTCCATTTTTCAACTCGCTTTTTTGGGAGCTGGCCGCAAAAGTGCAGGATTGCTTCACGGCCTCTTCTGGTTCTGGGGTCTGGCTGAGCTTGTGGTTAATTCCTCTTCCTGATGGGAAAATAGAGTGACCTGTGCCTGTCCCAACACCTAGAGCTAGTCTCTCATTGGTTCCCCCTCTTCCCGTTCATCCTCAGGACAAATTGCAACCTGTACGGAACAGGAGGTTAAAGGTGCTGATTCTCCAAGGAGGGAGATGGCTAGTAAATCGGCTGGAATGGCGAACCTGAGCACAAGGAGATGAGAAATGAGGTGTATTTTAGAAACCTTTCCCGATCACACGGTGTACCATCTTCTGGGTTTCTCATGCCTGTTTTCGATGTAGGAAGATGCCCTTGAACCTGGAGATTGGGACCCATGGGATGGGTACCATGCAGTATTACTTGAAAGGGTCTGCGTTGGCTCACCCAACCTCACCGAACCTCTCAGCCACAAGAGTGTCCACCCTTATGTCTCAATCAGCTGTGGGTCTAGATATGGTCAATCCAGGTTGCATCACAGCCCCTGAACGAATTTTGGAAGAATTTCTCTCTCTTTCACTGTCTTTGTTTCACGGGTTTTGAAAAGTAATTTATTTTTATAATGGGGTTTAGCTGCTTTTCACGGCTGTGTTTATGCCGCTTTACACCCCCTTGACTCACTTACAGAGAGATATCAATACATAGGTTTGAAGATTCTTCCTAGTCAGATATATTCTTGTGCGGTGAATAGGGGGTGTTGAGTCCAGTTCACTGAAAAAGGAATAGGTCTTGTCTCTTACATATTGGGTTTATGGAACGGTATCGGAGCTAATTTGAAACCCTTGTTTTATGCATCACCCCACCTCACCTTTCCCGTTCAGCAGCCATAGTGTGTTTTCTAAAGGTGTGACTCTGTTCTGTTTTGTAATTCAGTTCAAGTGTAGCGGTTTTTACATTCCCTCTCTAAGTGAAATCTTATGATAAGTGTCTTTTTCTGTGTGACTTATTTCACTTAGAATCTTCGTACCTAAATCCACTCATCGTGCTGCTACTAGCCTTATGACGTTGATTTCATGGCTGAGTGATATTCCATTGTACATGAGGACCCCAACTTCTTTATCCACTTTTCTCTTTCCCAGGATATTTAAGGTGTAAAGAAGTGGGGGTTCTTGTCAACAGAGCAGCCCTAAACTTTGGGGTGCCTGTGTCTTGCTGATTTTTAGTTTTCCCAATTTATACGCCCATGAGTGGAAGTGCCCTCTGCTCTCCAAGCTGTGTTTTTTAGATGTTTCTGGACACACCGTACACTTCTCCCGAGTGGCTGTTGGCAATTTACATCCCGCCCATCAGCGTAGCAAGGCTCCCATTTCTCCATGGCCGGTCCTGCATTTCTGCTTTGGACACTTTTTTCCGCATGGCCCTTTTGCCCGCTGGGAAGCCAGACTTCTTTGGAGCGCTGATTCGCCTTTTCAGGTTGCTTGGTTGGCCAAAAAGGGCGTATGCGTTTTTTCCTGAATATATTCAGGAAAAAACACAAACGCCCTTTTTGGCCAAGGGCATCATTGTCCACGTTTTGCCGCTTTTCATGTGCTTTCAAGGCGATTCGAATCTACCTCCTGAAATCTGTTTCCTGCAATTCTGCCTTGCTTTCAAAGCCTCTTCGTTGCCTTCCCTTAATATATTTGTGGACGAGAGGTATCATTTAAAACTCTGCAGGTTTGTGAATTGCAGTGCCCCTGAGCTCCATTTTTCAACTCGCTTTTTTGGGAGCTGGCCGCAAAAGCGCAGGATTGCTTCAGGCCCTCTTCTGGTTCTGGGGGCAGGCTGAGCTTGTGCTTAATTCTTCTTCCTGATGGGAAAATAGAGTGACCTGTGCCTGTCCCAACACCTAGAGCTAGCCTCTCATTGGTTCCCCCTCTTCCCGTTCAACCTCAGGACAAATTGCAACCTGTACGGAACAGGAGGTTAAAGGTGCTGATTCTCCAAGGAGGGAGATGGCTAGTAAATCGGCTGGAATGGCGAACCCGAGCAAAGGAGATGAGAAATGAGGTGCGTTTTAGAAACCTTTCCCGATCACACGGTGTACCATCTTCTGGGTTTCTCATGCCTGTTTTCGATGTAGGAAGATGCCCTTGAACCTGGAGATTTGGGACCCATGGGATGGGTACCATGCAGTATTACTTGAAAGGGTCTGCGTTGGCTCACCCAACCTCACCGAACCTCTCAGCCCCAAGAGTGTCCACCCTTATGTCTCAATCAGCTGTGGGTCTAGATATGGTCAATCCAGGTTGCATCACAGCCCCTGAACGAATTTTGGAAGAATTTCTCTCTCTTTCACTGTCTTTGTTTCACGGGTTTTGAAACGTAATTTATTTTTATAATGGGGTTTAGCTGCTTTTCACGGCTGTGTTTATGCCGCTTTACACCCCCTTGACTCACTTACAGAGAGATATCAATACATAGGTTTGAACATTCTTACTAGTCAGATATATTCTTGTGCGGTGAATAGGGGGTGTTGAGTCCAGTTCACTGAAAAAGGAATAGGTCTTGTCTCTTACATATTGGGTTTATGGAACGGTATCTGAGCTAATTTGAAACCCTTGTTTTATGCATCACCCCACCTCACCTTTCCCGTTCAGCTGCCATAGTGTGTTTTCTAAACGTGTGACTCTGTTCTGTTTTGTAATTCAGTTCAAGTGTAGCGGTTTTTACATTCCCTCTCGAAGTGATATCTTAGGATAAGTGTCTTTTTCTGTGTGACTTATTTCACTTACAATCGTCGTACCTCAATCCACTCATCGTGCTGCTACTAGCCTTATGACGTTGATTTCATGGCTGAGGGATATTCCATTGTACATGAGGACCCCAACTTCTTTATCCATTTTTCTATTTCCTAGGATATTTAAGGTGTAATGAAGTGGGGGTTCTTGTCAACAGAGCAGCCCTAAACTTTGGGGTGCATGTGTCTTGCTGATTTTTAGTTTTCCCAATTTATACGCCCATGAGTGGCAGTGCCCTATGCTCTCCAAGCTGTGTTTTTTAGATGTTTCAGGACACACCGTACACTTCTCCCGAGTGGCTGTTGGCAATTTACATCCCGCCCATCAGCGAAGCAAGGCTCCCATTTCTCCATGGCCGGTCGTGCAGTTCTGGTTTGGACACTTTTTTCCGCATGGCCCTTTTGCCCGCTGGGAAGCGAGACTTCTTTGGAGCGCTGATTGGCCTTTCCAGGTTGCTTGGTTGGCCAAAAAGGGCGTATGCGTTTTTTCCTGAATATATTCAGGAAAAAACGCATACGCCCTTTTTGGCCAAGGGCATCATTGTCCACGTTTTGCCACTTTTCAGGTGCTTTCAAGGCGATTCGAATCTACCTCCTGAAATCTGTTTCCTGCAATTCTGCCTTGCTTTCAAAGCCTCTTCGTTGCCTTCCCTTAATATATTTGTGGACGAGAGGTATCATTGAAAACTCTGCAGGTTTGTGAATTGCAGTGCCCCTGAGCTCCATTTTTCAACTCGCTTTTTTGGGAGCTGGCCGCAAAAGCGCAGGATTGCTTCAGGCCCTCTTCTGGTTCTGGGGGCAGGCTGAGCTTGTGCTTAATTCTTCTTCCTGATGGGAAAATAGAGTGACCTGTGCCTGTCCCAACACCTAGAGCTAGCCTCTCATTGGTTCCCCCTCTTCCCGTTCATCCTCAGGACAAATTGCAACCTGTACGGAACAGGAGGTTAAAGGTGCTGATTCTCCAAGGAGGGAGATGGCTAGTAAATCGGCTGGAATGGCGAACCCGAGCAAAGGAGATGAGAAATGAGGTGCGTTTTAGAAACCTTTCCCGATCACACGGTGTACCATCTTCTGGGTTTCTCATGCCTGTTTTCGATGTAGGAAGATGCCCTTGAACCTGGAGATTTGGGACCCATGGGATGGGTACCATGCAGTATTACTTGAAAGGGTCTGCGTTGGCTCACCCAACCTCACCGAACCTCTCAGCCCCAAGAGTGTCCACCCTTATGTCTCAATCAGCTGTGGGTCTAGATATGGTCAATCCAGGTTGCATCACAGCCCCTGAACGAATTTTGGAAGAATTTCTCTCTCTTTCACTGTCTTTGTTTCACGGGTTTTGAAACGTAATTTATTTTTATAATGGGGTTTAGCTGATTTTCACGGCTGTGTTTATGCCGCTTTACACCCCCTTGACTCACTTACAGAGAGATATCAATACATAGGTTTGAACATTCTTACTAGTCAGATATATTCTTGTGCGGTGAATAGGGGGTGTTGAGTCCAGTTCACTGAAAAAGGAATAGGTCTTGTCTCTTACATATTGGGTTTATGGAACGGTATCTGAGCTAATTTGAAACCCTTGTTTTATGCATCACCCCACCTCACCTTTCCCGTTCAGCTGCCATAGTGTGTTTTCTAAACGTGTGACTCTGTTCTGTTTTGTAATTCAGTTCAAGTGTAGCGGTTTTTACATTCCCTCTCGAAGTGATATCTTAGGATAAGTGTCTTTTTCTGTGTGACTTATTTCACTTAGAATCGCCGTACCTAAATCCACTCATCGTGCTGCTACTAGCCTTATGACGTTGATTTCATGGCTGAGTGATATTCCATTGTACATGAGGACCCCAACTTCTTTATCCATTTTTCTCTTTCCTAGGATATTTAAGGTGTAATGAAGTGGGGGTTCTTGTCAACAGAGCAGCCCTAAACTTTGGGGTGCCTGTGTCTTGCTGATTTTTAGTTTTCCCAATTTATACGCCCATGAGTGGCAGTGCCCTATGCTCTCCAAGCTGTGTTTTTTAGATGTGTCAGGACACACCGTACACTTTTCCCTAGTGGCTGTTGGCAATTTACATCCCGCCCATCAGCGTAGCAAGGCTCCCATTTCTCCATGGCTGGTCCTGCATTTCTGCTTTGGACACTTTTTTCCGCATGGCCCTTTTGCCCGCTGGGAAGCCAGACTTCTTTGGAGCGCTGATTTGCCTTTCCAGGTTGCTTGGTTGGCCAAAAAGGGCGTATGCGTTTTTTCCTGAATATATTCAGGAAAAAACGCATACGCCCTTTTTGGCCAAGGGCATCATTGTCCACGTTTTGCCGCTTTTCATGTGCTTTCAAGGCGATTCGAATCTACCTCCTGAAATCTGTTTCCTGCAATTCTGCCTTGCTTTCAAAGCCTCTTCGTTGCCTTCCCTTAATATATTTGTGGACGAGAGGTATCATTGAAAACTCTGCAGGTTTGTGAATTGCAGTGCCCCTGAGCTCCATTTTTCAACTCGCTTTTTTGGGAGCTGGCCGCAAAAGCGCAGGATTGCTTCAGGCCCTCTTCTGTTTCTGGGGGGCAGGCTGAGCTTGTGCTTAATTCTTCTTCCTGATGGGAAAATAGAGTGACCTGTGCCTGTCCCAACACCTAGAGCTAGTCTCTCATTGGTTCCCCCTCTTCCCGTTCATCCTCAGGACAAATTGCAACCTGTACGGATCAGGAGGTTAAAGGTGCTGATTCTCCAAGGAGGGAGATGGTTAGTAAATCGGCTGGAATGGCGAACCCGAGCAAAGGAGATGAGAAATGAGGTGCGTTTTAGAAACCTTTCCCGATCACACGGTGTACCATCTTCTGGGTTTCTCATGCCTGTTTTCGATGTAGGAAGATGCCCTTGAACCTGGAGATTTGGGACCCATGGGATGGGTACCATGCAGTATTACTTTAAAGGGTCTGCATTGGCTCACCCAACCTCACCGAACCTCTCAGCCCCAAGAGTGTCCACCCATATGTATCAATCAGCTGTGGGTCTAAATATGGTCAATCCAGGTTGCATCACAGCCCCTGAACGAATTTTGGAAGAATTTCTCTCTCTTTCACTGTCTTTGTTTCACGGGTTTTGAAAAGTAATTTATTTTTATAATGGGGTTTAGCTGCTTTTCACGGCTGTGTTTATGCCGCTTTACACCCCCTTGACTCACTTACAGAGAGATATCAATACATAGGTTTGAAGATTCTTACTAGTCAGATATATTCTTGTGCGGTGAATAGGGGGTGTTGAGTCCAGGTCACTGAAAAAGGAATAGGTCTTGTCTCTTACATATTGGGTTTATGGAACGGTATCGGAGCTAATTTGAAACCCTTGTTTTATGCATCACCCCACCTCACCTTTCCCGTTCAGCAGCCATAGTGTGTTTTCTAAACGTGTGACTCTGTTCTGTTTTGTAATTCAGTTCAAGTGTAGCGGTTTTTACATTCCCTCTCGAAGTGATATCTTAGGATAAGTGTCTTTTTCTGTGTGACTTATTTCACTTAGAATCGCCGTACCTAAATCCACTCATCGTGCTGCTACTAGCCTTATGACGTTGATTTCATGGCTGAGTGATATTCCATTGTACATGAGGACCCCAACTTCTTTATCCATTTTTCTCTTTCCTAGGATATTTAAGGTGTAATGAAGTGGGGGTTCTTGTCAACAGAGCAGCCCTAAACTTTGGGGTGCCTGTGTCTTGCTGATTTTTAGTTTTCCCAATTTATACGCCCATGAGTGGCAGTGCCCTATGCTCTCCAAGCTGTGTTTTTTAGATGTTTCAGGACACACCGTACACTTCTCCCTAGTGGCTGTTGGCAATTTACATCCCGCCCATCAGCGTAGCAAGGCTCCCATTTCTCCATGGCCGGTCCTGCATTTCTGCTTTGGACACTTTTTTCCGCATGGCCCTTTTGCCCGCTGGGAAGCCAGACTTCTTTGGAGCGCTGATTGGCCTTTCCAGGTTGCTTGGTTGGCCAAAAAGGGCGTATGCGTTTTTTCCTGAATATATTCAGGAAAAAACGCATACGCCCTTTTTGGCCAAGGGCATCATTGTCCACGTTTTGCCGCTTTTCATGTGCTTTCAAGGAGATTCGAATCTACCTCCTGAAATCTGTTTCCTGCAATTCTGCCTTGCTTTCAAAGCCTCTTCGTTGCCTTCCCTTAATATATTTGTGGACGAGAGGTATCATTGAAAACTCTGCAGGTTTGTGAATTGCAGTGCCCCTGAGCTCCATTTTTCAACTCGCTTTTTTGGGAGCTGGCCGCAAAAGCGCAGGATTGCTTCAGGCCCTCTTCTGTTTCTGGGGGGCAGGCTGAGCTTGTGCTTAATTCTTCTTCCTGATGGGAAAATAGAGTGACCTGTGCCTGTCCCAACACCTAGAGCTAGTCTCTCATTGGTTCCCCCTCTTCCAGTTCATCCTCAGGACAAATTGCAACCTGTACGGAACAGGAGGTTAAAGGTGTTGATTCTCCAAGGAGGGAGATGGTTAGTAAATCGGCTGGAATGGCGAACCCGAGCAAAGGAGATGAGAAATGAGGTGCGTTTTAGAAACCTTTCCCGATCACACGGTGTACCATCTTCTGGGTTTCTCATGCCTGTTTTCGATGTAGGAAGATGCCCTTGAACCTGGAGATTTGGGACCCATGGGATGGGTAGCATGCAGTATTACTTGAAAGGGTCTGCGTTGGCTCACCCAACCTCACCGAACCTCTCAGCCCCAAGAGTGTCTACCCTTATGTCTCAATCAGCTGTGGGTCTAGATATGGTCAATCCAGGTTGCATCACAGCCCCTGAACGAATTTTGGAAGAATTTCTCTCTCTTTCACTGTCTTTGTTTCACGGGTTTTGAAAAGTAATTTATTTTTATAATGGGGTTTAGCTGCTTTTCACGGCTGTGTTTATGCCGCTTTACACCCCCTTGACTCACTTACAGAGATATATCAATACATAGGTTTGAAGATTCTTACTAGTCAGATATATTCTTGTGCGGTGAATAGGGGGTGTTGAGTCCAGTTCACTGAAAAAGGAATAGGTCTTGTCTCTTCCATATTGGGTTTATGGAACGGTATCGGAGCTAATTTGAAACCCTTGTTTTATGCATCACCCCACCTCACCTTTCCCGTTCAGCAGCCATAGTGTGTTTTCTAAACGTGTGACTCTGTTCTGTTTTGTAATTCAGTTCAAGTGTAGCGGTTTTTACATTCCCTCTCGAAGTGATATCTTAGGATAAGTGTCTTTTTCTGTGTGACTTATTTCACTTACAATCGTCGTACCTCAATCCACTCATCGTGCTGCTACTAGCCTTATGACGTTGATTTCATGGCTGAGGGATATTCCATTGTTCATGAGGACCCCAACTTCTTTATCCATTTTTCTCTTTCCTAGGATATTTAAGGTGTAATGAAGTGGGGCTTCTTGTCAACAGAGCAGCCCTAAACTTTGGGGTGCCTGTGTCTTGCTGATTTTTAGTTTTCCCAATTTATACGCCCATGAGTGGAAGTGCCCTATGCTCTCCAAGCTGTGTTTTTTAGATGTTTCAGGACACACCGTACACTTCTCCAGAGTGGCTGTTGGCAATTTACATCCCACCCATCAGCGTAGCAAGGCTCCCATTTCTCCATGGCCGGTCCTGCATTTCTGCTTTGGACACTTTTTTCCGCATGGCCCTTTTGCCCGCTGGGAAGCCAGACTTCTTTGGAGCGCTGATTTGCCTTTCCAGGTTGCTTGGTTGGCCAAAAAGGGCGTATGCGTTTTTTCCTGAATATATTCAGGAAAAAACGCATACGCCCTTTTTGGCCAAGGGCATCATTGTCCACGTTTTGCCGCTTTTCATGTGCTTTCAAGGCGATTCGAATCTACCTCCTGAAATCTGTTTCCTGCAATTCTGCCTTGCTTTCAAAGCCTCTTCGTTGCCTTCCCTTAATATATTTGTGGACGAGAGGTATCATTGAAAACTCTGCAGGTTTGTGAATTGCAGTGCCCCTGAGCTCCATTTTTCAACTCGCTTTTTTGGGAGCTGGCCGCAAAAGCGCAGGATTGCTTCAGGCCCTCTTCTGTTTCTGGGGGGCAGGCTGAGCTTGTGCTTAATTCTTCTTCCTGATGGGAAAATAGAGTGACCTGTGCCTGTCCCAACACCTAGAGCTAGTCTCTCATTGGTTCCCCCTCTTCCCGTTCATCCTCAGGACAAATTGCAACCTGTACGGAACAGGAGGTTAAAGGTGCTGATTCTCCAAGGAGGGAGATGGTTAGTAAATCGGCTGGAATGGCGAACCCGAGCAAAGGAGATGAGAAATGAGGTGCGTTTTAGAAACCTTTCCCGATCACACGGTGTACCATCTTCTGGGTTTCTCATGCCTGTTTTCGATGTAAGAAGATGCCCTTGAACCTGGAGATTTGGGACCCATGGGATGGGTAACATGCAGTATTACTTGAAAGGGTCTGCGTTGGCTCACCCAACCTCACCGAAACTCTCAGCCCCAAGAGTGTCTACCCTTATGTCTCAATCAGCTGTGGGTCTAGATATGGTCAATCCAGGTTGCATCACAGCCCCTGAACGAATTTTGGAAGAATTTCTCTCTCTTTCACTGTCTTTGTTTCACGGGTTTTGAAAAGTAATTTATTTTTATAATGGGGTTTAGCTGCTTTTCACGGCTGTGTTTATGCCGCTTTACACCCCCTTGACTCACTTACAGAGAGATATCAATACATAGGTTTGAAGATTCTTACTAGTCAGATATATTCTTGTGCGGTGAATAGGGAGAGTTGAGTCCAGTTCACTGAAAAAGGAATAGGTCTTGTCTCTTACATATTGGGTTTATGGAACGGTATCGGAGCTAATTTGAAACCCTTGTTTTATGCATCACCCCACCTCACCTTTCCCGTTCAGCAGCCATAGTGTGTTTCCTAAACGTGTGACTCTGTTCTGTTTTGCAATTCAGTTCAAGTGTAGCGGTTTTTACATTCCCTCTCGAAGTGATATCTTAGGATAAGTGTCTTTTTCTGTGTGACTTATTTCACTTAGAATCGTCGTACCTAAATCCACTCATCGTGCTGCTACTAGCCTTATGACGTTGATTTCATGGCTGAGTGATATTCCATTGTACATGAGGACCCCAACTTCTTTATCCATTTTTCTCTTTCCTAGGATATTTAAGGTGTAATGAAGTGGGGGTTCTTGTCAACAGAGCAGCCCTAAACTTTGGGGTGCCTGTGTCTTGCTGATTTTTAGTTTTCCCAATTTATACGCCCATGAGTGGCAGTGCCCTATGCTCTCCAAGCTGTGTTTTTTAGATGTTTCAGGACACACCGTACACTTCTCCCTAGTGGCTGTTGGCAATTTACATCCCGCCCATCAGCGTAGCAAGGCTCCCATTTCTCCATGGCCGGTCCTGCATTTCTGCTTTGGACACTTTTTTCCGCATGGCCCTTTTGCCCGCTGGGAAGCCAGACTTCTTTGGAGCGCTGATTTGCCTTTCCAGGTTGCTTGGTTGGCCAAAAAGGGCGTATGCGTTTTTTCCTGAATATATTCAGGAAAAAACGCATACGCCCTTTTTGGCCAAGGGCATCATTGTCCACGTTTTGCCGCTTTTCATGTGCTTTCAAGGCGATTCGAATCTACCTCCTGAAATCTGTTTCCTGCAATTCTGCCTTGCTTTCAAAGCCTCTTCGTTGCCTTCCCTTAATATATTTGTGGACGAGAGGTATCATTGAAAACTCTGCAGGTTTGTGAATTGCAGTGCCCCTGAGCTCCATTTTTCAACTCGCTTTTTTGGGAGCTGGCTGCAAAAGCGCAGGATTGCTTCAGGCCCTCTTCTGTTTCTGGGGGGCAGGCTGAGCTTGTGCTTAATTCTTCTTCCTGATGGGAAAATAGAGTGACCTGTGCCTGTCCCAACACCTAGAGCTAGTCTCTCATTGGTTCCCCCTCTTCCCGTTCATCCTCAGGACAAATTGCAACCTGTACGGAACAGGAGGTTAAAGGTGCTGATTCTCCAAGGAGGGAGATGGTTAGTAAATCGGCTGGAATGGCGAACCCGAGCAAAGGAGATGAGAAATGAGGTGCGTTTTAGAAACCTTTCCCGATCACACGGTGTACCATCTTCTGGGTTTCTCATGCCTGTTTTCGATGTAGGAAGATGCCCTTGAACCTGGAGATTTGGGACCCATGGGATGGGTAGCATGCAGTATTACTTGAAAGGGTCTGCGTTGGCTCACCCAACCTCACCGAAACTCTCAGCCCCAAGAGTGTCTACCCTTATGTCTCAATCAGCTGTGGGTCTAGATATGGTCAATCCAGGTTGCATCACAGCCCCTGAACGAATTTTGGAAGAATTTCTCTCTCTTTCACTGTCTTTGTTTCACGGGTTTTGAAAAGTAATTTATTTTTATAATGGGGTTTAGCTGCTTTTCACGGCTGTGTTTATGCCGCTTTACACCCCCTTGACTCACTTACAGAGAGATATCAATACATAGGTTTGAAGATTCTTACTAGTCAGATATATTCTTGTGCGGTGAATAGGGAGAGTTGAGTCCAGTTCACTGAAAAAGGAATAGGTCTTGTCTCTTACATATTGGGTTTATGGAACGGTATCGGAGCTAATTTGAAACCCTTGTTTTATGCATCACCCCACCTCACCTTTCCCGTTCAGTAGCCATAGTGTGTTTTCTAAACGTGTGACTCTCTTCTGTTTTGTAATTCAGTTCAAGTGTAGCGGTTTTTACATTCCCTCTCGAAGTGATATCTTAGGATAAGTGTCTTTTTCTGTGTGACTTATTTCACTTAGAATCGTCGTACCTAAATCCACTCATCGTGCTGCTACTAGCCTTATGACGTTGATTTCATGGCTGAGTGATATTCCATTGTACATGAGGACCCCAACTTCTTTATCCATTTTTCTCTTTCCTAGGATATTTAAGGTGTAATGAAGTGGGGGTTCTTGTCAACAGAGCAGCCCTAAACTTTGGGGTGCCTGTGTCTTGCTGATTTTTAGTTTTCCCAATTTATACGCCCATGAGTGGCAGTGCCCTATGCTCTCCAAGCTGTGTTTTTTAGATGTTTCAGGACACACCGTACACTTCTCCCTAGTGGCTGTTGGCAATTTACATCCCGCCCATCAGCGTAGCAAGGCTCCCATTTCTCCATGGCCGGTCCTGCATTTCTGCTTTGGACACTTTTTTCCGCATGGCCCTTTTGCCCGCTGGGAAGCCAGACTTCTTTGGAGCGCTGATTTGCCTTTCCAGGTTGCTTGGTTGGCCAAAAAGGGCGTATGCGTTTTTTCCTGAATATATTCAGGAAAAAACGCATACGCCCTTTTTGGCCAAGGGCATCATTGTCCACGTTTTGCCGCTTTTCATGTGCTTTCAAGGCGATTCGAATCTACCTCCTGAAATCTGTTTCCTGCAATTCTGCCTTGCTTTCAAAGCCTCTTTGTTGCCTTCTCTTAATATATTTGTTGACGAGAGGTATCATTTAAAACTCTGCAGGTTTGTGAATTGCAGTGCCCCTGAGCTCCATTTTTCAACTCGCTTTTTTGGGAGCTGGCCGCAAAAGCGCAGGATTGCTTCAGGCCCTCTTCTGGTTCTGGGGGGCAGGCTGAGCTTGTGCTTAATTCTTCTTCCTGATGGGAAAATAGAGTGACCTGTGCCTGTCCCAACACCTAGAGCTAGTCTCTCATTGGTTCCCCCTCTTCCCGTTCATCCTCAGGACAAATTGCAACCTGTACGGAACAGGAGGTTAAAGGTGCTGATTCTCCAAGGAGGGAGATGGCTAGTAAATCGGCTGGAATGGCGAACCCGAGCAAAGGAGATGAGAAATGAGGTGCGTTTTAGAAACCTTTCCCGATCACACGGTGTACCATCTTCTGGGTTTCTCATGCCTGTTTTCGATGTAGGAAGATGCCCTTGAACCTGGAGATTTGGGACCCATGGGATGGGTACCATGCAGTATTACTTGAAAGGGTCTGCGTTGGCTCACCCAACCTCACCGAACCTCTCAGCCCCAAGAGTGTCCACCCTTATGTCTCAATCAGCTGTGGGTCTAGATATGGTCAATCCAGGTTGCATCACAGCCCCTGAACGAATTTTGGAAGAATTTCTCTCTCTTTCACTGTCTTTGTTTCACGGCTTTTGAAAAGTAATTTATTTTTATAATGGGGTTTAGCTGCTTTTCACGGCTGTGTTTATGCCGCTTTACACCCCCTTGACTCACTTACAGAGAGCTATCAATACATAGGTTTGAAGATTCTTACTAGTCAGATATATTCTTGTGCGGTGAATAGGGGGTGTTGAGTCCAGTTCACTGAAAAAGGAATAGGTCTTGTCTCTTACATATTGGGTTTATGGAACGGTATCGGAGCTAATTTGAAACCCTTGTTTTATGCATCACCCCACCTCACCTTTCCCGTTCAGCAGCCATAGTGTGTTTTCTAAACGTGTGACTCTGTTCTGTTTTGTAATTCAGTTCAAGTGTAGCGGTTTTTACATTCCCTCTCGAAGTGATATCTTAGGATAAGTGTCTTTTTCTGTGTGACTTATTTCACTTAGAATCGTCGTACCTAAATCCACTCATCGTGCTGCTACTAGCCTTATGACGTTGATTTCATGGCTGAGTGATATTCCATTGTACATGAGGACCCCAACTTCTTTATCCATTTTTCTCTTTCTTGGATATTTAAGGTGTAATGAAGTGGGGGTTCTTGTCAACAGAGCAGCCCTAAACTTTGGGGTGCCTGTGTCTTGCTGATTTTTAGTTTTCCCAATTTATACGCCCATGAGTGGCAGTGCCCTATGCTCTCCAAGCTGTGTTTTTTAGATGTTTCAGGACACACCGTACACTTCTCCCTAGTGGCTGTTGGCAATTTACATCCCGCCCATCAGCGTAGCAAGGCTCCCATTTCTCCATGGCCGGTCCTGCATTTCTGCTTTGGACACTTTTTTCCGCATGGCCCTTTTGCCCGCTGGGAAGCCAGACTTCTTTGGAGCGCTGATTTGCCTTTCCAGGTTGCTTGGTTGGCCAAAAAGGGCGTATGCGTTTTTTCCTGAATATATTCAGGAAAAAACGCATACGCCCTTTTTGGCCAAGGGCATCATTGTCCACGTTTTGCCGCTTTTCATGTGCTTTCAAGGCGATTCGAATCTACCTCCTGAAATCTGTTTCCTGCAATTCTGCCTTGCTTTCAAAGCCTCTTCGTTGCCTTCCCTTAATATATTTGTGGACGAGAGGTATCATTGAAAACTCTGCAGGTTTGTGAATTGCAGTCCCCCTGAGCTCCATTTTTCAACTCGCTTTTTTGGGAGCTGGCCGGAAAAGCGCAGGATTGCTTCAGGCCCTCTTCTGGTTCTGGGGGGCAGGCTGAGCTTGTGCTTAATTCTTCTTCCTGATGGGAAAATAGAGTGACCTGTGCCTGTCCCAACACCTAGAGCTAGCCTCTCATTGGTTCCCCCTCTTCCCGTTCATCCTCAGGACAAATTGTAACATGTACAGAACAGGAGGTTAAAGGTGCTGATTCTCCAAGGAGGGAGATGGCTAGTAAATCGGCTGGAATGGCGAACCCGAGCAAAGGAGATGAGAAATGAGGTGCGTTTTAGAAACCTTTCCCGATCACACGGTGTACCATCTTCTGGGTTTCTCATGCCTGTTTTCGATGTAGGAAGATGCCCTTGAACCTGGAGATTTGGGACCCATGGGATGGGTACCATGAAGTATTACTTGAAAGGGTCTGCGTTGGCTCACCCAACCTCACCGAACCTCTCAGCCCCAAGAGTGTCCACCCTTATGTCTCAATCAGCTGTGGGTCTAGATATGGTCAATCCAGGTTGCATCACAGCCCCTGAACGAATTTTGGAAGAATTTCTCTCTCTTTCACTGTCTTTGTTTCACGGGTTTTGAAAAGTAATTTATTTTTATAATGGGGTTTAGCTGCTTTTCACGGCTGTGTTTATGCCGCTTTACACCCCCTTGACTCACTTACAGAGAGCTATCAATACATAGGTTTGAAGATTCTTACTAGTCAGATATATTCTTGTGCGGTGAATAGGGGGTGTTGAGTCCAGTTCACTGATAAAGGAATAGGTCTTGTCTCTTACATATTGGGTTTATGGAACGGTATCGGAGCTAATTTGAAACCCTTGTTTTATGCATCACCCCACCTCTCCTTTCCCGTTCAGCAGCCATAGTGTGTTTTCTAAACGTGTGACTCTGTTCTGTTTTGTAATTCAGTTCAAGTGTAGCGGTTTTTACATTCCCTCTCTAAGTGATATCTTATGATAAGTGTCTTTTTCTGTGTGACTTATTTCACTTAGAATCGTCGTACCTAAATCCAATCATCGTGCTGCTACTAGCCTTATGACGTTGATTTCATGGCTGAGTGATATTCCATTGTACATGAGGACCCCAACTTCTTTATCCATTTTTCTCTTTCCTAGGATATTTAAGGTGTAATAAAGTGGGGGTTCTTGTCAACAGAGCAGCTCTAAACTTTGGGGTGCCTGTGTCTTGCTGATTTTTAGTTTTCCCAATTTATACGCCCATGAGTGGAAGTGCGCTATGCTCTCCAAGCTGTGTTTTTTAGATGTTTCAGGACACACCGTACACTTCTCCCGAGTGGCTGTTGGCAATTTACATCCCGCCCATCAGCGAAGCAAGGCTCCCATTTCTCCATGGCCGGTCGTGCAGTTTTGTTTTGGAAACTTTTTTCCGCATGGCCCTTTTGCCCGCTGGGAAGCGAGACTTCTTTGGAGCGCTGATTTGCCTTTCCAGGTTGCTTGGTTGGCCAAAAAGGGCGTATGCGTTTTTTCCTGAATATATTCAGGAAAAAACGCATACGCCCTTTTTGGCCAAGGGCATCATTGTCCACATTTTGCCGCTTTTCATGTGCTTTCAAGGCGATTCGAATCTACCTCCTGAAATCTGTTTCCTGCAATTCTGCCTTGCTTTCAAAGCCTCTTCGTTGCCTTCCCTTAATATATTTGTGGACGAGAGGTATCATTTAAAACTCTGCAGGTTTGTGAATTGCAGTCCCCCTGAGCTCCATTTTTCAACTCGCTTTTTTGGGAGCTGGCCGCAAAAGCGCAGGATTGCTTCAGGCCCTCTTCTGGTTCTGGGGGGCAGGCTGAGCTTGTGCTTAATTCTTCTTCCTGATGGGAAAATAGAGTGACCTGTGCCTGTCCCAACACCTAGAGCTAGCCTCTCATTGGTTCCCCCTCTTCCCGTTCATCCTCAGGACAAATTGTAACCTGTACAGAACAGGAGGTTAAAGGTGCTGATTCTCCAAGGAGGGAGATGGCTAGTAAATCGGCTGGAATGGCGAACCCGAGCAAAGGAGATGAGAAATGTGGTGCGTTTTAGAAACCTTTCCCGATCACACGGTGTACCATCTTCTGGGTTTCTCATGCCTGTTTTCGATGTAGGAAGATGCCCTTGAACCTGGAGATTTGGGACCCATGGGATGGGTACCATGAAGTATTACTTGAAAGGGTCTGCGTTGGCTCACCCAACCTCACCGAACCTCTCACCCCAAAGAGTGTCCACCCTTATGTCTCAATCAGCTGTGGGTCTAGATATGGTCAATCCAGGTTGCATCACAGCCCCTGAACGAATTTTGGAAGAATTTCTCTCTCTTTCACTGTCTTTGTTTCACGGGTTTTGAAAAGTAATTTATTTTTATAATGGGGTTTAGCTGCTTTTCACGGCTGTGTTTATGCCGCTTTACACCCCCTTGACTCACTTACAGAGAGCTATCAATACATAGGTTTGAAGATTCTTACTAGTCAGATATATTCTTGTGCGGTGAATAGGGGGTGTTGAGTCCAGTTCACTGATAAAGGAATAGGTCTTGTCTCTTACATATTGGGTTTATGGAACGGTATCGGAGCTAATTTGAAACCCTTGTTTTATGCATCACCCCACCTCTCCTTTCCCGTTCAGCAGCCATAGTGTGTTTTCTAAACGTGTGACTCTGTTCTGTTTTGTAATTCAGTTCAAGTGTAGCGGTTTTTACATTCCCTCTCTAAGTGATATCTTATGATAAGTGTCTTTTTCTGTGTGACTTATTTCACTTAGAATCGTCGTACCTAAATCCACTCATCGTGCTGCTACTAGCCTTATGACGTTGATTTCATGGCTGAGTGATATTCCATTGTACATGAGGACCCCAACTTCTTTATCCATTTTTCTCTTTCCTAGGATATTTAAGGTGTAATAAAGTGGGGGTTCTTGTCAACAGAGCAGCTCTAAACTTTGGGGTGCCTGTGTCTTGCTGATTTTTAGTTTTCCCAATTTATACGCCCATGAGTGGAAGTGCGCTATGCTCTCCAAGCTGTGTTTTTTAGATGTTTCAGGACACACCGTACACTTCTCCCGAGTGGCTGTTGGCAATTTACATCCCGCCCATCAGCGAAGCAAGGCTCCCATTTCTCCATGGCCGGTCGTGCAGTTTTGTTTTGGAAACTTTTTTCCGCATGGCCCTTTTGCCCGCTGGGAAGCGAGACTTCTTTGGAGCGCTGATTTGCCTTTCCAGGTTGCTTGGTTGGCCAAAAAGGGCGTATGCGTTTTTTCCTGAATATATTCAGGAAAAAACGCATACGCCCTTTTTGGCCAAGGGCATCATTGTCCACATTTTGCCGCTTTTCATGTGCTTTCAAGGCGATTCGAATCTACCTCCTGAAATCTGTTTCCTGCAATTCTGCCTTGCTTTCAAAGCCTCTTCGTTGCCTTCCCTTAATATATTTGTGGACGAGAGGTATCATTTAAAACTCTGCAGGTTTGTGAATTGCAGTCCCCCTGAGCTCCATTTTTCAACTCGCTTTTTTGGGAGCTGGCCGCAAAAGCGCAGGATTGCTTCAGGCCCTCTTCTGGTTCTGGGGGGCAGGCTGAGCTTGTGCTTAATTCTTCTTCCTGATGGGAAAATAGAGTGACCTGTGCCTGTCCCAACACCTAGAGCTAGCCTCTCATTGGTTCCCCCTCTTCCCGTTCATCCTCAGGACAAATTGTAACCTGTACAGAACAGGAGGTTAAAGGTGCTGATTCTCCAAGGAGGGAGATGGCTAGTAAATCGGCTGGAATGGCGAACCCGAGCAAAGGAGATGAGAAATGAGGTGCGTTTTAGAAACCTTTCCCGATCACACGGTGTACCATCTTCTGGGTTTCTCATGCCTGTTTTCGATGTAGGAAGATGCCCTTGAACCTGGAGATTTGGGACCCATGGGATGGGTACCATGAAGTATTACTTGAAAGGGTCTGCGTTGGCTCACCCAACCTCACCGAACCTCTCACCCCAAAGAGTGTCCACCCTTATGTCTCAATCAGCTGTGGGTCTAGATATGGTCAATCCAGGTTGCATCACAGCCCCTGAACGAATTTTGGAAGAATTTCTCTCTCTTTCACTGTCTTTGTTTCACGGGTTTTGAAAAGTAATTTATTTTTATAATGGGTTTTAGCTGCTTTTCACGGCTGTGTTTATGCCGCTTTACACCCCCTTGACTCACTTACAGAGAGATATCAATACATAGGTTTGAAGATTCTTACTAGTCAGATATATTCTTGTGCGGTGAATAGGGGGTGTTGAGTCCAGTTCACTGAAAAAGGAATAGGTCTTTTCTCTTACATATTGGGTTTATGGAGCGGTATCGGAGCTAATTTGAAACCCTTGTTTTATGCATCACCCCACCTCACCTTTCCCGTTCAGCAGCCATAGTGTGTTTTCTAAACGTGTGACTCTGTTCTGTTTCTTATTCAGTTCAAGTGTAGCGGTTTTTACATTCCCTCTCTAAGTGATATCTTATGATAAGTGTCTTTTTCTGTGTGACTTATTTCACTTAGAATCGTCGTACCTAAATCCACTCATCGTGCTGCTACTAGCCTTATGACGTTGATTTCATGGCTGAGTGATATTCCATTGTACATGAGGACCCCAACTTCTTTATCCATTTTTCTCTTTCCTAGGATATTTAAGGTGTAATGAAGTGGGGGTTCTTGTCAACAGAGCAGCCCTAAACTTTGGGGTGCCTGTGTCTTGCTGATTTTTAGTTTTCCCAATTTATACGCCCATGAGTGGAAGTGCCCTATGCTCTCCAAACTGTGTTTTTTAGATGTTTCAGGACACACCGTACACTTCTCCAGAGTGGCTGTTGGCAATTTACATCCCGCCCATCAGCGTAGCAAGGCTCCCATTTCTCCATGGCAGGTCCTGCATTTCTGGTTTGGACAGTTTTTTCCGCATGGCCCTTTTGCCCGCTGGGAAGCGAGACTTCTTTGGAGCGCTGATTTGCCTTTCCAGGTTGCTTGGTTGGCCAAAAAGGGCGTATGCGTTTTTTCCTGAATATATTCAGGAAAAAACGCATACGCCCTTTTTGGCCAAGGGCATCATTGTCCACGTTTTGCCGCTTTTCATGTGCTTTCAAGGCGATTCGAATCTACCTCCTGAAATCTGTTTCCTGCAATTCTGCCTTGCTTTCAAAGCCTCTTCGTTGCCTTCCCTTAATATATTTGTGGACGAGAGGTATCATTTAAAACTCTGCAGGTTTGTGAATTGCAGTGCCCCTGAGCTCCATTTTTCAACTCGCTTTTTTGGGAGCTGGCCGCAAAAGCGCAGGATTGCTTCAGGCCCTCTTCTGTTTCTGGGGGGCAGGCTGAGCTTGTGCTTAATTCTTCTTCCTGATGGGAAAATAGAGTGACCTGTGCCTGTCCCAACACCTAGAGCTAGTCTCTCATTGGTTCCCCCTCTTCCCGTTCATCCTCAGGACAAATTGTAACCTGTACGGAACAGGAGGTTAAAGGTGCTGATTCTCCAAGGAGGGAGATGGCTAGTAAATCGGCTGGAATGGCGAACCCGAGCAAAGGAGATGAGAAATGAGGTGCGTTTTAGAAACCTTTCCCGATCACACGGTGTACCATCTTCTGGGTTTATCATGCCTGTTTTCGATGTAGGAAGATGCCCTTGAACCTGGAGATTTGGGACCCATGGGATGGGTAGCATGCAGTATTACTTGAAAGGGTCTGCGTTGGCTCACCCAACCTCACCGAACCTCTCAGCCCCAAGAGTGTCCACCCTTATGTCTCAATCAGCTGTGGGTCTAGATATGGTCAATCCAGGTTGCATCACAGCCCCTGAACGAATTTTGGAAGAATTTCTCTCTCTTTCACTGTCTTTGTTTCACGGGTTTTGAAAAGTAATTTATTTTTATAATGGGGTTTAGCTGCTTTTCACGGCTGTGTTTATGCCGCTTTACACCCCCTTGACTCACTTACAGAGAGATATCAATACATAGGTTTGAAGATTCTTACTAGTCAGATATATTCTTGTGCGGTGAATAGGGGGTGTTGAGTCCAGTTCACTGAAAAAGGAATAGGTCTTTTCTCTTACATATTGGGTTTATGGAACGGTATCGGAGCTAATTGGAAACCCTTGTTTTATGCATCACTCCACCTCACCTTTCCCGTTCAGCAGCCATAGTGTGTTTTCTAAACGTGTGACTCTGTTCTGTTTTGTAATTCAGTTCAAGTGCAGCGGTATTTACATTCCCTCTCTAAGTGATATCTTAGGATAAGTGTCTTTTTCTGTGTGACTTATTTCACTTAAAATCGTCGTACCTAAATCCACTCATCGTGCTGCTACTAGCCTTATGACGTTGATTTCATGGCTGAGTGATATTCCATTGTACATGAGGACCCCAACTTCTTTATCCATTTTTCTCTTTCCTAGGATATTTAAGGTGTAATGAAGTGGGGGTTCTTGTCAACAGAGCAGCCCTAAACTTTGGGGTGCCTGTGTCTTGCTGATTTTTAGTTTTCCCAATTTATACGCCCATGAGTGGAAGTGCCCTATGCTCTCCAAGCTGTCTTTTTTAGATGTTTCAGGACACACCGTACACTTCTCCAGAGTGGCTGTTGGCAATTTACATCCCGCCCATCAGCGTAGCAAGGCTCCCATTTCTCCATGGCCGGTCCTGCATTTCTGGTTTGGACACTTTTTTCCGCATGGCCCTTTTGCCCGCTGGGAAGCGAGACTTCTTTGGAGCGCTGATTTGCCTTTCCAGGTTGCTTGGTTGGCCAAAAAGGGCGTATGCGTTTTTTCCTGAATATATTCAGGAAAAAACGCATACGCCCTTTTTGGCCAAGGGCATCATTGTCCAGGTTTTGCCGCTTTTCATGTGCTTTCAAGGCGATTCGAATCTACCTCCTGAAATCTGTTTCCTGCAATTCTGCCTTGCTTTCAAAGCCTCTTCGTTGCCTTCCCTTAATATATTTGTGGACGAGAGATATCATTTAAAACTCTGCAGGTTTGTGAATTGCAGTGCCCCTGAGCTCCATTTTTCAACTCGCTTTTTTGGGAGCTGGCCGCAAAAGCGCAGGATTGCTTCAGGCCCTCTTCTGGTTCTGGGGGGCAGGCTGAGCTTGTGCTTAATTCTTCTTCCTGATGGGAAAATAGAGTGACCTGTGCCTGTCCCAACACCTAGAGCTAGTCTCTCATTGGTTCCCCCTCTTCCCGTTCATCCTCAGGACAAATTGCAACCTGTACGGAACAGGAGGTTAAAGGTGCTGATTCTCCAAGGAGGGAGATGGCTAGTAAATCGGCTGGAATGGCGAACCCGAGCAAAGGAGATGAGAAATGAGGTGCGTTTTAGAAACCTTTCCCGATCACACGGTGTACCATCTTCTGGGTTTCTCATGCCTGTTTTCGATGTAGGACGATGCCCTTGAACCTGGAGATTTGGGACCCATGGGATGGGTACCATGCAGTATTACTTGAAAGGGTCTGCGTTGGCTCACCCAACCTCACCGAACCTCTCAGCCCCAAGAGTGTCCACCCTTATGTCTCAATCAGCTGTGGGTCTAGATATGGTCAATCAAGGTTGCATCACAGCCCCTGAACGAATTTTGGAAGAATTTCTCTCTCTTTCACTGTCTTTGTTTCACGGGTTTTGAAAAGTAATTTATTTTTATAATGGGGTTTAGCTGCTTTTCACGGCTGTGTTTATGCCGCTTTGCACCCCCTTGACTCACTTACAGAGAGATATCAATACATAGGTTTGAAGATTCTTACTAGTCAGATATATTCTTGTGCGGTGAACAGGAGTTGTTGAGTCCAGTTCATTGAAAAAGGAATAGGTCTTGTCTCTTACATATTGGGTTTATGGAACGGTATCGGAGCTAATTGGAAACCCTTGTTTTATGCATCACTCCACCTCACCTTTCCCGTTCAGTAGCCATAGTGTGTTTTCTAAACGTGTGACTCTGTTCTGTTTTGTAATTCAGTTCAAGTGCAGCGGTTTTTACATTCCCTCTCTAAGTGATATCTTAGGATAAGTGTCTTTTTCTTTGTGACTTATTTCACTTAAAATCGTCGTGCCTAAATCCACTCATCGTGCTGCTACTAGCCTTATGACGTTGATTTCATGGCTGAGTGATATTCCATTGTACATGAGGACCCCAACTTCTTTATCCATTTTTCTCTTTCCTAGGATATTTAAGGTGTAATGAAGTGGGGGTTCTTGTCAACAGAGCAGCCCTAAACTTTGGGGTGCCTGTGTCTTGCTGATTTTTAGTTTTCCCAATTTATACGCCCATGAGTGGAAGTGCCCTATGCTCTCCAAGCTGTGTTTTTTAGATGTTTCAGAACACACCGTACACTTCTCCCGAGTGGCTGTTGGCAATTTACATCCCACCCATCAGCGCAGCAAGGCTCCCATTTCTCCATGGCCCGTCCTGCATTTCTGCTTTGGACACTTTTTTCCGCATGGCCCTTTTGCCCGCTGGGAAGCGAGACTTCTTTGGAGCGCTGATTGGCCTTTCCAGGTTGCTTGGTTGGCCAAAAAGGGCGTATGCGTTTTTTCCTGAATATATTCAGGAAAAAACGCATACGCCCTTTTAGGCCAAGGGCATCATTGTCCACGTTTTGCTGCTTTTCATGTGCTTTCAAGGCGATTCGAATCTACCTCCTGAAATCTGTTTCCTGCAATTCTGCCTTGCTTTCAAAGCCTCTTCGTTGCCTTCCCTTAATATATTTGTGGACGAGAGGTATCATTTAAAACTCTGCAGGTTTGTGAATTGCAGTGCCCCTGAGCTCCATTTTTCAACTCGCTTTTTTGGGAGCTGGCCGCAAATGCGTAGGATTGCTTCAGGCCCTCTTCTGGTTCTGGGGGGCAGGCTGAGCTTGTGCTTAATTCTTCTTCCTGATGGGAAAATAGAGTGACCTGTGCCTGTCCCAACACCTAGAGCTAGTCTCTCATTGGTTCCCCCTCTTCCCGTTCAACCTCAGGACAAATTGCAACCTGTACGGAACAGGAGGTTAAAGGTGCTGATTCTCCAAGGAGGGAGATGGCTAGTAAATCGGCTGGAATGGCGAACCCGAGCAAAGGAGATGAGAAATGAGGTGCGTTTTAGAAACCTTTCCCGATCACACGGTGTACCATCTTCTGGGTTTCTCATGCCTGTTTTCGACGTAGTAAGATGCCCTTGAACCTGGAGATTTGGGACCCATGGGATGGGTACCATGCAGTATTACTTGAAAGGGTCTGCGTTGGCTCACCCAACCTCACCGAACCTCTCAGCCCCAAGAGTGTCCACCCTTATGTCTCAATCAGCTGTGGGTCTAGATATGGTCAATCCAGGTTGCATCACAGCCCCTGAACGAATTTTGGAAGATTTCTCTCTCTTTCACTGTCTTTGTTTCACGGGTTTTGAAAAGTAATTTATTTTTATAATGGGGTTTAGCTGCTTTTCACGGCTGTGTTTATGCCGCTTTACACCCCCTTGACTCACTTACAGAGAGATATCAATACATAGGTTTGAAGATTCTTACTAGTCAGATATATACTTGTGCGGTGAATAGGGGGTGTTGAGTCCAGTTCACTGAAAAAACAATAGGACTTGTCTCTTACATATTGGGTTTATGGAACGGTATCGGAGCTAATTTGAAACCCTTGTTTTATGCATCACCCCACCTCACCTTTACCGTTCAGCAGCCATAGTGTGTTTTCTAAACGTGTGACTCTGTTCTGTTTTGTAATTCAGTTCAAGTGTAGCGGTTTTTACATTCCCTCTCTAAGTGATATCTTACGATAAGTGTCTTTTTCTGTGTGACTTATTTCACTTAGAATCGTCGTACCTAAATCCACTCATCGTGCTGCTACTAGCCTTATGACGTTGATTTCATGGCTGAGTGATATTCCATTGTACATGAGGACCACAACTTCTTTATCCATTTTTCTCTTTCCTAGGATATTTAAGGTGTAATGAAGTGGGGGTTCTTGTCAACAGAGCAGCCCTAAACTTTGGGGTGCCTGTGTCTTGCTGATTTTTAGTTTTCCCAATTTATACGCCCATGAGTGGAAGTGCCCTATGCTCTCCAAGCTGTGTTTTTTAGATGTTTCAGGACACACCGTACACTTCTCCCGAGTGGCTGTTGGCAATTTACATCCCGCCCATCAGCGAAGCAAGGCTCCCATTTCTCCATGGCCGGTCGTGCAGTTCTGGTTTGGACACATTTTTCCGCATGGCCCTTTTGCCCGCTGGGAAGCGAGACTTCTTTGGAGCGCTGATTGGCCTTTCCAGGTTGCTTGGTTGGCCAAAAAGGGCCTATGTGCTTTTTCCTGAATATATTCAGGAAAAAACGCATACGCCCTTTTTGGCCAAGGGCATCATTGTCCACGTTTTGCCGCTTTTCATGTGCTTTCAAGGCGATTCGAATCTACCTCCTGAAATCTGTTTCCTGCAATTCTGCCTTGCTTTCAAAGCCTCTTCGTTGCCTTCCCTTAATATATTTGTGGACGAGAGGTATCATTTAAAACTCTGCAGGTTTGTGAATTGCAGTGCCCCTGAGCTCCATTTTTCAACTCGCTTTTTTGGGAGCTGGCCGCAAAAGCGTAGGATTGCTTCAGGCCTTCTTCTGGTTCTGGGGGGCAGGCTGAGCTTGTGCTTAATTCTTCTTCCTGATGGGAAAATAGAGTGACCTGTGCCTGTCCCAACACCTAGAGCTAGTCTCTCATTGGTTCCCCCTCTTCCCGTTCATCCTCAGGACAAATTGCAACCTGTACGGAACAGGAGGTTAAAGGTGCTGATTCTCCAAGGAGGGAGATGGCTAGTAAATCGGCTGGAATGGCGAACCCGAGCAAAGGAGATGAGAAATGAGGTGCGTTTTAGAAACCTTTCCCGATCACACGGTGTACCATCTTCTGGGTTTCTCATGCCTGTTTTCGACGTAGGAAGATGCCCTTGAACCTGGAGATTTGGGACCCATGGGATGGGTACCATGCAGTATTACTTGAAAGGGTCTGCGTTGGCTCACCCAACCTCACCGAACCTCTCAGCCCCAAGAGTGTCCACCCTTATGTCTCAATTAGCTGTGGGTCTAGATATGGTCAATCCAGGTTGCATCACAGCCCCTGAACGAATTTTGGAAGAATTTCTCTCTCTTTCACTGTCTTTGTTTCACGGGTTTTGAAAAGTAATTTATTTTTATAATGGGGTTTAGCTGCTTTTCACGGCTGTGTTTATGCCGCTTTACACCCCCTTGACTCACTTACAGAGAGATATCAATACATAGGTTTGAAGATTCTTACTAGTCAGATATATTCTTGTGCGGTGAATAGGGGGTGTTGAGTCCAGTTCACTGAAAAAGGAATAGGTCTTGTCTCTTACATATTGGGTTTATGGAACGGTATCGGAGCTAATTTGAAACCCTTGTTTTATGCATCACCCCACCTCACCTTTCCCATTCAGCAGCCATAGTGTGTTTCCTAAACGTGTGACTCTGTTCTGTTTTGCAATTCAGTTCAAGTGTAGCGGTTTTTACGTTCCCTCTATAAGTGATATCTTAGGATAAGTGTCATTTTCTGTGTGACTTATTTCACTTAGAATCGTCGTACCTAAATCCACTCATCGTGCTGCTACTACCCTTATGACGTTGATTTCATGGCTGAGTGATATTCCATTGTACATGAGGACCCCAACTTCTTTATCCATTTTTCTCTTTCCTAGGATATTTAAGGTGTAATGAAGTGGGGGTTCTTGTCAACAGAGCAGCCCTAAACTTTGGGGTGCCTGTGTCTTGCTGATTTTTAGTTTTCCCAATTTATACGCCCATGAGTGGAAGTGCCCTATGCTCTCCAAGCTGTGTTTTTTAGATGTTTCAGGACACACCGTACACTTCTCCAGAGTGGCTGTTGGCAATTTACATCCCGCCCATCAGCGTAGCAAGGCTCCCATTTCTCCATGGCCGGTCCTGCATTTCTGGTTTGGACACTTTTTTCCGCATGGCCCTTTTGCCCGCTGGGAAGCGAGACTTCTTTGGAGCGCTGATTTGCCTTTCCAGGTTGCTTGGTTGGCCAAAAAGGGCGTATGCGTTTTTTCCTGAATATATTCAGGAAAAAACGCATACGCCCTTTTTGGCCAAGGGCATCATTGTCCACGTTTTGCCGCTTTTCATGTGCTTTCAAGGCGATTCGAATCTACCTCCTGAAATCTGTTTCCTGCAATTCTGCCTTGCTTTCAAAGCCTCTTCGTTGCCTTCCCTTAATATATTTGTGGACGAGAGGTATCATTTAAAACTCTGCAGGTTTGTGAATTGCAGTGCCCCTGAGCTCCATTTTTCAACTCGCTTTTTTGGGAGCTGGCCGCAAAAGCGCAGGATTGCTTCAGGCCCTCTTCTGGTTCTGGGGGGCAGGCTGAGCTTGTGCTTAATTCTTCTTCCTGATGGGAAAATAGAGTGACCTGTGCCTGTCCCAACACCTAGAGCTAGTCTCTCATTGGTTCCCCCTCTTCCCGTTCATCCTCAGGACAAATTGCAACCTGTACGGAACAGGAGGTTAAAGGTGCTGATTCTCCAAGGAGGGAGATGGCTAGTAAATCGGCTGGAATGGCGAGCCCGAGCAAAGGAGATGAGAAATGAGGTGCGTTTCAGAAACCTTTCCCGATCACACGGTGTACCATCTTCTGGGTTTCTCATGCCTGTTTTCGACATAGGAAGATGCCGTTGAACCTGGAGATTTGGGACCCATGGAATGGGTACCATGCAGTATTACTTGAAAGGGTCTGCGTTGGCTCACCCAACCTCACCGAACCTCTCAGCCCCAAGAGTGTCCACCCTTATGTCTCAATCAGCTGTGGGTCTAGATATGGTCAATCCAGGTTGCATCACAGCCCCTGAACGAATTTTGTAAGAATTTCTCTCTCTTTCACTGTCTTTGTTTCACGGGTTTTGAAAAGTAATTTATTTTTATAATGGGGTTTAGCTGCTTTTCACGGCTGTGTTTATGCCGCTTTACACCCCCTTGACTCACTTACAGAGAGATATCAATACATAGGTTTGAAGATTCTTACTAGTCAGATATATTCTTGTGCGGTGAATAGGGGGTGTTGAGTCCAGTTCACTGAAAAAGGAATAGGTCTTGTCTCTTACATATTGGGTTTATGGAACGGTATCGGAGCTAATTTGAAACCCTTGTTTTATGCATCACCCCACCTCACATTTCCCTTTCAGCAGCCATAGTGTGTTTCCTAAATGTGTGACTCTGTTCTGTTTTGCAATTCAGTTCAAGTGTAGCGGTTTTTACGTTCCCTCTATAAGTGATATCTTAGGATAAGTGTCATTTTCTGTGTGACTTATTTCACTTAGAATCGTCGTACCTAAATCCACTCATCGTGCTGCTACTACCCTTATGACGTTGATTTCATGGCTGAGTGATATTCCATTGTACATGAGGACCCCAACTTCTTTATCCATTTTTCTCTTTCCTAGGATATTTAAGGTGTAATGAAGTGGGGGTTCTTGTCAACAGAGCAGCCCTAAACTTTGGGGTGCCTGTGTCTTGCTGATTTTTAGTTTTCCCAATTTATACGCCCATGAGTGGAAGTGCCCTATGCTCTCCAAGCTGTGTTTTTTAGATGTTTCAGGACACACTGTACACTTCTCCAGAGTGGTTGTTGGCAATTTACATCCCGCCCATCAGAGTAGCAAGGCTCCCATTTCTCCATGGCCGGTCCTGCATTTCTGGTTTGGACACTTTTTTCCGCATGGCCCTTTTGCCCGCTGGGAAGCGAGACTTCTTTGGAGCGCTGATTTGCCTTTCCAGGTTGCTTGGTTGGCCAAAAAGGGCGTATGCGTTTTTTCCTGAATATATTCAGGAAAAAACGCATACGCCCTTTTTGGTCAAGGGCATCATTGTCCACGTTTTGCCGCTTTTCATGTGCTTTCAAGGCGATTCGAATCTACCTCCTGAAATCTGTTTCCTGCAATTCTGCCTTTCTTTCAAAGCCTCTTCGTTGCCTTCCCTTAATATATTTGTGGACGAGAGGTATCATTTAAAACTCTGCAGGTTTGTGAATTGCAGTGCCCCTGAGCTCCATTTTTCAACTCGCTTTTTTGGGAGCTGGCCGCAAAAGCGCAGGATTGCTTCAGGCCCTCTTCTGGTTCTGGGGGGCAGGCTGAGCTTGTGCTTAATTCTTCTTCCTGATGGGAAAATAGAGTGACCTGTGCCTGTCCCAACACCTAGAGCTAGTCTCTCATTGGTTCCCCCTCTTCCCGTTCATCCTCAGGACAAATTGCAACCTGTACGGAACAGGAGGTTAAAGGTGCTGATTCTCCAAGGAGGGAGATGGCTAGTAAATCGGCTGGAATGGCGAACCCGAGCAAAGGAGATGAGAAATGAGGTGCGTTTCAGAAACCTTTCCCGATCACACGGTGTACCATCTTCTGGGTTTCTCATGCCTGTTTTCGACATAGGAAGATGCCGTTGAACCTGGAGATTTGGGACCCATGGGATGGGTACCATGCAGTATTACTTGAAAGGGTCTGCGTTGGCTCACCCAACCTCACCGAACCTCTCAGCCCCAAGAGTGTCCACCCTTATGTCTCAATCAGCTGTGGGTCTAGATATGGTCAATCCAGGTTGCATCACAGCCCCTGAACGAATTTTGTAAGAATTTCTCTCTCTTTCACTGTCTTTGTTTCACGGGTTTTGAAAAGTAATTTATTTTTATAATGGGGTTTAGCTGCTTTTCACGGCTGTGTTTATGCCACTTTACACCCCCTTGACTCACTTACAGAGAGATATCAATACATAGGTTTGAATATTCTTACTAGTCAGATATATTCTTGTGCGGTGAATAGGGGGTGTTGAGTCTAGTTCACTGAAAAAGGAATAGGTCTTGTTTCTTACATATTGGCTTTATGGAACGGTATCTGAGCTAATTTGAAACCCTTGTTTTATGCATCACCCCACCTCACCTTTCCCATTCAGCAGCCATAGTGTGTTTCCTAAACGTGTGACTCTGTTCTGTTTTGCAATTCAGTTCAAGTGTAGCGGTTTTTACGTTCCCTCTATAAGTGATATCTTAGGATAAGTGTCTTTTTCTGTGTGACTTATTTCACTTAGAATCGTCGTACCTAAATCCACTCATCGTGCTGCTACTAGCCTTATGACGTTGATTTCATGGCTGAGTGATATTCCATTGTACATGAGGACCCCAACTTCTTTATCCATTTTTCTCTTTCCTAGGATATTTAAGGTGTAATGAAGTGGGGGTTCTTGTCAACAGAGCAGCCCTAAACTTTGGGGTGCCTGTGTCTTGCTGATTTTTAGTTTTCCCAATTTATACGCCCATGAGTGGAAGTGCCCTATGCTCTCCAAGCTGTGTTTTTTAGATGTTTCAGGACACACTGTACACTTTTCCAGAGTGGCTGTTGGCAATTTACATCCCGCCCATCAGCGTAGCAAGGCTCCCATTTCTCCGTGGCCGGTCCTGCATTTCTGGTTTGGACACTTTTTTCCGCATGGCCCTTTTGCCCGCTGGGAAGCGAGACTTCTTTGGAGCGCTGATTTGCCTTTCCAGGTTGCTTGGTTGGCCAAAAAGGGCGTATGCGTTTTTTCCTGAATATATTCAGGAAAAAACGCATACGCCCTTTTTGGCCAAGGGCATCATTGTCCACGTTTTGCCGCTTTTCATGTGCTTTCAAGGCGATTCGAATCTACCTCCTGAAATCTGTTTCCTGCAATTCTGCCTTGCTTTCAAAGCCTCTTCGTTGCCTTCCCTTAATATATTTGTGGACGAGAGGTATCATTTAAAACTCTGCAGGTTTGTGAATTGCAGGGCCCCTGAGCTCCATTTTTCAACTCGCTTTTTTGGGAGCTGGCCGCAAAAGCGCAGGATTGCTTCAGGCCCTCTTCTGGTTCTGGGGGGCAGGCTGAGCTTGTGCTTAATTCTTCTTCCTGATGGGAAAATAGAGTGACCTGTGCCTGTCCCAACACCTAGAGCTAGTCTCTCATTGGTTCCCCCTCTTCCCGTTCATCCTCAGGACAAATTGCAACCTGTACGGAACAGGAGGTTAAAGGTGCTGATTCTCCAAGGAGGGAGATGGCTAGTAAATCGGCTGGAATGGCGAACCCGAGCAAAGGAGATGAGAAATGAGGTGCGTTTCAGAAACCTTTCCCGATCACACGGTGTACCATCTTCTGGGTTTCTCATGCCTGTTTTCGACATAGGAAGATGCCGTTGAACCTGGAGATTTGGGACCCGTGGGATGGGTACCATGCAGTATTACTTGAAAGGGTCTGCGTTGGCTCACCCAACCTCACCGAACCTCTCAGCCCCAAGAGTGTCCACCCTTATGTCTCAATCAGCTGTGGGTCTAGATATGGTCAATCCAGGTTGCATCACAGCCCCTGAACGAATTTTGTAAGAATTTCTCTCTCTTTCACTGTCTTTGTTTCACGGGTTTTGAAAAGTAATTTATTTTTATAATGGGGTTTAGCTGCTTTTCACGGCTGTGTTTATGCCACTTTACACCCCCTTGACTCACTTACAGAGAGATATCAATACATAGGTTTGAAGATTCTTACTAGTCAGATATATTCTTGTGCGGTGAATAGGAGGTGTTGAGTCTAGTTCACTGAAAAAGGAATAGGTCTTGTCTCTTACATATTGGGTTTATGGAACGGTATCTGAGCTAATTTGAAACCCTTGTTTTATGCATCACCCCACCTCACCTTTCCCATTCAGCAGCCATAGTGTGTTTCCTAAACGTGTGACTCTGGTCTGTTTTGCAATTCAGTTCAAGTGTAGCGGTTTTTACGTTCCCTCTATAAGTGATATCTTAGGATAAGTGTCTTTTTCTGTGTGACTTATTTCACTTAGAATCGTCGTACCTAAATCCACTCATCGTGCTGCTACTAGCCTTATGACGTTGATTTCATGGCTGAGTGATATTCCATTGTACATGAGGACCCCAACTTCTTTATCCATTTTTCTCTTTCCTAGGATATTTAAGGTGTAATGAAGTGGGGGTTCTTGTCAACAGAGCAGCCCTAAACTTTGGGGTGCCTGTGTCTTGCTGATTTTTAGTTTTCCCAATTTATACGCCCATGAGTGGAAGTGCCCTATGCTCTCCAAGCTGTGTTTTTTAGATGTTTCAGGACACACCGTACACTTCTCCCGAGTGGCTGTTGGCAATTTACATCCCGCCCATCAGCGAAGCAAGGCTCACATTTCTCCATGGCCGGTCGTGCAGTTCTGGTTTGGACACTTTTTTTCCGCATGGCCCTTTTGCCCGCTGGGAAGCGAGACTTCTTTGGAGCGCTGATTGGCCTTTCCAGGTTGCTTGGTTGGCCAAAAAGGGCCTATGTGCTTTTTCCTGAATATATTCAGGAAAAAACGCATACGCCCTTTTTGGCCAAGGGCATCATTGTCCACGTTTTGCCGCTTTTCATGTGCTTTCAAGGCGATTCGAATCTACCTCCTGAAATCTGTTTCCTGCAATTCTGCCTTGCTTTCAAAGCCTCTTCGTTGCCTTCCCTTAATATATTTGTGGACGAGAGGTATCATTTAAAACTCTGCAGGTTTGTGAATTGCAGTGCCCCTGAGCTCCATTTTTGAACTCGCTTTTTTGGGAGCTGGCCGCAAATGCGTAGGATTGCTTCAGGCCCTCTTCTGGTTCTGGGGGGCAGGCTGAGCTTGTGCTTAATTCTTCTTCCTGATGGGAAAATAGAGTGACCTGTGCCTGTCCCAACACCTAGAGCTAGTCTCTCATTGGTTCCCCCTCTTCCCGTTCATCCTCAGGACAAATTGCAACCTGTACGGAACAGGAGGTTAAAGGTGCTGATTCTCCAAGGAGGGAGATGGCTAGTAAATCGGCTGGAATGGCGAACCCGAGCAAAGGAGATGAGAAATGAGGTGCGTTTTAGAAACCTTTCCCGATCACACGGTGTACCATCTTCTGGGTTTCTCATGCCTGTTTTCGAAGTAGGAAGATGCCCTTGAACCTGGAGATTTGGGACCCATGGGATGGGTACCATGCAGTATTACTTGAAAGGGTCTGCGTTGGCTCACCCAACCTCACCGAACCTCTCAGCCCCAAGAGTGTCCACCCTTATGTCTCAATCAGCTGTGGGTCTAGATATGGTCAATCCAGGTTGCATCACAGCCCCTGAACGAATTTTGGAAGAATTTCTCTCTCTTTCACTGTCTTTGTTTCACGGGTTTTGAAAAGTAATTTATTTTTATAATGGGGTTTAGCTGCTTTTCACGGCTGTGTTTATGCCGCTTTACACCCCCTTGACTCACTTACAGAGAGATATCAATACATAGGTTTGAAGATTCTTACTAGTCAGATATATTCTTGTGCGGTGAATAGGGGGTGTTGAGTCCAGTTCACTGAAAAAGGAATAGGTCTTGTCTCTTACATATTGGGTTTATGGAACGGTATCGGAGCTAATTTGAAACCCTTGTTTTATGCATCACCCCACCTCACCTTATCCATTCAGCAGCCATAGTGTGTTTCCTAAACGTGTGACTCTGTTCTGTTTTGCAATTCAGTTCAAGTGTAGCGGTTTTTACATTCCCTCTCGAAGTGATATCTTAGGATAAGTGTCTTTTTCTGTGTGACTTATTCCACTTAGAATCGTCGTACCTAAATCCACTCATCGTGCTGCTACTAGCCTTATGACGTTGATTTCATGGCTGAGTGATATTCCCTTGTACATGAGGACCCCAACTTCTTTATCCATTTTTCTCTTTCCTAGGATATTTAAGGTGTAATGAAGTGGGGGTTCTTGTCAACAGAGCAGCCCTAAACTTTGGGGTGCCTGTGTCTTGCTGATTTTTAGTTTTCCCAATTTATACGCCCATGAGTGGAAGTGCCCTATGCTCTCCAAGCTGTGTTTTTTAGATGTTTCAGGACACACTGTACACTTTTCCAGAGTGGCTGTTGGCAATTTACATCCCGCCCATCAGCGTAGCAAGGCTCCCATTTCTCCGTGGCCGGTCCTGCATTTCTGGTTTGGACACTTTTTTCCGCATGGCCCTTTTGCCCGCTGGGAAGCGAGACTTCTTTGGAGCGCTGATTTGCCTTTCCAGGTTGCTTGGTTGGCCAAAAAGGGCGTATGCGTTTTTTCCTGAATATATTCAGGAAAAAACGCATACGCCCTTTTTGGCCAAGGGCATCATTGTCCACGTTTTGCCGCTTTTCATGTGCTTTCAAGGCGATTCGAATCTACCTCCTGAAATCTGTTTCCTGCAATTCTGCCTTGCTTTCAAAGCCTCTTCGTTGCCTTCCCTTAATATATTTGTGGACGAGAGGTATCATTTAAAACTCTGCAGGTTTGTGAATTGCAGGGCCCCTGAGCTCCATTTTTCAACTCGCTTTTTTGGGAGCTGGCCGCAAAAGCGCAGGATTGCTTCAGGCCCTCTTCTGGTTCTGGGGGGCAGGCTGAGCTTGTGCTTAATTCTTCTTCCTGATGGGAAAATAGAGTGACCTGTGCCTGTCCCAACACCTAGAGCTAGTCTCTCATTGGTTCCCCCTCTTCCCGTTCATCCTCAGGACAAATTGCAACCTGTACGGAACAGGAGGTTAAAGGTGCTGATTCTCCAAGGAGGGAGATGGCTAGTAAATCGGCTGGAATGGCGAACCCGAGCAAAGGAGATGAGAAATGAGGTGCGTTTCAGAAACCTTTCCCGATCACACGGTGTACCATCTTCTGGGTTTCTCATGCCTGTTTTCGACATAGGAAGATGCCGTTGAACCTGGAGATTTGGGACCCGTGGGATGGGTACCATGCAGTATTACTTGAAAGGGTCTGCGTTGGCTCACCCAACCTCACCGAACCTCTCAGCCCCAAGAGTGTCCACCCTTATGTCTCAATCAGCTGTGGGTCTAGATATGGTCAATCCAGGTTGCATCACAGCCCCTGAACGAATTTTGTAAGAATTTCTCTCTCTTTCACTGTCTTTGTTTCACGGGTTTTGAAAAGTAATTTATTTTTATAATGGGGTTTAGCTGCTTTTCACGGCTGTGTTTATGCCACTTTACACCCCCTTGACTCACTTACAGAGAGATATCAATACATAGGTTTGAAGATTCTTACTAGTCAGATATATTCTTGTGCGGTGAATAGGAGGTGTTGAGTCTAGTTCACTGAAAAAGGAATAGGTCTTGTCTCTTACATATTGGGTTTATGGAACGGTATCTGAGCTAATTTGAAACCCTTGTTTTATGCATCACCCCACCTCACCTTTCCCATTCAGCAGCCATAGTGTGTTTCCTAAACGTGTGACTCTGGTCTGTTTTGCAATTCAGTTCAAGTGTAGCGGTTTTTACGTTCCCTCTATAAGTGATATCTTAGGATAAGTGTCTTTTTCTGTGTGACTTATTTCACTTAGAATCGTCGTACCTAAATCCACTCATCGTGCTGCTACTAGCCTTATGACGTTGATTTCATGGCTGAGTGATATTCCATTGTACATGAGGACCCCAACTTCTTTATCCATTTTTCTCTTTCCTAGGATATTTAAGGTGTAATGAAGTGGGGGTTCTTGTCAACAGAGCAGCCCTAAACTTTGGGGTGCCTGTGTCTTGCTGATTTTTAGTTTTCCCAATTTATACGCCCATGAGTGGAAGTGCCCTATGCTCTCCAAGCTGTGTTTTTTAGATGTTTCAGGACACACCGTACACTTCTCCCGAGTGGCTGTTGGCAATTTACATCCCGCCCATCAGCGAAGCAAGGCTCACATTTCTCCATGGCCGGTCGTGCAGTTCTGGTTTGGACACTTTTTTTCCGCATGGCCCTTTTGCCCGCTGGGAAGCGAGACTTCTTTGGAGCGCTGATTGGCCTTTCCAGGTTGCTTGGTTGGCCAAAAAGGGCCTATGTGCTTTTTCCTGAATATATTCAGGAAAAAACGCATACGCCCTTTTTGGCCAAGGGCATCATTGTCCACGTTTTGCCGCTTTTCATGTGCTTTCAAGGCGATTCGAATCTACCTCCTGAAATCTGTTTCCTGCAATTCTGCCTTGCTTTCAAAGCCTCTTCGTTGCCTTCCCTTAATATATTTGTGGACGAGAGGTATCATTTAAAACTCTGCAGGTTTGTGAATTGCAGTGCCCCTGAGCTCCATTTTTGAACTCGCTTTTTTGGGAGCTGGCCGCAAATGCGTAGGATTGCTTCAGGCCCTCTTCTGGTTCTGGGGGGCAGGCTGAGCTTGTGCTTAATTCTTCTTCCTGATGGGAAAATAGAGTGACCTGTGCCTGTCCCAACACCTAGAGCTAGTCTCTCATTGGTTCCCCCTCTTCCCGTTCATCCTCAGGACAAATTGCAACCTGTACGGAACAGGAGGTTAAAGGTGCTGATTCTCCAAGGAGGGAGATGGCTAGTAAATCGGCTGGAATGGCGAACCCGAGCAAAGGAGATGAGAAATGAGGTGCGTTTTAGAAACCTTTCCCGATCACACGGTGTACCATCTTCTGGGTTTCTCATGCCTGTTTTCGAAGTAGGAAGATGCCCTTGAACCTGGAGATTTGGGACCCATGGGATGGGTACCATGCAGTATTACTTGAAAGGGTCTGCGTTGGCTCACCCAACCTCACCGAACCTCTCAGCCCCAAGAGTGTCCACCCTTATGTCTCAATCAGCTGTGGGTCTAGATATGGTCAATCCAGGTTGCATCACAGCCCCTGAACGAATTTTGGAAGAATTTCTCTCTCTTTCACTGTCTTTGTTTCACGGGTTTTGAAAAGTAATTTATTTTTATAATGGGGTTTAGCTGCTTTTCACGGCTGTGTTTATGCCGCTTTACACCCCCTTGACTCACTTACAGAGAGATATCAATACATAGGTTTGAAGATTCTTACTAGTCAGATATATTCTTGTGCGGTGAATAGGGGGTGTTGAGTCCAGTTCACTGAAAAAGGAATAGGTCTTGTCTCTTACATATTGGGTTTATGGAACGGTATCGGAGCTAATTTGAAACCCTTGTTTTATGCATCACCCCACCTCACCTTATCCATTCAGCAGCCATAGTGTGTTTCCTAAACGTGTGACTCTGTTCTGTTTTGCAATTCAGTTCAAGTGTAGCGGTTTTTACATTCCCTCTCGAAGTGATATCTTAGGATAAGTGTCTTTTTCTGTGTGACTTATTCCACTTAGAATCGTCGTACCTAAATCCACTCATCGTGCTGCTACTAGCCTTATGACGTTGATTTCATGGCTGAGTGATATTCCCTTGTACATGAGGACCCCAACTTCTTTATCCATTTTTCTCTTTCCTAGGATATTTAAGGTGTAATGAAGTGGGGGTTCTTGTCAACAGAGCAGCCCTAAACTTTGGGGTGCCTGTGTCTTGCTGATTTTTAGTTTTTCCAATTTATACGCCCATGAGTGGAAGTGCCCTATGCTCTCCAAGCTGTGTTTTTTAGATGTTTCAGGACACACCGTACACTTCTCCCGAGTGGCTGTTGGCAATTTACATCCCGCCCATTAGCGAAGCAAGGCTCCCATTTCTCCATGGCCGGTCCTGCATTTCTGGTTTTGACACTTTTTTCCGCATGGCCCTTTTGCCCGCTGGGAAGCGAGACTTCTTTGGAGCGCTAATTTGCCTTTCCAGGTTGCTTGGTTGGCCAAAAAGGGCGTATGCGTTTTTTCCTGAATATATTCAGGAAAAAACGCATACGCCCTTTTTGGCCAAGGGCATCATTGTCCACGTTTTGCCGCTTTTCATGTGCTTTCAAGGCGATTCGAATCTGCCTCCTGAAATCTGTTTCCTGCAATTCTGCCTTGCTTTCAAAGCCTCTTCGTTGCCTTCCCTTAATATATTTGTGGACGAGAGGTATCATTTAAAACTCTGCAGGTTTGTGAATTGCAGTGCCCCTGAGCTCCATTTTTCAACTCGCTTTTTTGGGAGCGGGCCGCAAAAGCGCAGGATTGCTTCAGGCCCTTTTCTGGTTCTGGGGGGCAGGCTGAGCTTGTGCTTAATTCTTCTTCCTGATGGGAAAATAGAGTGACCTGTGCCTGTCCCAACACCTAGAGCTAGTCTCTCATTGGTTCCCCCTCTTCCCGTTCATCCTCAGGACAAATTGCAACCTGTACGGAACAGGAGGTTAAAGGTGCTGATTCTCCAAGGAGGGAGATGGCTAGTAAATTGGCTGGAAAGGCGAACCCGAGCAAAGGAGATGAGAAATGAGGTGCGTTTTAGAAACCTTTCCCGATCACACGGTGTACCATCTTCTGGGTTTCTCATGCATGTTTTCGATGTAGGAAGATGCCCTTGAACCTGGAGATTTGGGACCCATGCGATGGGTATCATGCAGTATTACTTGAAAGGGTCTGCGTTGGCTCACCCAACCTCACCGAACCTCTCAGCCCCAAGAGTGTCCACCCTTATGTCTCAATCAGCTGTGGGTCTAGATATGGTCAATCCAGGTGGCATCACAGCCCCTGAACGAATTTTGTAAGAATTTCTCTCTCTTTCACTGTCTTTGTTTCACTGGTTTTTAAAAGTAATTTATTTTTATAATGGGGTTTAGCTGCTTTTCACGGCTGTGTTTATGCCGCTTTACACCCCCTTGACTCACTTACAGAGAGATATCAATACATAGGTTTGAAGATTCTTACTAGTCAGATATATTCTTGTGTGGTGAATAGGGGGTGTTGAGTCCAGTTCACTGAAAAAGGAATAGGTCTTGTCTCTTACATATTGGGTTTATGGAACGGTATCTGAGCTAATTTGAAACCCTTGTTTTATGCATCACCCCACCTCACCTTTCCCGTTCAGCAGCCATAGTGTGTTTTCTAAACGTGTGACTCTGTTCTGTTTTGCCATTCAGTTCAAGTGTAGCAGTTTTTACATTCCCTCTATAAGTGATATCTTATGATAAGTGTCTTTTACTGTGTGACTTATTTCACTTAGAATCGTCGTACCTAAATCCACTCATCGTGCTGCTACTAGCCTTATGACGTTGATTTCATGGCTGAGTGATATTCCATTGTACATGAGGTCCACAACTTCTTTATCCATTTTTCTCTTTCCTAGGATATTTAAGGTGTAATGAAGTGGCGGTTCTTGTCAACAGAGCAGCCCTAAACTTTGGGGTGCCTGTGTCTTGCTGATTTTTAGTTTTCCCAATTTATACGCCCATGAGTGGAAGTGCCCTATGCTCTCCAAGCTGTGTTTTTTAGATGTTTCAGAACACACCGTACACTTCTCCAGAGTGGTTGTTGGCAATTTACATCCCACCCATCAGCGTAGCAAGGCTCCCATTTCTCCATGGCCGGTCCTGCATTTCTGGTTTGGGCACTCTTTTCCGCATGGCCCTTTTTCTCCCTGAGAAGCGAAACTTCTTTGTAGCACTGATTTGCCTTTCCAGGTTGCTTGGTTGGCCAAAAAGGGCGTATGCGTTTTTTCCTGAATATATTCAGGAAAAAATGCATACGCCCTTTTTGGCCAAGGGCATCATTGTCCACGTTTTGCCGCTTTTCATGTGCTTTCAAGGCGATTCGAATCTACCTCCTGAAATCTGTTTCCTGCAATTCTGCCTTGCTTTCAAAGGCTCTTCGTTGCCTTCCCTTAATATATTTGTGGACGAGAGGTATCATTTAAAACTCTGCAGGTTTGTGAATTGCAGTGCCCCTGAGCTCCATTTTTCAACTCGCTTTTTTGGGAGCTGGCCGCAAAAGCGCAGGATTGCTTCAGGCCCTCTTCTGGTTTTGGGGGCAGGCTGAGCTTGTGCTTAATTCTTCTTCCTGATGGGAAAATAGAGTGACCTGTGCCTGTCCCAACACCTAGAGCTAGTCTCTCATTGGTTGCCCCTGTTCCCGTTCATCCTCAGGACAAATTGCAACCTGTACGGAACAGGAGGTTAAAGGTGCTGATTCTCCAAGGATGGAGATGGCTAGTAAATCGGCTGGAATGGCGAACCCGAGCAAAGGAGATGAGAAATGAGGTGCGTTTTAGAAACCTATCCCGATCACACGGTGTGCCATCTTCTGGGTTTCTCATGCATGTTTTCGATGTAGGAAGATGCCCTTGAACCTGGAGATTTGGGACCCATGGGATGGGTATCATGCAGTATTACTTGAAAGGGTCTGCGTTGGCTCACCCAACCTCACCGAACCTCTCAGCCCCAAGAGTGTCCACCGTTATGTCTCAATCAGCTGTGGGTCTAGATATGGTCAATCCAGGTGGCATCACAGCCCCTGAACGAATTTTGTAAGAATTTCTCTCTCTTTCACTGTCTTTGTTTCACTGGTTTTTAAAAGTAATTTATTTTTATAATGGGGTTTAGCTGCTTTTCACGGCTGTGTTTATGCCGCTTTACACCCCCTTGACTCACTTACAGAGAGATATCAATACATAGGTTTGAAGATTCTTACTAGTCAGATATATTCTTGTGTGGTGAATAGGGGGTGTTGAGTCCAGTTCACTGAAAAAGGAATAGGTCTTGTCTCTTACATATTGGGTTTATGGAACGGTATCTGAGCTAATTTGAAACCCTTGTTTTATGCATCACCCCACCTCACCTTTCCCGTTCAGCAGCCATAGTGTGTTTCCTAAACGTGTGACTCTGTTCTGTTTTGCAATTCACTTCAAGTGTAGCGGTTTTTACATTCCCTCTAGAAGTGATATCTTAGGATAAGTGTCTTTTTCTGTGTGACTTATTTCACTTAGAATCGTCGTACCTAAATCCACTCATCGTGCTGCTACTAGCCTTATGACGTTGATTTCATGGCTGAGTGATATTCCATTGTACATGAGGACCACAACTTCTTTATCCATTTTTCTCTTTCCTAGGATATTTAAGGTGAAATGAAGTGGGGGTTCTTGTCAACAGAGCAGCCCTCAACTTTGGGGTGCCTGTGTCTTGCTGATTTTTAGTTTTCCCAATTTATACGCCCATGAGTGGAAGTGCCCTATGCTCTCCAAGCTGTGCTTTTTAGATGTTTCAGGACACACTGTACACTTCTCCAGAGTGGCTGTTGGCAATTTATATACCGCCCATCAGCGTAGCAAGGCTCCCATTTCTCCATGGCCGGTCCTGCATTTCTGGTTTTGACACATTTTTCCGCATGGCCCTTTTGCCCGCTGGGAAGCGAGACTTCTTTGGAGCGCTAATTTGCCTTTCCAGGTTGCTTGGTTGGCCAAAAAGGGCGTATGCGTTTTTTCCTGAATATATTCAGGAAAAAACGCATACGCCCTTTTTGGCCAAGGGCATCATTGTCCACGTTTTGCCGCTTTTCATGTGCTTTCAAGGCGATTCGAATCTGCCTCCTGAAATCTGTTTCCTGCAATTCTGCCTTGCTTTCAAAGCCTCTTCGTTGCCTTCCCTTAATATATTTGTGGACGAGAGGTATCATTTAAAACTCTGCAGGTTTGTGAATTGCAGTGCCCCTGAGCTCCATTTTTCAACTCGCTTTTTTGGGAGCGGGCCGCAAAAGCGCAGGATTGCTTCAGGCCCTTTTCTGGTTCTGGGGGGCAGGCTGAGCTTGTGCTTAATTCTTCTTCCTGATGGGAAAATAGAGTGACCTGTGCCTGTCCCAACACCTAGAGCTAGTCTCTCATTGGTTCCCCCTCTTCCCGTTCATCCTCAGGACAAATTGCAACCTGTACGGAACAGGAGGTTAAAGGTGCTGATTCTCCAAGGAGGGAGATGGCTAGTAAATTGGCTGGAAAGGCGAACCCGAGCAAAGGAGATGAGAAATGAGGTGCGTTTTAGAAACCTTTCCCGATCACACGGTGTACCATCTTCTGGGTTTCTCATGCATGTTTTCGATGTAGGAAGATGCCCTTGAACCTGGAGATTTGGGACCCATGCGATGGGTATCATGCAGTATTACTTGAAAGGGTCTGCGTTGGCTCACCCAACCTCACCGAACCTCTCAGCCCCAAGAGTGTCCACCCTTATGTCTCAATCAGCTGTGGGTCTAGATATGGTCAATCCAGGTTGCATCACAGCCCCTGAACGAATTTTGTAAGAATTTCTCTCTCTTTCACTGTCTTTGTTTCACTGGTTTTTAAAAGTAATTTATTTTTATAATGGGGTTTAGCTGCTTTTCACGGCTGTGTTTATGCCGCTTTACACCCCCTTGACTCACTTACAGAGAGATATCAATACATAGGTTTGAAGATTCTTACTAGTCAGATATATTCTTGTGTGGTGAATAGGGGGTGTTGAGTCCAGTTCACTGAAAAAGGAATAGGTCTTGTCTCTTACATATTGGGTTTATGGAACGGTATCTGAGCTAATTTGAAACCCTTGTTTTATGCATCACCCCACCTCACCTTTCCCGTTCAGCAGCCATAGTGTGTTTTCTAAACGTGTGACTCTGTTCTGTTTTGCCATTCAGTTCAAGTGTAGCAGTTTTTACATTCCCTCTATAAGTGATATCTTATGATAAGTGTCTTTTACTGTGTGACTTATTTCACTTAGAATCGTCGTACCTAAATCCACTCATCGTGCTGCTACTAGCCTTATGACGTTGATTTCATGGCTGAGTGATATTCCATTGTACATGAGGTCCACAACTTCTTTATCCATTTTTCTCTTTCCTAGGATATTTAAGGTGTAATGAAGTGGCGGTTCTTGTCAACAGAGCAGCCCTAAACTTTGGGGTGCCTGTGTCTTGCTGATTTTTAGTTTTCCCAATTTATACGCCCATGAGTGGAAGTGCCCTATGCTCTCCAAGCTGTGTTTTTTAGATGTTTCAGAACACACCGTACACTTCTCCAGAGTGGTTGTTGGCAATTTACATCCCACCCATCAGCGTAGCAAGGCTCCCATTTCTCCATGGCCGGTCCTGCATTTCTGGTTTGGGCACTCTTTTCCGCATGGCCCTTTTTCTCCCTGAGAAGCGAAACTTCTTTGTAGCACTGATTTGCCTTTCCAGGTTGCTTGGTTGGCCAAAAAGGGCGTATGCGTTTTTTCCTGAATATATTCAGGAAAAAATGCATACGCCCTTTTTGGCCAAGGGCATCATTGTCCACGTTTTGCCGCTTTTCATGTGCTTTCAAGGCGATTCGAATCTACCTCCTGAAATCTGTTTCCTGCAATTCTGCCTTGCTTTCAAAGGCTCTTCGTTGCCTTCCCTTAATATATTTGTGGACGAGAGGTATCATTTAAAACTCTGCAGGTTTGTGAATTGCAGTGCCCCTGAGCTCCATTTTTCAACTCGCTTTTTTGGGAGCTGGCCGCAAAAGCGCAGGATTGCTTCAGGCCCTCTTCTGGTTCTGGGGGCAGGTTGAGCTTGTGCTTAATTCTTCTTCCTGATGGGAAAATAGAGTGACCTGTGCCTGTCCCAACACCTAGAGCTAGTCTCTCATTGGTTGCCCCTGTTCCCGTTCATCCTCAGGACAAATTGCAACCTGTACGGAACAGGAGGTTAAAGGTGCTGATTCTCCAAGGATGGAGATGGCTAGTAAATCGGCTGGAATGGCGAACCCGAGCAAAGGAGATGAGAAATGAGGTGCGTTTTAGAAACCTATCCCGATCACACGGTGTGCCATCTTCTGGGTTTCTCATGCATGTTTTCGATGTAGGAAGATGCCCTTGAACCTGGAGATTTGGGACCCATGGGATGGGTATCATGCAGTATTACTTGAAAGGGTCTGCGTTGGCTCACCCAACCTCACCGAACCTCTCAGCCCCAAGAGTGTCCACCGTTATGTCTCAATCAGCTGTGGGTCTAGATATGGTCAATCCAGGTGGCATCACAGCCCCTGAACGAATTTTGTAAGAATTTCTCTCTCTTTCACTGTCTTTGTTTCACTGGTTTTTAAAAGTAATTTATTTTTATAATGGGGTTTAGCTGCTTTTCACGGCTGTGTTTATGCCGCTTTACACCCCCTTGACTCACTTACAGAGAGATATCAATACATAGGTTTGAAGATTCTTACTAGTCAGATATATTCTTGTGTGGTGAATAGGGGGTGTTGAGTCCAGTTCACTGAAAAAGGAATAGGTCTTGTCTCTTACATATTGGGTTTATGGAACGGTATCTGAGCTAATTTGAAACCCTTGTTTTATGCATCACCCCACCTCACCTTGCCCGTTCAGCAGCCATAGTGTGTTTTCTAAACGTCTGACTCTGTTCTGTTTTGCCATTCAGTTCAAGTGTAGCAGTTTTTACATTCCCTCTATAAGTGATATCTTATGATAAGTGTCTTTTTCTGTGTGACTTATTTCACTTAGAATCGTCGTACCTAAATCCACTCATCGTGCTGCTACTAGCCTTATGACGTTGATTTCATGGCTGAGTGATATTCCATTGTACATGAGGTCCACAACTTCTTTATCCATTTTTCTCTTTCCTAGGATATTTAAGGTGTAATGAAGTGGCGGTTCTTGTCAACAGAGCAGCCCTAAACTTTGGGGTGCCTGTGTCTTGCTGATTTTTAGTTTTCCCAATTTATACGCCCATGAGTGGAAGTGCCTTATGCTCTCCAAGCTGTGTTTTTTATATGTTTCAGAACACACCGTACACTTCTCCAGAGTGGTTGTTGGCAATTTACATCCCACCCATCAGCGTAGCAAGGCTCCCATTTCTCCATGGCCGGTCCTGCATTTCTGGTTTGGACACTTTTTTCCGCATGGCCCTTTTTCCCCCTGAGAAGCGAAACTTCTTTGTAGCACTGATTTGCCTTTCCAGGTTGCTTGGTTGGCCAAAAAGGGTGTATGCGTTTTTCCTGAATATATTCAGGAAAAAACGCATACGCCCTTTTTGGCCAAGGGCATCATTGTCCACGTTTTGCCGCTTTTCATGTGCTTTCAAGGCGATTCGAGTCTGCCTCCTGGAATCTGTTTCCTGCAATTCTGCCTTGCTTTCAAAGCCTCTTCGTTGCCTTCCCTTAATATATTTGTGGACGAGAGTTATCATTTAAAACTCTGCAGGTTTGTGAATTGCAGTGCCCCTGAGCTCCATTTTTCAACTCGCTTTTTTGGGAGCGGGCCGCAAAAGCGCAGGATTGCTTCAGGCCCTCTTCTGGTTCTGGGGGGCAGGCTGAGCTTGTGCTTAATTCTTCTTCCTGATGGGAAAATAGAGTGACCTGTGCCTGTCCCAACACCTAGAGCTAGTCTCTCATTGGTTCCCCCTCTTCCCGTTCATCCTCAGGACAAATTGCAACCTGTACGGAACAGGAGGTTAAAGGTGCTGATTCTCCAACGAGGGAGATGGCTAGTAAATCGGCTGGAATGGCGAACCCGAGCAAAGGAGATGAGAAATGAGGTGCGTTTTAGAAACCTTTCCCGATCACACGGTGTACCATCTTCTGGGATTCTCATGCAAATTTTCGATGTAGGAAGATGCCCTTGAACCTGGAGATTTGGGACCCATGGGATGGGTACCATGCAGTATTACTTGAAAGGGTCTGCGTTGGCTCACCCAACCTCACCGAACCTCTCAGCCCCAAGAGTGTCCACCCTTATGTCTCAATTAGCTGTGGGTCTAGATATGGTCAATCCAGGTTGCATCACAGCCCCTGAACGAATTTTGTAAGAATTTCTCTCTCTTTCACTGTCTTTGTTTCACTGGTTTTTAAAAGTAATTTATTTTTATAATGGGGTTTAGCTGCTTTTCACGGCTGTGTTTATGCCGCTTTACACCCCCTTGACTCACTTACAGAGAGCTATCAATACATAGGTTTGAAGATTCTTACTAGTCAGATATATTCTTGTGCGGTGAATAGGGGGTGTTGAGTCCAGTTCACTGAAAAAGGAATAGGTCTTGTCTCTTACATATTGGGTTTATGGAACGGTATCTGAGCTAATTTGAAACCCTTGTTTTATGCATCACCCCACCTCACCTTTCCCGTTCAGCAGCCATAGTGTGTTTTCTAAACGTCTGACTCTGTTCTGTTTTGCAATTCAGTTCAAGTGTAGCAGTTTTTACATTCCCTCTATAAGTGATATCTTCTGATAAGTGTCTTTTTCTGTGTGACTTATTTCACTTAGAATCGTCGTACCTAAATCCACTCATCGTGCTGCTACTAGCCTTATGACGTTGATTTCATGGCTGAGTGATATTCCATTGTACATGAGGACCACAACTTCTTTATCCATTTTTCTCTTTCCTAGGATATTTAAGGTGTAATGAAGTGGGGGTTCTTGTCAACAGAGCAGCCCTCAACTTTGGGGTGCCTGTGTCTTGCTGATTTTTAGTTTTCCCAATTTATACGCCCATGAGTGGAAGTGCCCTATGCTCTCCAAGCTGTGTTTTTTAGATGTTTCAGAACACACCGTACACTTCTCCAGAGTGGCTGTTGGCAATTTACATCCCACCCATCAGCGTAGCAAGGCTCCCATTTCTCCATGGCCGGTCCTGCATTTCTGGTTTGGACACATTTTTCCGCATGGCCCTTTTGCCCGCTGGGAAGCGAGACTTCTTTGGATCGCTGATTTGCCTTTCCAGGTTGCTTGGTTGGCCAAAAAGGGCGTATGCGTTTTTTCCTGAATATATTCAGGAAAAAACGCATACGCCCTTTTTGGCCAAGGGCATCATTGTCCACGTTTTGCCGCTTTTCATGTGTTTTCAAGGCGATTCGAATCTACCTCCTGATATCTGTTTCCTGCAATCCTGCCTTGCTTTCAAAGCCTCTTCGTTGCCTTCCCTTAATATATTTGTGGACGAGAGTTATCATTTAAAACTCTGCAGGTTTGTAAATTGCAGTGCCCCTGAGCTCCATTTTTCAACTCGCTTTTTTGGGAGCGGGCCGCAAAAGCGCAGGATTGCTTCAGGCCCTCTTCTGGTTCTGGGGGGCAGGCTGAGCTTGTGCTTAATTCTTCTTCCTGATGGGAAAATAGAGTGACCTGTGCCTGTCCCAACACCTAGAGCTAGTCTCTCATTGGTTCCCCCTCTTCCCGTTCATCCTCAGGACAAATTGCAACCTGTACGGAACAGGAGGTTAAAGGTGCTGATTCTCCAAGGAGGGAGATGGCTAGTAAATTGGCTGGAAAGGCGAACCCGAGCAAAGGAGATGAGAAATGAGGTGCGTTTTAGAAACCTTTCCCGATCACACGGTGTACCATCTTCTGGGTTTCTCATGCATGTTTTCGATGTAGGAAGATGCCCTTGAACCTGGAGATTTGGGACCCATGGGATGGGTATCATGCAGTATTACTTGAAAGGGTCTGCGTTGGCTCACCCAACCTCACCGAACCTCTCAGCCCCAAGAGTGTCCACCCTTATGTCTCAATCAGCTGTGGGTCTAGATATGGTCAATCCAGGTTGCATCACAGCCCCTGAACGAATTTTGTAAGAATTTCTCTCTCTTTCACTGTCTTTGTTTCACTGGTTTTTAAAAGTAATTTATTTTTATAATGGGGTTTAGCTGCTTTTCACGGCTGTGTTTATGCCGCTTTACACCCCCTTGACTCACTTACAGAGAGATATCAATACATAGGTTTGAAGATTCTTACTAGTCAGATATATTCTTGTGTGGTGAATAGGGGGTGTTGAGTCCAGTTCACTGAAAAAGGAATAGGTCTTGTCTCTTACATATTGGGTTTATGGAACGGTATCTGAGCTAATTTGAAACCCTTGTTTTATGCATCACCCCACCTCACCTTTCCCGTTCAGCAGCCATAGTGTGTTTTCTAAACGTCTGACTCTGTTCTGTTTTGCCATTCAGTTCAAGTGTAGCAGTTTTTACATTCCCTCTATAAGTGATATCTTATGATAAGTGTCTTTTACTGTGTGACTTATTTCACTTAGAATCGTCGTACCTAAATCCACTCATCGTGCTGCTACTAGCCTTATGACGTTGATTTCATGGCTGAGTGATATTCCATTGTACATGAGGTCCACAACTTCTTTATCCATTTTTCTCTTTCCTAGGATATTTAAGGTGTAATGAAGTGGCGGTTCTTGTCAACAGAGCAGCCCTAAACTTTGGGGTGCCTGTGTCTTGCTGATTTTTAGTTTTCCCAATTTATACGCCCATGAGTGGAAGTGCCCTATGCTCTCCAAGTTGTGTTTTTTAGATGTTTCAGAACACACCGTACACTTCTCCAGAGTGGTTGTTGGCAATTTACATCCCACCCATCAGCGTAGCAAGGCTCCCATTTCTCCATGGCCGGTCCTGCATTTCTGGTTTGGGCACTCTTTTCCGCATGGCCCTTTTTCTCCCTGAGAAGCGAAACTTCTTTGTAGCACTGATTTGCCTTTCCAGGTTGCTTGGTTGGCCAAAAAGGGCGTATGCGTTTTTTCCTGAATATATTCAGGAAAAAATGCATACGCCCTATTTGGCCAAGGGCATCATTGTCCACGTTTTGCCGCTTTTCATGTGCTTTCAAGGCGATTCGAATCTACCTCCTGAAATCTGTTTCCTGCAATTCTGCCTTGCTTTCAAAGGCTCTTCGTTGCCTTCCCTTAATATATTTGTGGACGAGAGGTATCATTTAAAACTCTGCAGGTTTGTGAATTGCAGTGCCCCTGAGCTCCATTTTTCAACTCGCTTTTTTGGGAGCTGGCCGCAAAAGCTCAGGATTGCTTCAGGCCCTCTTCTGGTTCTGGGGGCAGGCTGAGCTTGTGCTTAATTCTTCTTCCTGATGGGAAAATAGAGTGACCTGTGCCTGTCCCAACACCTAGAGCTAGTCTCTCATTGGTTGCCCCTGTTCCCGTTCATCCTCAGGACAAATTGCAACCTGTACGGAACAGGAGGTTAAAGGTGCTGATTCTCCAAGGATGGAGATGGCTAGTAAATCGGCTGGAATGGCGAACCCGAGCAAAGGAGATGAGAAATGAGGTGCGTTTTAGAAACCTATCCCGATCACACGGTGTGCCATCTTCTGGGTTTCTCATGCATGTTTTCGATGTAGGAAGATGCCCTTGAACCTGGAGATTTGGGACCCATGGGATGGGTACCATGCAGTATTACTTGAAAGGGTCTGCGTTGGCTCACCCAACCTCACCGAACCTCTCAGCCCCAAGAGTGTCCACCCTTATGTCTCAATCAGCTGTGGGTCTAGATATGGTCAATCCAGGTTGCATCACAGCCCCTGAACGAATTTTGTAAGAATTTCTCTCTCTTTCACTGTCTTTGTTTCACTGGTTTTTAAAAGTAATTTATTTTTATAATGGGGTTTAGCTGCTTTTCACGGCTGTGTTTATGCCGCTTTACACCCCCTTGACTCACTTACAGAGAGATATCAATACATAGGTTTGAAGATTCTTACTAGTCAGATATATTCTTGTGTGGTGAATAGGGGGTGTTGAGTCCAGTTCACTGAAAAAGGAATAGGTCTTTTCTCTTACATATTGGGTTTATGGAACGGTATCTGAGCTAATTTGAAACCCTTGTTTTATGCATCACCCCACCTCACCTTGCCCGTTCAGCAGCCATAGTGTGTTTTCTAAACGTCTGACTCTGTTCTGTTTTGCCATTCAGTTCAAGTGTAGCAGTTTTTACATTCCCTCTATAAGTGATATCTTATGATAACTGTCTTTTTCTGTGTGACTTATTTCACTTAGAATCGTCGTACCTAAATCCACTCATCGTGCTGCTACTAGCCTTATGACGTTGATTTCATGGCTGAGTGATATTCCATTGTACATGAGGTCCACAACTTCTTTATCCATTTTTCTCTTTCCTAGGATATTTAAGGTGTAATGAAGTGGCGGTTCTTGTCAACAGAGCAGCCCTAAACTTTGGGGTGCCTGTGTCTTGCTGATTTTTAGTTTTCCCAATTTATACGCCCATGAGTGGAAGTGCCTTATGCTCTCCAAGCTGTGTTTTTTATATGTTTCAGAACACACCGTACACTTCTCCAGAGTGGTTGTTGGCAATTTACATCCCACCCATCAGCGTAGCAAGGCTCCCATTTCTCCATGGCCGGTCCTGCATTTCTGGTTTGGACACTTTTTTCCGCATGGCCCTTTTTCCCCCTGAGAAGCGAAACTTCTTTGTAGCACTGATTTGCCTTTCCAGGTTGCTTGGTTGGCCAAAAAGGGTGTATGCGTTTTTCCTGAATATATTCAGGAAAAAACGCATACGCCCTTTTTGGCCAAGGGCATCATTGTCCACGTTTTGCCGCTTTTCATGTGCTTTCAAGGCGATTCGAGTCTGCCTCCTGAAATCTGTTTCCTGCAATTCTGCCTTGCTTTCAAAGCCTCTTCGTTGCCTTCCCTTAATATATTTGTGGACGAGAGTTATCATTTAAAACTCTGCAGGTTTGTGAATTGCAGTGCCCCTGAGCTCCATTTTTCAACTCGCTTTTTTGGGAGCGGGCCGCAAAAGCGCAGGATTGCTTCAGGCCCTCTTCTGGTTCTGGGGGGCAGGCTGAGCTTGTGCTTAATTCTTCTTCCTGATGGGAAAATAGAGTGACCTGTGCCTGTCCCAACACCTAGAGCTAGTCTCTCATTGGTTCCCCCTCTTCCCGTTCATCCTCAGGACAAATTGCAACCTGTACGGAACAGGAGGTTAAAGGTGCTGATTCTCCAAGGAGGGAGATGGCTAGTAAATCGGCTGGAATGGCGAACCCGAGCAAAGGAGATGAGAAATGAGGTGCGTTTTAGAAACCTTTCCCGATCACACGGTGTACCATCTTCTGGGTTTCTCATGCAAATTTTCGATGTAGGAAGATGCCCTTGAACCTGGAGATTTGGGACCCATGGGATGGGTACCATGCAGTATTACTTGAAAGGGTCTGCGTTGGCTCACCCAACCTCACCGAACCTCTCAGCCCCAAGAGTGTCCACCCTTATGTCTCAATTAGCTGTGGGTCTAGATATGGTCAATCCAGGTTGCATCACAGCCCCTGAACGAATTTTGTAAGAATTTCTCTCTCTTTCACTGTCTTTGTTTCACTGGTTTTTAAAAGTAATTTATTTTTATAATGGGGTTTAGCTGCTTTTCACGGCTGTGTTTATGCCGCTTTACACCCCCTTGACTCACTTACAGAGAGCTATCAATACATAGGTTTGAACATTCTTACTAGTCAGATATATTCTTGTGCGGTGAATAGGGGGTGTTGAGTCCAGTTCACTGAAAAAGGAATAGGTCTTGTCTCTTACATATTGGGTTTATGGAACGGTATCTGAGCTAATTTGAAACCCTTGTTTTATGCATCACCCCACCTCACCTTTCCCGTTCAGCAGCCATAGTGTGTTTTCTAAACGTCTGACTCTGTTCTGTTTTGCAATTCAGTTCAAGTGTAGCAGTTTTTACATTCCCTCTATAAGTGATATCTTATGATAAGTGTCTTTTTCTGTGTGACTTATTTCACTTAGAATCGTCGTACCTAAATCCACTCATCGTGCTGCTACTAGCCTTATGACGTTGATTTCATGGCTGAGTGATATTCCATTGTACATGAGGACCACAACTTCTTTATCCATTTTTCTCTTTCCTAGGATATTTAAGGTGTAATGAAGTGGGGGTTCTTGTCAACAGAGCAGCCCTCAACTTTGGGGTGCCTGTGTCTTGCTGATTTTTAGTTTTCCCAATTTATACGCCCATGAGTGGAAGTGCCCTATGCTCTCCAAGCTGTGTTTTTTAGATGTTTCAGAACACACCGTACACTTCTCCAGAGTGGCTGTTGGCAATTTACATCCCACCCATCAGCGTAGCAAGGCTCCCATTTCTCCATGGCCGGTCCTGCATTTCTGGTTTGGACACATTTTTCCGCATGGCCCTTTTGCCCGCTGGGAAGCGAGACTTCTTTGGAGCGCTGATTTGCCTTTCCAGGTTGGTTGGTTGGCCAAAAAGGGCGTATGCGTTTTTTCCTGAATATATTCAGGAAAAAACGCATACGCCCTTTTTGGCCAAGGGCATCATTGTCCACGTTTTGCCGCTTTTCATGTGTTTTCAAGGCGATTCGAATCTACCTCCTGGAATCTGTTTCCTGCAATCCTGCCTTGCTTTCAAAGCCTCTTCGTTGCCTTCCCTTAATATATTTGTGGACGAGAGTTATCATTTAAAACTCTGCAGGTTTGTGAATTGCAGTGCCCCTGAGCTCCATTTTTCAACTCGCTTTTTTGGGAGCGGGCCGCAATAGCGCAGGATTGCTTCAGGCCCTCTTCTGGTTCTGGGGGGGCAGGCTGAGCTTGTGCTTAATTCTTCTTCCTGATGGGAAAATAGAGTGACCTGTGCCTGTCCCAACACCTAGAGCTAGTCTCTCATTGGTTCCCCCTCTTCCCGTTCATCCTCAGGACAAATTGCAACCTGTACGGAACAGGAGGTTAAAGGTGCAGATTCTCCAAGGAGGGAGATGGCTAGTAAATCGGCTGGAATGGCAAACCCGAGCAAAGGAGATGAGAAATGAGGTGCGTTTTAGAAACCTTTCCCGATCACACGGTGTACCATCTTCTGGGTTTCTCATGCCTGTTTTCGATGTAGGAAGATGGCCTTGAACCTGGAGATTTGGGACCCGTGAGATGGGTACCATGCAGTATTACTTGAAACGGTCTGTGTTGGCTCACCCAACCTCACCGTACCTCTCAGCCCCAAGAGTGTCCACCCTTATGTCTCAATCAGCTGTGGGTCTAGATATGGTCAATCCAGGTTGCATCACAGCCCCTGAACGAATTTTGTAAGAATTTCTCTCTCTTTCACTGTCTTTGTTTCAGTGGTTTTTAAAAGTAATTTATTTTTATAATGGGGTTTAGCTGCTTTTCACGGCTGTGTTTATGCCGCTTTACACCCCCTTGACTCACTTACAGAGAGATATCAATACATAGGTTTGAAGATTCTTACTAGTCAGATATATTCTTGTGTGGTGAATAGGGGGTGTTGAGTCCAGTTCACTGAAAAAGGAATAGGTCTTGTCTCTTACATATTGGGTTTATGGAACGGTATCTGAGCTAATTTGAAACCCTTGTTTTATGCATCACCCCACCTCACCTTTCCCGTTCAGCAGCCATAGTGTGTTTTCTAAACGTCTGACTCTGTTCTGTTTTGCCATTCAGTTCAAGTGTAGCAGTTTTTACATTCCCTCTATAAGTGATATCTTATGATAAGTGTCTTTTACTGTGTGACTTATTTCACTTAGAATCGTCGTACCTAAATCCACTCATCGTGCTGCTACTAGCCTTATGACGTTGATTTCATGGCTGAGTGATATTCCATTGTACATGAGGTCCACAACTTCTTTATCCATTTTTCTCTTTCCTAGGATATTTAAGGTGTAATGAAGTGGCGGTTCTTGTCAACAGAGCAGCCCTAAACTTTGGGGTGCCTGTGTCTTGCTGATTTTTAGTTTTCCCAATTTATACGCCCATGAGTGGAAGTGCCCTATGCTCTCCAAGCTGTGTTTTTTAGATGTTTCAGAACACACCGTACACTTCTCCAGAGTGGTTGTTGGCAATTTACATCCCACCCATCAGCGTAGCAAGGCTCCCATTTCTCCATGGCCGGTCCTGCATTTCTGGTTTGGACACTTTTTTCCGCATGGCCCTTTTTCCCCCTGAGAAGCGAAACTTCTTTGTAGCACTGATTTGCCTTTCCAGGTTGCTTGGTTGGCCAAAAAGGGCGTATGCGTTTTTCCTGAATATATTCAGGAAAAAACGCATACGCCCTTTTTGGCCAAGGGCATCATTGTCCACGTTTTGCCGCTTTTCATGTGCTTTCAAGGCGATTCGAGTCTGCCTCCTGAAATCTGTTTCCTGCAATTCTGCCTTGCTTTCAAAGCCTCTTCGTTGCCTTCCCTTAATATATTTGTGGACGAGAGTTATCATTTAAAACTCTGCAGGTTTGTGAATTGCAGTGCCCCTGAGCTCCATTTTTCAACTCGCTTTTTTGGGAGCGGGCCGCAAAAGCGCAGGATTGCTTCAGGCCCTCTTCTGGTTCTGGGGGGCAGGCTGAGCTTGTGCTTAATTCTTCTTCCTGATGGGAAAATAGAGTGACCTGTGCCTGTCCCAACACCTAGAGCTAGTCTCTCATTGGTTCCCCCTCTTCCCGTTCATCCTCAGGACAAATTGCAACCTGTACGGAACAGGAGGTTAAAGGTGCTGATTCTCCAAGGAGGGAGATGGCTAGTAAATCGGCTGGAATGGCGAACCCGAGCAAAGGAGATGAGAAATGAGGTGCGTTTTAGAAACCTTTCCCGATCACACGGTGTACCATCTTCTGGGTTTCTCATGCAAATTTTCGATGTAGGAAGATGCCCTTGAACCTGGAGATTTGGGACCCATGGGATGGGTACCATGCAGTATTACTTGAAAGGGTCTGCGTTGGCTCACCCAACCTCACCGAACCTCTCAGCCCCAAGAGTGTCCACCCTTATGTCTCAATTAGCTGTGGGTCTAGATATGGTCAATCCAGGTTGCATCACAGCCCCTGAACGAATTTTGTAAGAATTTCTCTCTCTTTCACTGTCTTTGTTTCACTGGTTTTTAAAAGTAATTTATTTTTATAATGGGGTTTAGCTGCTTTTCACGGCTGTGTTTATGCCGCTTTACACCCCCTTGACTCACTTACAGAGAGATATCAATACATAGGTTTGAACATTCTTACTAGTCAGATATATTCTTGTGCGGTGAATAGGGGGTGTTGAGTCCAGTTCACTGAAAAAGGAATAGGTCTTGTCTCTTACATATTGGGTTTATGGAACGGTATCTGAGCTAATTTGAAACCCTTGTTTTATGCATCACCCCACCTCACCTTTCCCGTTCAGCAGCCATAGTGTGTTTTCTAAACGTCTGACTCTGTTCTGTTTTGCAATTCAGTTCAAGTGTAGCAGTTTTTACATTCCCTCTATAAGTGATATCTTATGATAAGTGTCTTTTTCTGTGTGACTTATTTCACTTAGAATCGTCGTACCTAAATCCACTCATCATGCTGCTACTAGCCTTATGACGTTGATTTCATGGCTGAGTGATATTCCATTGTACATGAGGACCACAACTTCTTTATCCATTTTTCTCTTTCCTAGGATATTTAAGGTGTAATGAAATGGGGGTTCTTGTCAACAGAGCAGCCCTCAACTTTGGGGTGCCTGTGTCTTGCTGATTTTTAGTTTTCCCAATTTATACGCCCATGAGTGGAAGTGCCCTATGCTCTCCAAGCTGTGTTTTTTAGATGTTTCAGAACACACCGTACACTTCTCCAGAGTGGCTGTTGGCAATTTACATCCCACCCATCAGCGTAGCAAGGCTCCCATTTCTCCATGGCCGGTCCTGCATTTCTGGTTTGGACACATTTTTCCGCATGGCCCTTTTGCCCGCTGGGAAGCGAGACTTCTTTGGAGCGCTGATTTGCCTTTCCAGGTTGGTTGGTTGGCCAAAAAGGGCGTATGCGTTTTTTCCTGAATATATTCAGGAAAAAACGCATACGCCCTTTTTGGCCAAGGGCATCATTGTCCACGTTTTGCCGCTTTTCATGTGTTTTCAAGGCGATTCGAATCTACCTCCTGAAATCTGTTTCCTGCAATCCTGCCTTGCTTTCAAAGCCTCTTCGTTGCCTTCCCTTAATATATTTGTGGACGAGAGTTATCATTTAAAACTCTGCAGGTTTGTGAATTGCAGTGCCCCTGAGCTCCATTTTTCAACTCGCTTTTTTGGGAGCGGTCCGCAAAAGCGCAGGATTGCTTCAGGCCCTCTTCTGGTTCTGGGGGGGCAGGCTGAGCTTGTGCTTAATTCTTCTTCCTGATGGGAAAATAGAGTGACCTGTGCCTGTCCCAACACCTAGAGCTAGTCTCTCATTGGTTCCCCCTCTTCCCGTTCATCCTCAGGACAAATTGCAACCTGTACGGAACAGGAGGTTAAAGGTGCAGATTCTCCAAGGAGGGAGATGGCTAGTAAATCGGCTGGAATGGCAAACCCGAGCAAAGGAGATGAGAAATGAGGTGCGTTTTAGAAACCTTTCCCGATCACACGGTGTACCATCTTCTGGGTTTCTCATGCCTGTTTTCGATGTAGGAAGATGGCCTTGAACCTGGAGATTTGGGACCCGTGAGATGGGTACCATGCAGTATTACTTGAAACGGTCTGTGTTGGCTCACCCAACCTCACCGTACCTCTCAGCCCCAAGAGTGTCCACCCTTATGTCTCAATCAGCTGTGGGTCTAGATATGGTCAATCCAGGTTGCATCACAGCCCCTGAACGAATTTTGTAAGAATTTCTCTCTCTTTCACTGTCTTTGTTTCAGTGGTTTTTAAAAGTAATTTATTTTTATAATGGGGTTTAGCTGCTTTTCACGGCTGTGTTTATGCCGCTTTACACCCCCTTGACTCACTTACAGAGAGATATCAATACATAGGTTTGAAGATTCTTACTAGTCAGATATATTCTTGTGTGGTGAATAGGGGGTGTTGAGTCCAGTTCACTGAAAAAGGAATAGGTCTTGTCTCTTACATATTGGGTTTATGGAACGGTATCTGAGCTAATTTGAAACCCTTGTTTTATGCATCACCCCACCTCACCTTTCCCGTTCAGCAGCCATAGTGTGTTTTCTAAACGTCTGACTCTGTTCTGTTTTGCCATTCAGTTCAAGTGTAGCAGTTTTTACATTCCCTCTATAAGTGATATCTTATGATAAGTGTCTTTTACTGTGTGACTTATTTCACTTAGAATCGTCGTACCTAAATCCACTCATCGTGCTGCTACTAGCCTTATGACGTTGATTTCATGGCTGAGTGATATTCCATTGTACATGAGGTCCACAACTTCTTTATCCATTTTTCTCTTTCCTAGGATATTTAAGGTGTAATGAAGTGGCGGTTCTTGTCAACAGAGCAGCCCTAAACTTTGGGGTGCCTGTGTCTTGCTGATTTTTAGTTTTCCCAATTTATACGCCCATGAGTGGAAGTGCCCTATGCTCTCCAAGCTGTGTTTTTTAGATGTTTCAGAACACACCGTACACTTCTCCAGAGTGGTTGTTGGCAATTTACATCCCACCCATCAGCGTAGCAAGGCTCCCATTTCTCCATGGCCGGTCCTGCATTTCTGGTTTGGACACTTTTTTCCGCATGGCCCTTTTTCCCCCTGAGAAGCGAAACTTCTTTGTAGCACTGATTTGCCTTTCCAGGTTGCTTGGTTGGCCAAAAAGGGCGTATGCGTTTTTCCTGAATATATTCAGGAAAAAACGCATACGCCCTTTTTGGCCAAGGGCATCATTGTCCACGTTTTGCCGCTTTTCATGTGCTTTCAAGGCGATTCGAGTCTGCCTCCTGAAATCTGTTTCCTGCAATTCTGCCTTGCTTTCAAAGCCTCTTCGTTGCCTTCCCTTAATATATTTGTGGACGAGAGTTATCATTTAAAACTCTGCAGGTTTGTGAATTGCAGTGCCCCTGAGCTCCATTTTTCAACTCGCTTTTTTGGGAGCGGGCCGCAAAAGCGCAGGATTGCTTCAGGCCCTCTTCTGGTTCTGGGGGGCAGGCTGAGCTTGTGCTTAATTCTTCTTCCTGATGGGAAAATAGAGTGACCTGTGCCTGTCCCAACACCTAGAGCTAGTCTCTCATTGGTTCCCCCTCTTCCCGTTCATCCTCAGGACAAATTGCAACCTGTACGGAACAGGAGGTTAAAGGTGCTGATTCTCCAAGGAGGGAGATGGCTAGTAAATCGGCTGGAATGGCGAACCCGAGCAAAGGAGATGAGAAATGAGGTGCGTTTTAGAAACCTTTCCCGATCACACGGTGTACCATCTTCTGGGTTTCTCATGCAAATTTTCGATGTAGGAAGATGCCCTTGAACCTGGAGATTTGGGACCCATGGGATGGGTACCATGCAGTATTACTTGAAAGGGTCTGCGTTGGCTCACCCAACCTCACCGAACCTCTCAGCCCCAAGAGTGTCCACCCTTATGTCTCAATTAGCTGTGGGTCTAGATATGGTCAATCCAGGTTGCATCACAGCCCCTGAACGAATTTTGTAAGAATTTCTCTCTCTTTCACTGTCTTTGTTTCACTGGTTTTTAAAAGTAATTTATTTTTATAATGGGGTTTAGCTGCTTTTCACGGCTGTGTTTATGCCGCTTTACACCCCCTTGACTCACTTACAGAGAGATATCAATACATAGGTTTGAACATTCTTACTAGTCAGATATATTCTTGTGCGGTGAATAGGGGGTGTTGAGTCCAGTTCACTGAAAAAGGAATAGGTCTTGTCTCTTACATATTGGGTTTATGGAACGGTATCTGAGCTAATTTGAAACCCTTGTTTTATGCATCACCCCACCTCACCTTTCCCGTTCAGCAGCCATAGTGTGTTTTCTAAACGTCTGACTCTGTTCTGTTTTGCAATTCAGTTCAAGTGTAGCAGTTTTTACATTCCCTCTATAAGTGATATCTTATGATAAGTGTCTTTTTCTGTGTGACTTATTTCACTTAGAATCGTCGTACCTAAATCCACTCATCGTGCTGCTACTAGCCTTATGACGTTGATTTCATGGCTGAGTGATATTCCATTGTACATGAGGACCACAACTTCTTTATCCATTTTTCTCTTTCCTAGGATATTTAAGGTGTAATGAAATGGGGGTTCTTGTCAACAGAGCAGCCCTCAACTTTGGGGTGCCTGTGTCTTGCTGATTTTTAGTTTTCCCAATTTATACGCCCATGAGTGGAAGTGCCCTATGCTCTCCAAGCTGTGTTTTTTAGATGTTTCAGAACACACCGTACACTTCTCCAGAGTGGCTGTTGGCAATTTACATCCCACCCATCAGCGTAGCAAGGCTCCCATTTCTCCATGGCCGGTCCTGCATTTCTGGTTTGGACACATTTTTCCGCATGGCCCTTTTGCCCGCTGGGAAGCGAGACTTCTTTGGAGCGCTGATTTGCCTTTCCAGGTTGGTTGGTTGGCCAAAAAGGGCGTATGCGTTTTTTCCTGAATATATTCAGGAAAAAACGCATACGCCCTTTTTGGCCAAGGGCATCATTGTCCACGTTTTGCCGCTTTTCATGTGTTTTCAAGGCGATTCGAATCTACCTCCTGAAATCTGTTTCCTGCAATCCTGCCTTGCTTTCAAAGCCTCTTCGTTGCCTTCCCTTAATATATTTGTGGACGAGAGTTATCATTTAAAACTCTGCAGGTTTGTGAATTGCAGTGCCCCTGAGCTCCATTTTTCAACTCGCTTTTTTGGGAGCGGGCCGCAAAAGCGCAGGATTGCTTCAGGCCCTCTTCTGGTTCTGGGGGGGCAGGCTGAGCTTGTGCTTAATTCTTCTTCCTGATGGGAAAATAGAGTGACCTGTGCCTGTCCCAACACCTAGAGCTAGTCTCTCATTGGTTCCCCCTCTTCCCGTTCATCCTCAGGACAAATTGCAACCTGTACGGAACAGGAGGTTAAAGGTGCAGATTCTCCAAGGAGGGAGATGGCTAGTAAATCGGCTGGAATGGCAAACCCGAGCAAAGGAGATGAGAAATGAGGTGCGTTTTAGAAACCTTTCCCGATCACACGGTGTACCATCTTCTGGGTTTCTCATGCCTGTTTTCGATGTAGGAAGATGGCCTTGAACCTGGAGATGTGGGACCCGTGAGATGGGTACCATGCAGTATTACTTGAAACGGTCTGTGTTGGCTCACCCAACCTCACCGTACCTCTCAGCCCCAAGAGTGTCCACCCTTATGTCTCAATCAGCTGTGGGTCTAGATATGGTCAATCCAGGTTGCATCACAGCCCCTGAACGAATTTTGTAAGAATTTCTCTCTCTTTCACTGTCTTTGTTTCAGTGGTTTTTAAAAGTAATTTATTTTTATAATGGGGTTTAGCTGCTTTTCACGGCTGTGTTTATGCCGCTTTACACCCCCTTGACTCACTTACAGAGAGATATCAATACATAGGTTTGAAGATTCTTACTAGTCAGATATATTCTTGTGTGGTGAATAGGGGGTGTTGAGTCCAGTTCACTGAAAAAGGAATAGGTCTTGTCTCTTACATATTGGGTTTATGGAACGGTATCTGAGCTAATTTGAAACCCTTGTTTTATGCATCACCCCACCTCACCTTGCCCGTTCAGCAGCCATAGTGTGTTTTCTAAACGTCTGACTCTGTTCTGTTTTGCCATTCAGTTCAAGTGTAGCAGTTTTTACATTCCCTCTATAAGTGATATCTTATGATAAGTGTCTTTTACTGTGTGACTTATTTCACTTAGAATCGTCGTACCTAAATCCACTCATCGTGCTGCTACTAGCCTTATGACGTTGATTTCATGGCTGAGTGATATTCCATTGTACATGAGGTCCACAACTTCTTTATCCATTTTTCTCTTTCCTAGGATATTTAAGGTGTAATGAAGTGGCGGTTCTTGTCAACAGAGCAGCCCTAAACTTTGGGGTGCCTGTGTCTTGCTGATTTTTAGTTTTCCCAATTTATACGCCCATGAGTGGAAGTGCCCTATGCTCTCCAAGCTGTGTTTTTTAGATGTTTCAGAACACACCGTACACTTCTCCAGAGTGGTTGTTGGCAATTTACATCCCACCCATCAGCGTAGCAAGGCTCCCATTTCTCCATGGCCGGTCCTGCATTTCTGGTTTGGACACTTTTTTCCGCATGGCCCTTTTTCCCCCTGAGAAGCGAAACTTCTTTGTAGCACTGATTTGCCTTTCCAGGTTGCTTGGTTGGCCAAAAAGGGCGTATGCGTTTTTCCTGAATATATTCAGGAAAAAACGTATACGCCCTTTTTGGCCAAGGGCATCATTGTCCACGTTTTGCCGCTTTTCATGTGCTTTCAAGGCGATTCGAGTCTGCCTCCTGAAATCTGTTTCCTGCAATTCTGCCTTGCTTTCAAAGCCTCTTCGTTGCCTTCCCTTAATATATTTGTGGACGAGAGTTATCATTTAAAACTCTGCAGGTTTGTGAATTGCAGTGCCCCTGAGCTCCATTTTTCAACTCGCTTTTTTGGGAGCGGGCCGCAAAAGCGCAGGATTGCTTCAGGCCCTCTTCTGGTTCTGGGGGGCAGGCTGAGCTTGTGCTTAATTCTTCTTCCTGATGGGAAAATAGAGTGACCTGTGCCTGTCCCAACACCTAGAGCTAGTCTCTCATTGGTTCCCCCTCTTCCCGTTCATCCTCAGGACAAATTGCAACCTGTACGGAACAGGAGGTTAAAGGTGCTGATTCTCCAAGGAGGGAGATGGCTAGTAAATCGGCTGGAATGGCGAACCCGAGCAAAGGAGATGAGAAATGAGGTGCGTTTTAGAAACCTTTCCCGATCACACGGTGTACCATCTTCTGGGTTTCTCATGCAAATTTTCGATGTAGGAAGATGCCCTTGAACCTGGAGATTTGGGACCCATGGGATGGGTACCATGCAGTATTACTTGAAAGGGTCTGCGTTGGCTCACCCAACCTCACCGAACCTCTCAGCCCCAAGAGTGTCCACCCTTATGTCTCAATTAGCTGTGGGTCTAGATATGGTCAATCCAGGTTGCATCACAGCCCCTGAACGAATTTTGTAAGAATTTCTCTCTCTTTCACTGTCTTTGTTTCACTGGTTTTTAAAAGTAATTTATTTTTATAATGGGGTTTAGCTGCTTTTCACGGCTGTGTTTATGCCGCTTTACACCCCCTTGACTCACTTACAGAGAGCTATCAATACATAGGTTTGAAGATTCTTACTAGTCAGATATATTCTTGTGCGGTGAATAGGGGGTGTTGAGTCCAGTTCACTGAAAAAGGAATAGGTCTTGTCTCTTACATATTGGGTTTATGGAACGGTATCTGAGCTAATTTGAAACCCTTGTTTTATGCATCACCCCACCTCACCTTTCCCGTTCAGCAGCCATAGTGTGTTTTCTAAACGTCTGACTCTGTTCTGTTTTGCAATTCAGTTCAAGTGTAGCAGTTTTTACATTCCCTCTATAAGTGATATCTTATGATAAGTGTCTTTTTCTGTGTGACTTATTTCACTTAGAATCGTCGTACCTAAATCCACTCATCGTGCTGCTACTAGCCTTATGACGTTGATTTCATGGCTGAGTGATATTCCATTGTACATGAGGACCACAACTTCTTTATCCATTTTTCTCTTTCCTAGGATATTTAAGGTGTAATGAAATGGGGGTTCTTGTCAACAGAGCAGCCCTCAACTTTGGGGTGCCTGTGTCTTGCTGATTTTTAGTTTTCCCAATTTATACGCCCATGAGTGGAAGTGCCCTATGCTCTCCAAGCTGTGTTTTTTAGATGTTTCAGAACACACCGTACACTTCTCCAGAGTGGCTGTTGGCAATTTACATCCCACCCATCAGCGTAGCAAGGCTCCCATTTCTCCATGGCCGGTCCTGCATTTCTGGTTTGGACACATTTTTCCGCATGGCCCTTTTGCCCGCTGGGAAGCGAGACTTCTTTGGAGCGCTGATTTGCCTTTCCAGGTTGGTTGGTTGGCCAAAAAGGGCGTATGCGTTTTTTCCTGAATATATTCAGGAAAAAACGCATACGCCCTTTTTGGCCAAGGGCATCATTGTCCACGTTTTGCCGCTTTTCATGTGTTTTCAAGGCGATTCGAATCTACCTCCTGAAATCTGTTTCCTGCAATCCTGCCTTGCTTTCAAAGCCTCTTCGTTGCCTTCCCTTAATATATTTGTGGACGAGAGTTATCATTTAAAACTCTGCAGGTTTGTGAATTGCAGTGCCCCTGAGCTCCATTTTTCAACTCGCTTTTTTGGGAGCGGGCCGCAAAAGCGCAGGATTGCTTCAGGCCCTCTTCTGGTTCTGGGGGGGCAGGCTGAGCTTGTGCTTAATTCTTCTTCCTGATGGGAAAATAGAGTGACCTGTGCCTGTCCCAACACCTAGAGCTAGTCTCTCATTGGTTCCCCCTCTTCCCGTTCATCCTCAGGACAAATTGCAACCTGTACGGAACAGGAGGTTAAAGGTGCAGATTCTCCAAGGAGGGAGATGGCTAGTAAATCGGCTGGAATGGCAAACCCGAGCAAAGGAGATGAGAAATGAGGTGCGTTTTAGAAACCTTTCCCGATCACACGGTGTACCATCTTCTGGGTTTCTCATGCCTGTTTTCGATGTAGGAAGATGGCCTTGAACCTGGAGATTTGGGACCCGTGAGATGGGTACCATGCAGTATTACTTGAAACGGTCTGTGTTGGCTCACCCAACCTCACCGTACCTCTCAGCCCCAAGAGTGTCCACCCTTATGTCTCAATCAGCTGTGGGTCTAGATATGGTCAATCCAGGTTGCATCACAGCCCCTGAACGAATTTTGTAAGAATTTCTCTCTCTTTCACTGTCTTTGTTTCAGTGGTTTTTAAAAGTAATTTATTTTTATAATGGGGTTTAGCTGCTTTTCACGGCTGTGTTTATGCCGCTTTACACCCCCTTGACTCACTTACAGAGAGATATCAATACATAGGTTTGAAGATTCTTACTAGTCAGATATATTCTTGTGTGGTGAATAGGGGGTGTTGAGTCCAGTTCACTGAAAAAGGAATAGGTCTTGTCTCTTACATATTGGGTTTATGGAACGGTATCTGAGCTAATTTGAAACCCTTGTTTTATGCATCACCCCACCTCACCTTTCCCGTTCAGCAGCCATAGTGTGTTTTCTAAACGTCTGACTCTGTTCTGTTTTGCCATTCAGTTCAAGTGTAGCAGTTTTTACATTCCCTCTATAAGTGATATCTTATGATAAGTGTCTTTTACTGTGTGACTTATTTCACTTAGAATCGTCGTACCTAAATCCACTCATCGTGCTGCTACTAGCCTTATGACGTTGATTTCATGGCTGAGTGATATTCCATTGTACATGAGGTCCACAACTTCTTTATCCATTTTTCTCTTTCCTAGGATATTTAAGGTGTAATGAAGTGGCGGTTCTTGTCAACAGAGCAGCCCTAAACTTTGGGGTGCCTGTGTCTTGCTGATTTTTAGTTTTCCCAATTTATACGCCCATGAGTGGAAGTGCCCTATGCTCTCCAAGCTGTGTTTTTTAGATGTTTCAGAACACACCGTACACTTCTCCAGAGTGGTTGTTGGCAATTTACATCCCACCCATCAGCGTAGCAAGGCTCCCATTTCTCCATGGCCGGTCCTGCATTTCTGGTTTGGGCACTCTTTTCCGCATGGCCCTTTTTCTCCCTGAGAAGCGAAACTTCTTTGTAGCACTGATTTGCCTTTCCAGGTTGCTTGGTTGGCCAAAAAGGGCGTATGCATTTTTTCCTGAATATATTCAGGAAAAAACGCATACGCCCTTTTTGGCCAAGGGCATCAATGTCCACGTTTTGCCTCTTTTCATGTGCTTTCAAGACGATTCGAATCTACTTCCTGAAATCTGTTTCCTGCAATTCTGCCTTGCTTTCAAAGCCTCTTCGTTGCCTTCCCTTAATATATTTGTGGATGAGAGGTATCATTTAAAACTCTGCAGGTTTGTGAATTGCAGGGCCCCTGAGCTCCATTTTTCAACTCGCTTTTTTGGGAGCTGGCCGAAAAAGCGAAGGATTGCTTCAGGCCCTCTTCTGGTTCTGGGGGGCAGGCTGAGCTTGTGCTTAATTCTTCTTCCTGATGGGAAAATAGAGTGACCTGTGCCTGTCCCAACACCTAGAGCTAGTCTCTCATTGGTTCCCCCTCTTCCCGTTCATCCTCAGGACAAATTGCAACCTGTACGGAACAGGAGGTTAAAGGTGCTGATTCTCCAAGGAGGGAGATGGCTAGTAAATCGGCTGGAAGGGCGAACGCGAGCAAAGGAGATGAGAAATGAGGTGCGTTTTAGAAAACTTTCCCGATCACACGGTGTACCATCTTCTGGGTTTCTCATGCATGGTTTCGTTGTAGGAAGATGCCCTTGAACCTGGAGATTTGGGACCCATGGGATGAGTACCATGCAGTATTACTTGAAAGGGTCTGCGTTGGCTCACCCAACCTCACCGAACCTCTCAGCCCCAAGAGTGTCCACCCTTATGTCTCAATCAGCTGTGGGTCTAGATATGGTCAATCCAGGTTGCATCACAGCCCCTGAACGAATTTTGTAAGAATTTCTCTCTCTTTCACTGTCTTTGTTTCACTGGGTTTTAAAAGTAATTTATTTTTATAATGGGGTTTAGCTGCTTTTCACGGCTGTGTTTATGCCGCTTTACACCCCCTTGACTCACTTACAGAGAGATATCAATACATAGGTTTGAAGATTCTTACTAGTCAGATATATTCTTGTGCGGTGAATAGGGGGTGTTGAGTCCAGTTCACTGAGCAAGGAATAGGTCTTGTCTATTACATATTGGGTTTATGGAACGGTATCTGAGCTAATTTGAAACCCTTGTTTTATGCATCACCCCACCTCACCTTTCCCGTTCAGCAGCCATAGTGTGTTTCCTAAACGTGTGACTCTGTTCTGTTTTGCAATTCACTTCAAGTGTAGCGGTTTTTACATTCCCTCTAGAAGTGATATCTTAGGATAAGTGTCTTTTTCTGTGTGACTTATTTCACTTAGAATCGTCGTACCTAAATCCACTCATCGTGCTGCTACTAGCCTTATGACGTTGATTTCATGGCTGAGTGATATTCCATTGTACATGAGGACCACAACTTCTTTATCCATTTTTCTCTTTCCTAGGATATTTAAGGTGAAATGAAGTGGGGGTTCTTGTCAACAGAGCAGCCCTCAACTTTGGGGTGGCTGTGTCTTGCTGATTTTTAGTTTTCCCAATTTATACGCCCATGAGTGGAAGTGCCCTATGCTCTCCAAGCTGTGCTTTTTAGATGTTTCAGGACACACTGTACACTTCTCCAGAGTGGCTGTTGGCAATTTATATACCGCCCATCAGCGTAGCAAGGCTCCCATTTCTCCATGGCCGGTCCTGCATTTCTGGTTTTGACACTTTTTTCCGCATGGCCCTTTTGCCTGATGGGAAGCTAGACTTCTTTGTAGCGCTGATTTGCCTTTCCAGGTTGCTTGGTTGGCCAAAAAGGGCGTATGCGTTTTTTCCTGAATATATTCAGGAAAAAACGCATACGCCCTTTTTGGCCAAGGGCATCATTGTCCATGGTTTGCCGCTTTTCATGTGCTTTCAAGGCGATTCGAATCTACCTCCTGAAATCTGTTTCCTGCAATTCTGCCTTGCTTTCAAATCCTCTTCGTTGCCTTCCCTCAATATATTTGTGGACGAGAGTTATCATTTATAACTCTGCAGGTTTGGGAATTGCAGTGCCCCTGAGTTCCATTTTTCAAGTCGCTTTTTGGAAGCTGGCCGCAAAAGCGCAGGATTGCTTGTGGCCCTCTTCTCGTTCTGGGGGGCAGGCTGAGGCTGTGGTTAATTCTTCTTCCTGATGGGAAAATAGAGTGACCTGTGCCAGTCCCAACCACTAGAGCTAGTCTCTCATTGGTTCCCCCTCTTCCCGTTCATCCTCCGGACAAATTGCATCCTGTACGGAACAGGAGGTTAAAGGTGCTGATTCTCCAAGGAGGGAGAAGGCTAGAAAAGGGGCTGCAATGGCGAACCCGAGCACAAGGAGATGAGAAATGAGGTGCTTTTTAGAAACCTTTCCCGATCACACGGTGTGCCATCTTCTGGGATTCTCATGCATGTTTTCGACGTAGGAAGATGCCCTTGAACCTGGAGATTTGGGACCCATGGGATGGGTACCATGCAGTATTACTTTAAAGGGTCTGCGTTGGCTCACCCAACCTCACCAAACCTCTCAGCCCCAAGAGTGTCCACCCATATGTCTCAATCAGCTTTGGGTCCAGATATGGTCAATCCAGGTTGCATCACAGCCCCTGAACGAATTTTGTAAGAATTTCTCTCTCTTTCACTGTCTTTGTTTTATGGGTTTTGAAAAGTAATTTATTTTTATAATGGGGTTTAGCTGCTTTTCACGGCTGTGTTTATGCCGCTTTACACCCCCTTGACTCACTTACACAGAGATATCAATACATAGGTTTGAACATTCTTACTAGTCAGAAATATTCTTGTGCGGTGAATAGGGGGTGTTGAGTCCAGTTCACTGAAAAAGGAATAGGTCTTTTCTCTTACATATTGGGTTTATGGAACGGTATCTGAGCTAATTTGAAACCCTTGTTTTATGCATCACCCCACCTCACCTTTCCCGTTCAGCAGCCATAGTGTGTTTTCTAAACGTCTGACTCTGTTCTGTTTTGCAATTCAGTTCAAGTGTAGCGGTTTTTACATTCCCTCTATAAGTGATATCTTATGATAAGTGTCTTTTTCTGTGTGACTTATTTCACTTAGAATCGTCGTACATAAATCCACTCATCGTGCTGCTACTAGACTTATGACGTTGATTTCATGGCTGAGTGATATTCCATTGTACATGAGGACCACAACTTCTTTATCCATTTTTCTCTTTCCTAGGATATTTAAGGTGTAATGAAGTGGGGGTTCTTGTCAACAGAGCAGCCCTAAACTTTGGGGTGCCTGTGTCTTGCTGATTTTTAGTTTTCCCAATTTATACGCCCATGAGTGGAAGTGCCCTATGCTCTCCAAGCTATGTTTTTTAGATGATTCAGGACACACCGTACACTTCTCCAGAGTGGCTGTTTGCAATTTACATCCCACCCATCAGCAAAGCAAGGCTCCCATTTCTCCATGGCTGGTCCTGCATTTCTGGTTTGGACACTTTTTTCCGCATGGCCCTTTTGCCCGCTGGGAAGCGAGACTTCTTTGGAGCGCTAATTTGCCTTTCCAGGTTGCTTGGTTGGCCAAAAAGGGCGTATGCGTTTTTTCCTGAATATATTCAGGAAAAAACGCATAGGCCCTTTTTGGCCAAGGGCATCATTGTCCACGATTTGCCGCTTTTCATGTGCTTTCAAGGCGATTCGAATCTGCCTCCTGAAATCTGTTTCCTGCAATTCTGCCTTGCTTTCAAAGCCTCTTCGTTGCCTTCCCTTAATATATTTGTGGACGAGAGGTATCATTTAAAACTCTGCAGGTTTGTGAATTGCAGTGCCCCTGAGCTCCATTTTTCAACTCGCTTTTTTGGGAGCGGGCCGCAAAAGCGCAGGATTGCTTCAGGCCCTTTTCTGGTTCTGGGGGGCAGGCTGAGCTTGTGCTTAATTCTTCTTCCTGATGGGAAAATACAGTGACCTGTGCCTGTCCCAACACCTAGAGCTAGTCTCTCATTGGTTCCCCCTCTTCCCGTTCATCCTCAGGACAAATTGCAACCTGTACGGAACAGGAGGTTAAAGGTGCTGATTCTCCAAGGAGGGAGATGGCTAGTAAATTGGCTAGAAAGGCGAACCCGAGCAAAGGAGATGAGAAATGAGGTGCGTTTTAGAAACCTTTCCCGATCACACGGTGTACCATCTTCTGGGTTTCTCATGCATGTTTTCGATGTAGGAAGATGCCCTTGAACCTGGAGATTTGGGACCCATGCGATGGGTATCATGCAGTATTACTTGAAAGGGTCTGCGTTGGCTCACCCAACCTCACCGAACCTCTCAGCCCCAAGAGTGTCCACCCTTATGTCTCAATCAGCTGTGGGTCTAGATATGGTCAATCCAGGTTGCATCACAGCCCCTGAACGAATTTTGTAAGAATTTCTCTCTCTTTCACTGTCTTTGTTTCACTGGTTTTTAAAAGTAATTTATTTTTATAATGGGGTTTAGCTGCTTTTCACGGCTGTGTTTATGCCGCTTTACACCCCCTTGACTCACTTACAGAGAGATATCAATACATAGGTTTGAAGATTCTTACTAGTCAGATATATTCTTGTGTGGTGAATAGGGGGTGTTGAGTCCAGTTCACTGAAAAAGGAATAGGTCTTGTCTCTTACATATTGGGTTTATGGAACGGTATCTGAGCTAATTTGAAACCCTTGTTTTATGCATCACCCCACCTCACCTTTCCCGTTCAGCAGCCATAGTGTGTTTTCTAAACGTCTGACTCTGTTCTGTTTTGCCATTCAGTTCAAGTGTAGCAGTTTTTACATTCCCTCTATAAGTGATATCTTATGATAAGTGTCTTTTACTGTGTGACTTATTTCACTTAGAATCGTCGTACCTAAATCCACTCATCGTGCTGCTACTAGCCTTATGACGTTGATTTCATGGCTGAGTGATATTCCATTGTACATGAGGTCCACAACTTCTTTATCCATTTTTCTCTTTCCTAGGATATTTAAGGTGTAATGAAGTGGCGGTTCTTGTCAACAGAGCAGCCCTAAACTTTGGGGTGCCTGTGTCTTGCTGATTTTTAGTTTTCCCAATTTATACGCCCATGAGTGGAAGTGCCCTATGCTCTCCAAGCTGTGTTTTTTAGATGTTTCAGAACACACCGTACACTTCTCCTGAGTGGTTGTTGGCAATTTACATCCCACCCATCAGCGTAGCAAGGCTCCCATTTCTCCATGGCCGGTCCTGCATTTCTGGTTTGGGCACTCTTTTCCGCATGGCCCTTTTTCTCCCTGAGAAGCGAAACTTCTTTGTAGCACTGATTTGCCTTTCCAGGTTGCTTGGTTGGCCAAAAAGGGCGTATGCGTTTTTTCCTGAATATATTCAGGAAAAAATGCATACGCCCTTTTTGGCCAAGGGCATCATTGTCCACGTTTTGCCGCTTTTCATGTGCTTTCAAGGCGATTCGAATCTACCTCCTGAAATCTGTTTCCTGCAATTCTGCCTTGCTTTCAAAGGCTCTTCGTTGCCTTCCCTTAATATATTTGTGGACGAGAGGTATCATTTAAAACTCTGCAGGTTTGTGAATTGCAGTGCCCCTGAGCTCCATTTTTCAACTCGCTTTTTTGGGAGCTGGCCGCAAAAGCGAAGGATTGCTTCAGGCCCTCTTCTGGTTCTGGGGGCAGGCTGAGCTTGTGCTTAATTCTTCTTCCTGATGGGAAAATAGAGTGACCTGTGCCTGTCCCAACACCTAGAGCTAGTCTCTCATTGGTTGCCCCTGTTCCCGTTCATCCTCAGGACAAATTGCAACCTGTACGGAACAGGAGGTTAAAGGTGCTGATTCTCCAAGGATGGAGATGGCTAGTAAATCGGCTGGAATGGCGAACCCGAGCAAAGGAGATGAGAAATGAGGTGCGTTTTAGAAACCTATCCCGATCACACGGTGTGCCATCTTCTGGGTTTCTCATGCATGTTTTCGATGTAGGAAGATGCCCTTGAACCTGGAGATTTGGGACCCATGGGATGGGTATCATGCAGTATTACTTGAAAGGGTCTGCGTTGGCTCACCCAACCTCACCGAACCTCTCAGCCCCAAGAGTGTCCACCCTTATGTCTCAATCAGCTGTGGGTCTAGATATGGTCAATCCAGGTTGCATCACAGCCCCTGAACGAATTTTGTAAGAATTTCTCTCTCTTTCACTGTCTTTGTTTCACTGGTTTTGAAAAGTAATTTATTTTTATAATGGGGTTTAGCTGCTTTTCACGGCTGTGTTTATGCCGCTTTACACCCCCTTGACTCACTTACAGAGAGATATCAATACATAGGTTTGAAGATTCTTACTAGTCAGATATATTCTTGTGTGGTGAATAGGGGGTGTTGAGTCCAGTTCACTGAAAAAGGAATAGGTCTTGTCTCTTACATATTGGGTTTATGGAACGGTATCTGAGCTAATTTGAAACCCTTGTTTTATGCATCACCCCACCTCACCTTTCCCGTTCAGCAGCCATAGTGTGTTTTCTAAACGTCTGACTCTGTTCTGTTTTGCCATTCAGTTCAAGTGTAGCAGTTTTTACATTCCCTCTATAAGTGATATCTTATGATAAGTGTCTTTTACTGTGTGACTTATTTCACTTAGAATCGTCGTACCTAAATCCACTCATCGTGCTGCTACTAGCCTTATGACGTTGATTTCATGGCTGAGTGATATTCCATTGTACATGAGGTCCACAACTTCTTTATCCATTTTTCTCTTTCCTAGGATATTTAAGGTGTAATGAAGTGGCGGTTCTTGTCAACAGAGCAGCCCTAAACTTTGGGGTGCCTGTGTCTTGCTGATTTTTAGTTTTCCCAATTTATACGCCCATGAGTGGAAGTGCCCTATGCTCTCCAAGCTGTGTTTTTTAGATGTTTCAGAACACACCGTACACTTCTCCAGAGTGGTTGTTGGCAATTTACATCCCACCCATCAGCGTAGCAAGGCTCCCATTTCTCCATGGCCGGTCCTGCATTTCTGGTTTCGGCACTCTTTTCCGCATGGCCCTTTTTCTCCCTGAGAAGCGAAACTTCTTTGTAGCACTGATTTGCCTTTCCAGGTTGCTTGGTTGGCCAAAAAGGGCGTATGCGTTTTTTCCTGAATATATTCAGGAAAAAATGCATACGCCCTTTTTGGCCAAGGGCATCATTGTCCACGTTTTGCCGCTTTTCATGTGCTTTCAAGGCGATTCGAATCTACCTCCTGAAATCTGTTTCCTGCAATTCTGCCTTGCTTTCAAAGGCTCTTCGTTGCCTTCCCTTAATATATTTGTGGACGAGAGGTATCATTTAAAACTCTGCAGGTTTGTGAATTGCAGTGCCCCTGAGCTCCATTTTTCAACTCGCTTTTTTGGGAGCTGGCCGCAAAAGCGCAGGATTGCTTCAGGCCCTCTTCTGGTTCTGGGGGCAGGCTGAGCTTGTGCTTAATTCTTCTTCCTGATGGGAAAATAGAGTGACCTGTGCCTGTCCCAACACCTAGAGCTAGTCTCTCATTGGTTGCCCCTGTTCCCGTTCATCCTCAGGACAAATTGCAACCTGTACGGAACAGGAGGTTAAAGGTGCTGATTCTCCAAGGATGGAGATGGCTAGTAAATCGGCTGGAATGGCGAACCCGAGCAAAGGAGATGAGAAATGAGGTGCGTTTTAGAAACCTATCCCGATCACACGGTGTGCCATCTTCTGGGTTTCTCATGCATGTTTTCGATGTAGGAAGATGCCCTTGAACCTGGAGATTTGGGACCCATGGGATGGGTATCATGCAGTATTACTTGAAAGGGTCTGCGTTGGCTCACCCAACCTCACCGAACCTCTCAGCCCCAAGAGTGTCCACCCTTATGTCTCAATCAGCTGTGGGTCTAGATATGGTCAATCCAGGTGGCATCACAGCCCCTGAACGAATTTTGTAAGAATTTCTCTCTCTTTCACTGTCTTTGTTTCACTGGTTTTGAAAAGTAATTTATTTTTATAATGGGGTTTAGCTGCTTTTCACGGCTGTGTTTATGCCGCTTTACACCCCCTTGACTCACTTACAGAGAGATATCAATACATAGGTTTGAAGATTCTTACTAGTCAGATATATTCTTGTGTGGTGAATAGGGGGTGTTGAGTCCAGTTCACTGAAAAAGGAATAGGTCTTGTCTCTTACATATTGGGTTTATGGAACGGTATCTGAGCTAATTTGAAACCCTTGTTTTATGCATCACCCCACCTCACCTTTCCCGTTCAGCAGCCATAGTGTGTTTTCTAAACGTCTGACTCTGTTCTGTTTTGCCATTCAGTTCAAGTGTAGCAGTTTTTACATTCCCTCTATAAGTGATATCTTATGATAAGTGTCTTTTACTGTGTGACTTATTTCACTTAGAATCGTCGTACCTAAATCCACTCATCGTGCTGCTACTAGCCTTATGACGTTGATTTCATGGCTGAGTGATATTCCATTGTACATGAGGTCCACAACTTCTTTATCCATTTTTCTCTTTCCTAGGATATTTAAGGTGTAATGAAGTGGCGGTTCTTGTCAACAGAGCAGCCCTAAACTTTGGGGTGCCTGTGTCTTGCTGATTTTTAGTTTTCCCAATTTATACGCCCATGAGTGGAAGTGCCCTATGCTCTCCAAGCTGTGTTTTTTAGATGTTTCAGAACACACCGTACACTTCTCCAGAGTGGTTGTTGGCAATTTACATCCCACCCATCAGCGTAGCAAGGCTCCCATTTCTCCATGGCCGGTCCTGCATTTCTGGTTTGGGCACTCTTTTCCGCATGGCCCTTTTTCTCCCTGAGAAGCGAAACTTCTTTGTAGCACTGATTTGCCTTTCCAGGTTGCTTGGTTGGCCAAAAAGGGCGTATGCGTTTTTTCCTGAATATATTCAGGAAAAAATGCATACGCCCTTTTTGGCCAAGGGCATCATTGTCCACGTTTTGCCGCTTTTCATGTGCTTTCAAGGCGATTCGAATCTACCTCCTGAAATCTGTTTCCTGCAATTCTGCCTTGCTTTCAAAGGCTCTTCGTTGCCTTCCCTTAATATATTTGTGGACGAGAGGTATCATTTAAAACTCTGCAGGTTTGTGAATTGCAGTGCCCCTGAGCTCCATTTTTCAACTCGCTTTTTTGGGAGCTGGCCGCAAAAGCGCAGGATTGCTTCAGGCCCTCTTCTGGTTCTGGGGGCAGGCTGAGCTTGTGCTTAATTCTTCTTCCTGATGGGAAAATAGAGTGACCTGTGCCTGTCCCAACACCTAGAGCTAGTCTCTCATTGGTTGCCCCTGTTCCCGTTCATCCTCAGGACAAATTGCAACCTGTACGGAACAGGAGGTTAAAGGTGCTGATTCTCCAAGGATGGAGATGGCTAGTAAATCGGCTGGAATGGCGAACCCGAGCAAAGGAGATGAGAAATGAGGTGCGTTTTAGAAACCTATCCCGATCACACGGTGTGCCATCTTCTGGGTTTCTCATGCATGTTTTCGATGTAGGAAGATGCCCTTGAACCTGGAGATTTGGGACCCATGGGATGGGTATCATGCAGTATTACTTGAAAGGGTCTGCGTTGGCTCACCCAACCTCACCGAACCTCTCAGCCCCAAGAGTGTCCACCCTTATGTCTCAATCAGCTGTGGGTCTAGATATGGTCAATCCAGGTGGCATCACAGCCCCTGAACGAATTTTGTAAGAATTTCTCTCTCTTTCACTGTCTTTGTTTCACTGGTTTTTAAAAGTAATTTATTTTTATAATGGGGTTTAGCTGCTTTTCACGGCTGTGTTTATGCCGCTTTACACCCCCTTGACTCACTTACAGAGAGATATCAATACATAGGTTTGAAGATTCTTACTAGTCAGATATATTCTTGTGTGGTGAATAGGGGGTGTTGAGTCCAGTTCACTGAAAAAGGAATAGGTCTTGTCTCTTACATATTGGGTTTATGGAACGGTATCTGAGCTAATTTGAAACCCTTGTTTTATGCATCACCCCACCTCACCTTGCCCGTTCAGCAGCCATAGTGTGTTTTCTAAACGTCTGACTCTGTTCTGTTTTGCCATTCAGTTCAAGTGTAGCAGTTTTTACATTCCCTCTATAAGTGATATCTTAGGATAAGTGTCTTTTTCTGTGTGACTTATTTCACTTAGAATCGTCGTACCTAAATCCACTCATCGTGCTGCTACTAGCCTTATGACGTTGATTTCATGGCTGAGTGATATTCCATTGTACATGAGGTCCACAACTTCTTTATCCATTTTTCTCTTTCCTAGGATATTTAAGGTGTAATGAAGTGGCGGTTCTTGTCAACAGAGCAGCCCTAAACTTTGGGGTGCCTGTGTCTTGCTGATTTTTAGTTTTCCCAATTTATACGCCCATGAGTGGAAGTGCCTTATGCTCTCCAAGCTGTGTTTTTTATATGTTTCAGAACACACCGTACACTTCTCCAGAGTGGTTGTTGGCAATTTACATCCCACCCATCAGCGTAGCAAGGCTCCCATTTCTCCATGGCCGGTCCTGCATTTCTGGTTTGGACACTTTTTTCCGCATGGCCCTTTTTCCCCCTGAGAAGCGAAACTTCTTTGTAGCACTGATTTGCCTTTCCAGGTTGCTTGGTTGGCCAAAAAGGGTGTATGCGTTTTTCCTGAATATATTCAGGAAAAAACGCATACGCCCTTTTTGGCCAAGGGCATCATTGTCCACGTTTTGCCGCTTTTCATGTGCTTTCAAGGCGATTCGAGTCTGCCTCCTGAAATCTGTTTCCTGCAATTCTGCCTTGCTTTCAAAGCCTCTTCGTTGCCTTCCCTTAATATATTTGTGGACGAGAGTTATCATTTAAAACTCTGCAGGTTTGTGAATTGCAGTGCCCCTGAGCTCCATTTTTCAACTCGCTTTTTTGGGAGCGGGCCGCAAAAGCGCAGGATTGCTTCAGGCCCTCTTCTGGTTCTGGGGGGCAGGCTGAGCTTGTGCTTAATTCTTCTTCCTGATGGGAAAATAGAGTGACCTGTGCCTGTCCCAACACCTAGAGCTAGTCTCTCATTGGTTCCCCCTCTTCCCGTTCATCCTCAGGACAAATTGCAACCTGTACGGAACAGGAGGTTAAAGGTGCTGATTCTCCAAGGAGGGAGATGGCTAGTAAATCGGCTGGAATGGCGAACCCGAGCAAAGGAGATGAGAAATGAGGTGCGTTTTAGAAACCTTTCCCGATCACACGGTGTACCATCTTCTGGGTTTCTCATGCAAATTTTCGATGTAGGAAGATGCCCTTGAACCTGGAGATTTGGGACCCATGGGATGGGTACCATGCAGTATTACTTGAAAGGGTCTGCGTTGGCTCACCCAACCTCACCGAACCTCTCAGCCCCAAGAGTGTCCACCCTTATGACTCAATTAGCTGTGGGTCTAGATATGGTCAATCCAGGTTGCATCACAGCCCCTGAACGAATTTTGTAAGAATTTCTCTCTCTTTCACTGTCTTTGTTTCACTGGTTTTTAAAAGTAATTTATTTTTATAATGGGGTTTAGCTGCTTTTCACGGCTGTGTTTATGCCGCTTTACACCCCCTTGACTCACTTACAGAGAGATATCAATACATAGGTTTGAACATTCTTACTAGTCAGATATATTCTTGTGCGGTGAATAGGGGGTGTTGAGTCCAGTTCACTGAAAAAGGAATAGGTCTTGTCTCTTACATATTGGGTTTATGGAACGGTATCTGAGCTAATTTGAAACCCTTGTTTTATGCATCACCCCACCTCACCTTTCCCGTTCAGCAGCCATAGTGTGTTTTCTAAACGTCTGACTCTGTTCTGTTTTGCAATTCAGTTCAAGTGTAGCAGTTTTTACATTCCCTCTATAAGTGATATCTTATGATAAGTGTCTTTTTCTGTGTGACTTATTTCACTTAGAATCGTCGTACCTAAATCCACTCATCGTGCTGCTACTAGCCTTATGACGTTGATTTCATGGCTGAGTGATATTCCATTGTACATGAGGACCACAACTTCTTTATCCATTTTTCTCTTTCCTAGGATATTTAAGGTGTAATGAAGTGGGGGTTCTCGTCAACAGAGCAGCCCTCAACTTTGGGGTGCCTGTGTCTTGCTGATTTTTAGTTTTCCCAATTTATATGCCCATGAGTGGAAGTGCCCTATGCTCTCCAAGCTGTGTTTTTTAGATGTTTCAGAACACACCGTACACTTCTCCAGAGTGGCTGTTGGCAATTTACATCCCACCCATCAGCGTAGCAAGGCTCCCATTTCTCCATGGCCGGTCCTGCATTTCTGGTTTGGACACATTTTTCCGCATGGCCCTTTTGCCCGCTGGGAAGCGAGACTTCTTTGGAGCGCTGATTTGCCTTTCCAGGTTGCTTGGTTGGCCAAAAAGGGCGTATGCGTTTTTTCCTGAATATATTCAGGAAAAAACGCATACGCCCTTTTTGGCCAAGGGCATCATTGTCCACGTTTTGCCGCTTTTCATGTGCTTTCAAGGCGATTCGAATCTACCTCCTGAAATCTGTTTCCTGCAATCCTGCCTTGCTTTCAAAGCCTCTTCGTTGCCTTCCCTTAATATATTTGTGGACGAGAGTTATCATTTAAAACTCTGCAGGTTTGTAAATTGCAGTGCCCCTGAGCTCCATTTTTCAACTCGCTTTTTTGGGAGCGGGCCGCAAAAGCGCAGGATTGCTTCAGGCCCTCTTCTGGTTCTGGGGGGCAGGCTGAGCTTGTGCTTAATTCTTCTTCCTGATGGGAAAATAGAGTGACCTGTGCCTCTCCCAACACCTAGAGCTAGTCTCTCATTGGTTCCCCCTCTTCCCGTTCATCCTCAGGACAAATTGCAACCTGTACGGTACAGGAGGTTAAAGGTGCTGATCCTCCAAGGAGGGAGATGGCTAGTAAATCGGCTGGAATGGCGAACCCGAGCAAAGGAGATGAGAAATGAGGTGCGTTTTAGAAACCTTTCCCGATCACACGGTGTACCATCTTCTGGGTTTCTCATGCCTGTTTTCGATGTAGGAAGATGGCCTTGAACCTGGAGATTTGGGACCCGTGAGATGGGTACCATGCAGTATTACTTGAAAGGGTCTGTGTTGGCTCACCCAACCTCACCGTACCTCTCAGCCCCAAGAGTGTCCACCCTTATGTCTCAATCAGCTGTGGGTCTAGATATGGTCAATCCAGGTTGCATCACAACCCCTGAACGAATTTTGTAAGAATTTCTCTCTCTTTCACTGTCTTTGTTTCACGGGTTTTGTAAAGTAATTTATTTTTATAATGGGGTTTAGCTGCTTTTCACGGCTGTGTTTATGCCGCTTTACACCCCCTTGACTCACTTACAGAGAGATATCAATACATAGGTTTGAGGATTCTTACTAGTCAGATATATTCTTGTGCGGTGAATAGGGGGTGTTGAGTCCAGGTCACTGAAAAAGGAATAGGTCTTGTCTCTTACATATTGGGTTTATGGAACGGTATCGGAGCTAATTTGAAACCCTTGTTTTATGCATCACCCCACCTCACCTTTCCCGTTCAGCAGCCATAGTGTGTTTTCTAAACGTGTGACTCTGTTCTGTTTTGTAATTCAGTTCAAGTGTAGCGGTTTTTACATTCCATCTCTAAGTGATATCTTATGATAAGTGTCTTTTTCTGTGTGACTTATTTCACTTAGAATCGTCGTACCTAAATCCACTCATCGTGCTGCTACTAGCCTTATGACGTTGATTTCATGGCTGAGTGATATTCCATTGTACATGAGGACCACAACTTCTTTATCCATTTTTCTCTTTCCTAGGGTATTTAAGGTGTAATGAAGTGGGGGTTCTTGTAAACAGAGCAGCCCTCAACTTTGGGATGCCTGTGTCTTGCTGATTTTTAGTTTTCCCAATTTATACGCCCATGAGTGGAAGTGCCCTATGCGCTCCAAGCTATGTTTCTTAGATGATTCAGGACACACCGTACACTTCTCCAGAGTGGCTGTTTGCAATTTACATCCCACCCATCAGCATAGCAAGGCTCCCATTTCTCCATGGCCGATCCTACATTTCTGGTTTGGACACTTTTTTCCGCATGGCCTTTTGCCCGCTGGGAAGCGAGACTTCTTTGGAGCGCTAATTTGCCTTTCAAGGTTGCTTGGTTGGCCAAAAAGGGCGTATGCGTTTTTTCCTGAATATATTCAGGAAAAAACGCATACGCCCTTTTTGGCCAAGGGCATCATTGTCCACGTTTTGCCGCTTTTCAGGTGCTTTCAAGGCGATTCGAATCTGCCTCCTGAAATCTGTTTCCTGCAATTCTGCCTTGCTTTCAAAGCCTCTTCGTTGCCTTCCCTTAATATATTTGTGGACGAGAGTTATCATTTAAAACTCTGCAGGTTTGTGAATTGCAGTGCCCCTGAGCTCCATTTTTCAACTCGCTTTTTTGGGAGCGGGCCGCAAAATCGCAGGATTGCTTCAAGCCCTCTTCTTGTTCTGGGGGGCAGGCTGAGCTTGTGCTTAATTCTTCTTCCTGATGGGAAAATAGAGTGACCTGTGCCTGTCCCAACACCTAGAGCTAATCTCTCATTGGTTCCCCCTCTTCCCGTTCATCCTCAGGACAAATTGCAACCTGTACGGAACAGGAGGTTAAAGGTGCTGATTCTCCAAGGAGGGAGATGGCTAGTAAATCGGCTGGAATGGCGAACCCGAGCAAAGGAGATGAGAAATGAGGTGCGTTTTAGAAACCTTTCCCGATCACACGGTGTACCATCTTCTGGGTTTCTCATGCATGTTTTCGACGTAGGAAGATGCCCTTGAACCTGGAGATTTGGGACCCATGGGATGGGTACCATGCAGTATTACTTTAAAGGGTCTGCGTTGGCTCACCCAACCTCACCAAACCTCTCAGCCCCAAGAGTGTCCACCCATATGTCTCAATCAGCTTTGGGTCCAGATATGGTCAATCCAGGTTGCATCACAGCCCCTGAACGAATTTTGCAAGAATTTCTCTCTCTTTCACTGTCTTTGTTTTATGGGTTTTGAAAAGTAATTTATTTTTATAATGGGGTTTAGCTGCTTTTCACGGCTGTGTTTATGCCGCTTTACACCCCCTTGACTCACTTACAGAGAGATATCAATACATAGGTTTGAACATTCTTACTAGTCAGAAATATTCTTGTGCGGTGAATAGGGGGTGTTGAGTCCAGTTCACTGAAAAAGGAATAGGTCTTTTCTCTTACATATTGGGTTTATGGAACGGTATCTGAGCTAATTTGAAACCCTTGTTTTATGCATCACCCCACCTCACCTTTCCCGTTCAGCAGCCATAGTGTGTTTTCTAAACGTCTGACTCTGTTCTGTTTTGCAATTCAGTTCAAGTGTAGCAGTTTTTACATTCCCTCTATAAGTGATATCTTATGATAAGTGTCTTTTTCTGTGTGACTTATTTCACTTAGAATCGTCGTACATAAATCCACTCATCGTGCTGCTACTAGCCTTATGACGTTGATTTCATGGCTGAGTGATATTCCATTGTACATGAGGACCACAACTTCTTTATCCATTTTTCTCTTTCCTAGGATATTTAAGGTGTAATGAAGTGGGGGTTCTTGTCAACAGAGCAGCCCTAAACTTTGGGGTGCCTGTGTCTTGCTGATTTTTAGTTTTCCCAATTTATACGCCCATGAGTGGAAGTGCCCTATGCTCTCCAAGCTATGTTTTTTAGATGATTCAGGACACACCGTACACTTCTCCAGAGTGGCTGTTTGCAATTTACATCCCACCCATCAGCATAGCAAGGCTCCCATTTCTCCATGGCCGGTCCTGCATTTCTGGTTTGGACACTTTTTTCCGCATGGCCCTTTTGCCCGCTGGGAAGCGAGACTTCTTTGGAGCGCTAATTTGCCTTTCCAGGTTGCTTGGTTGGCCAAAAAGGGCGTATGCGTTTTTTCCTGAATATATTCAGGAAAAAACGCATACGCCCTTTTTGGCCAAGGGCATCATTGTCCACGTTTTGCCGCTTTTCATGTGCTTTCAAGGCGATTCGAATCTGCCTCCTGAAATCTGTTTCCTGCAATTCTGCCTTGCTTTCAAAGCCTCTTCGTTGCCTTCCCTTAATATATTTGTGGACGAGAGGTATCATTTAAAACTCTGCAGGTTTGTGAATTGCAGTGCCCCTGAGCTCCATTTTTCAACTCGCTTTTTTGGGAGCGGGCCGCAAAAGCGCAGGATTGCTTCAGGCCCTTTTCTGGTTCTGGGGGGCAGGCTGAGCTTGTGCTTAATTCTTCTTCCTGATGGGAAAATAGAGTGACCTGTGCCTGTCCCAACACCTAGAGCTAGTCTCTCATTGGTTCCCCCTCTTCCCGTTCATCCTCAGGACAAATTGCAACCTGTACGGAACAGGAGGTTAAAGGTGCTGATTCTCCAAGGAGGGAGATGGCTAGTAAATCGGCTGGAATGGCGAACCCGAGCAAAGGAGATGAGAAATGAGGTGCGTTTTAGAAACCTTTCCCGATCACACGGTGTACCATCTTCTGCGTTTCTCATGCAAATTTTCGATGTAGGAAGATGGCCTTGAACCTGGAGATTTGGGACCCGTGAGATGGGTACCATGCAGTATTACTTGAAAGGGTCTGTGTTGGCTCACCCAACCTCACCGTACCTCTCAGCCCCAAGAGTGTCCACCCTTATGTCTCAATCAGCTGTGGGTCTAGATATGGTCAATCCAGGTTGCATCACAACCCCTGAACGAATTTTGTAAGAATTTCTCTCTCTTTCACTGTCTTTGTTTCACGGGTTTTGTAAAGTAATTTATTTTTATAATGGGGTTTAGCTGCTTTTCACGGCTGTGTTTATGCCGCTTTACACCCCCTTGACTCACTTACAGAGAGATATCAATACATAGGTTTGAAGATTCTTACTAGTCAGATATATTCTTGTGCGGTGAATAGGGGGTGTTGAGTCCAGGTCACTGAAAAAGGAATAGGTCTTGTCTCTTACATATTGGGTTTATGGAACGGTATCGGAGCTAATTTGAAACCCTTGTTTTATGCATCACCCCACCTCACCTTTCCCGTTCAGCAGCCATAGTGTGTTTTCTAAACGTGTGACTCTGTTCTGTTTTGTAATTCAGTTCAAGTGTAGCGGTTTTTACATTCCATCTCTAAGTGATATCTTATGATAAGTGTCTTTTTCTGTGTGACTTATTTCACTTAGAATCGTCGTACCTAAATCCACTCATCGTGCTGCTACTAGCCTTATGACGTTGATTTCATGGCTGAGTGATATTCCATTGTACATGAGGACCACAACTTCTTTATCCATTTTTCTCTTTCCTAGGATATTTAAGGTGTAATGAAGTGGGGGTTCTTGTAAACAGAGCAGCCCTCAACTTTGGGATGCCTGTGTCTTGCTGATTTTTAGTTTTCCCAATTTATACGCCCATGAGTGGAAGTGCCCTATGCGCTCCAAGCTATGTTTTTTAGATGATTCAGGACACACCGTACACTTCTCCAGAGTGGCTGTTTGCAATTTACATCCCACCCATCAGCATAGCAAGGCTCCCATTTCTCCATGGCCGATCCTACATTTCTGGTTTGGACACTTTTTTCCGCATGGCCTTTTGCCCGCTGGGAAGCGAGACTTCTTTGGATCACTAATTTGCCTTTCAAGGTTGCTTGGTTGGCCAAAAAGGGCGTATGCGTTTTTTCCTGAATATATTCAGGAAAAAACGCATACGCCCTTTTTGGCCAAGGGCATCATTGTCCACGTTTTGCCGCTTTTCAGGTGCTTTCAAGGCGATTCGAATCTGCCTCTTGAAATCTGTTTCCTGCAATTCTGCCTTGCTTTCAAAGCCTCTTCGTTGCCTTCCCTTAATATATTTGTGGACGAGAGTTATCATTTAAAACTCTGCAGGTTTGTGAATTGCAGTGCCCCTGAGCTCCATTTTTCAACTCGCTTTTTTGGGAGCGGGCCGCAAAATCGCAGGATTGCTTCAAGCCCTCTTCTTGTTCTGGGGGGCAGGCTGAGCTTGTGCTTAATTCTTCTTCCTGATGGGAAAATAGAGTGACCTGTGCCTGTCCCAACACCTAGAGCTAGTCTCTCATTGGTTCCCCCTCTTCCCGTTCATCCTCAGGACAAATTGCAACCTGTACGGAACAGGAGGTTAAAGGTGCTGATTCTCCAAGGAGGGAGATGGCTAGTAAATCGGCTGGAATGGCGAACCCGAGCAAAGGAGATGAGAAATGAGGTGCGTTTTAGAAATCTTTCCCGATCACACGGTGTACCATCTTCTGGGTTTCTCATGCATGTTTTCGACGTAGGAAGATGCCCTTGAACCTGGAGATTTGGGACCCATGGGATGGGTACCATGCAGTATTACTTTAAAGGGTCTGCGTTGGCTCACCCAACCTCACCAAACCTCTCAGCCCCAAGAGTGTCCACCCATATGTCTCAATCAGCTTTGGGTCCAGATATGGTCAATCCAGGTTGCATCACAGCCCCTGAACGAATTTTGCAAGAATTTCTCTCTCTTTCACTGTCTTTGTTTTATGGGTTTTGAAAAGTAATTTATTTTTATAATGGGGTTTAGCTGCTTTTCACGGCTGTGTTTATGCCGCTTTACACCCCCTTGACTCACTTACAGAGAGATATCAATACATAGGTTTGAACATTCTTACTAGTCAGAAATATTCTTGTGCGGTGAATAGGGGGTGTTGAGTCCAGTTCACTGAAAAAGGAATAGGTCTTTTCTCTTACATATTGGGTTTATGGAACGGTATCTGAGCTAATTTGAAACCCTTGTTTTATGCATCACCCCACCTCACCTTTCCCGTTCAGCAGCCATAGTGTGTTTTCTAAACGTCTGACTCTGTTCTGTTTTGCAATTCAGTTCAAGTGTAGCGGTTTTTACATTCCCTCTATAAGTGATATCTTATGATAAGTGTCTTTTTCTGTGTGACTTATTTCACTTAGAATCGTCGTACATAAATCCACTCATCGTGCTGCTACTAGCCTTATGACGTTGATTTCATGGCTGAGTGATATTCCATTGTACATGAGGACCACAACTTCTTTATCCATTTTTCTCTTTCCTAGGATATTTAAGGTGTAATGAAGTGGGGGTTCTTGTCAACAGAGCAGCCCTAAACTTTGGGGTGCCTGTGTCTTGCTGATTTTTAGTTTTCCCAATTTATACGCCCATGAGTGGAAGTGCCCTATGCTCTCCAAGCTATGTTTTTTAGATGATTCAGGACACACCGTACACTTCTCCAGAGTGGCTGTTTGCAATTTACATCCCACCCATCAGCATAGCAAGGCTCCCATTTCTCCATGGCCGGTCCTGCATTTCTGGTTTGGACACTTTTTTCCGCATGGCCCTTTTGCCCGCTGGGAAGCGAGACTTCTTTGGAGCGCTAATTTGCCTTTCCAGGTTGCTTGGTTGGCCAAAAAGGGCGTATGCGTTTTTTCCTGAATATATTCAGGAAAAAACGCATACGCCCTTTTTGGCCAAGGGCATCATTGTCCACGTTTTGCCGCTTTTCATGTGCTTTCAAGGCGATTCGAAACTGCCTCCTGAAATCTGTTTCCTGCAATTCTGCCTTGCTTTCAAAGCCTCTTCGTTGCCTTCCCTTAATATATTTGTGGACGAGAGGTATCATTTAAAACTCTGCAGGTTTGTGAATTGCAGTGCCCCTGAGCTCCATTTTTCAACTCGCTTTTTTGGGAGCGGGCCGCAAAAGCGCAGGATTGCTTCAGGCCCTTTTCTGGTTCTGGGGGGCAGGCTGAGCTTGTGCTTAATTCTTCTTCCTGATGGGAAAATAGAGTGACCTGTGCCTGTCCCAACACCTAGAGCTAGTCTCTCATTGGTTCCCCCTCTTCCCGTTCATCCTCAGGACAAATTGCAACCTGTACGGAACAGGAGGTTAAAGGTGCTGATTCTCCAAGGAGGGAGATGGCTAGTAAATCGGCTGGAATGGCGAACCCGAGCAAAGGAGATGAGAAATGAGGTGCGTTTTAGAAACCTTTCCCGATCACACGGTGTACCATCTTCTGCGTTTCTCATGCAAATTTTCGACGTAGGAAGATGCCCTAGAACCTGGAGATTTGGGGCCCATGGGATGGGTACCATGCAGTATTACTGTAAAGGGTTTGTGTTGGCTCACGCAACCTCACCAAACCTCTCAGCCCCAAGAGTGTCCACCCTTATGTCTCAATCAGCTGTGGGTCTAGATATGGTCAATCCAGGTGGCATCACATCCCCTGAACGAATTTTGTAAGAATTTCTCTCTCTTTCACTGTCTTTGTTTCACGGGTTTTGAAAAGTAATTTATTTTTATAATGGGGTTTAGCTGCTTTTCACAGCTGTGTTTATGCCGCTTTACACCGCCCTTCACTCACTTACAGAGAGATATCAATACATAGGTTTGAAGATTCTTAATAGTCAGATATATTCTTGTGCGGTGAATAGGGGGTGTTGAGTCCAGTTCACTGAGCAAGGAGTAGGTCTTGTCTATTACATATTGGGTTTATGGAAGGGTATCGGAGCTAATTTGAAACCCTTGTTTTATGCATCACCCCACCTCACCTTTCCCGTTCAGCAGCCATAGTGTGTTTTCTAAACGTGTGACTCTGTTTTGTTTTGTAATTCAGTTCAAGTGTAGCGGTTTTTACATTCCCTCTATAAGTGATATCTTATGATAAGTGTCTTTTTCTGTGTGACTTATTTCACTTAGAGTCCTCGTACCTAAATCCACTCATCGTTCTGCTACTAGCCTTATGACGTTGATTTCATGGCTGAGTGATATTCCATTGTACATGAGGACCCCAACATCTTTATCCATTTTTCTCTTTCCTAGGATATTTAAGGTGTAATGAAGTGGGAGTTCTTGTCAACAGAGCAGCCCTAAATTTTCGGGTGCCTGTGTAATGCTGATTTTTATTTTTCCCAATTTATAGGCCCATGAGTGGAAGTGCCCTATGCTCTCCAAGCTGTGCTTTTTAGATGTTTCAGGACACACTGTACACTTCTCCAGAGTGGCTGTTGGCAATTTATATACCGCCCATCAGCGTAGCAAGGCTCCCATTTCTCCATGGCCGGTCCTGCATTTCTGGTTTTGACACTTTTTTCCGCATGGCCCTTTTGCCTGATGGGAAGCTAGACTTCTTTGTAGCGCTGATTTGCCTTTCCAGGTTGCTTGGTTGGCCAAAAAGGGCGTATGCGTTTTTTCCTGAATATATTCAGGAAAAAACGCATACGCCCTTTTTGGCCAAGGGCATCATTGTCCATGGTTTGCCGCTTTTCATGTGCTTTCAAGGCGATTCGAATCTACCTCCTGAAATCTGTTTCCTGCAATTCTGCCTTGCTTTCAAATCCTCTTCGTTGCCTTCCCTCAATATATTTGTGGACGAGAGTTATCATTTATAACTCTGCAGGTTTGGGAATTGCAGTGCCCCTGAGTTCCATTTTTCAAGTCGCTTTTTGGGAGCTAGCCGCAAAAGCGCAGGATTGCTTGTGGCACTCTTCTCGTTCTGGGGGGCAGGCTGAGGCTGTGGTTAATTCTTCTTCCTGATGGGAAAATAGAGTGACCTGTGCCAGTCCCAACCACTAGAGCTAGTCTCTCATTGGTTCCCCCTCTTCCCGTTCATCCTCCGGACAAATTGCAACCTGTACGGAACAGGAGGTTAAAGGTGCTGATTCTCCAAGGAGGGAGAAGGCTAGAAAAGGGGCTGCAATGGCGAACCCGAGCACAAGGAGATGAGAAATGAGGTGCTTTTTAGAAACCTTTCCCGATCACACGGTGTGCCATCTTCTGGGATTCTCATGCATGTTTTCGACGTAGGAAGATGCCCTTGAACCTGGAGATTTGGGACCCATGGGATGGGTACCATGCAGTATTACTTTAAAGGGTCTGCGTTGGCTCACCCAACCTCACCAAACCTCTCAGCCCCAAGAGTGTCCACCCATATGTCTCAATCAGCTTTGGGTCCAGATATGGTCAATCCAGGTTGCATCACAGCCCCTGAACGAATTTTGTAAGAATTTCTCTCTCTTTCACTGTCTTTGTTTTATGGGTTTTGAAAAGTAATTTATTTTTATAATGGGGTTTAGCTGCTTTTCACGGCTGTGTTTATGCCGCTTTACACCCCCTTGACTCACTTACAGAGAGATATCAATACATAGGTTTGAACATTCTTACTAGTCAGAAATATTCTTGTGCGGTGAATAGGGGGTGTTGAGTCCAGTTCACTGAAAAAGGAATAGGTCTTTTCTCTTACATATTGGGTTTATGGAACGGTATCTGAGCTAATTTGAAACCCTTGTTTTATGCATCACCCCACCTCACCTTTCCCGTTCAGCAGCCATAGTGTGTTTTCTAAACGTCTGACTCTGTTCTGTTTTGCAATTCAGTTCAAGTGTAGCGGTTTTTACATTCCCTCTATAAGTGATATCTTATGATAAGTGTCTTTTTCTGTGTGACTTATTTCACTTAGAATCGTCGTACATAAATCCACTCATCGTGCTGCTACTAGCCTTATGACGTTGATTTCATGGCTGAGTGATATTCCATTGTACATGAGGACCACAACTTCTTTATCCATTTTTCTCTTTCCTAGGATATTTAAGGTGTAATGAAGTGGGGGTTCTTGTCAACAGAGCAGCCCTAAACTTTGGGGTGCCTGTGTCTTGCTGATTTTTAGTTTTCCCAATTTATACGCCCATGAGTGGAAGTGCCCTATGCTCTCCAAGCTATGTTTTTTAGATGATTCAGGACACACCGTACACTTCTCCAGAGTGGCTGTTTGCAATTTACATCCCACCCATCAGCATAGCAAGGCTCCCATTTCTCCATGGCCGGTCCTGCATTTCTGGTTTGGACACTTTTTTCCGCATGGCCCTTTTGCCCGCTGGGAAGCGAGACTTCTTTGGAGCGCTAATTTGCCTTTCCAGGTTGCTTGGTTGGCCAAAAAGGGCGTATGCGTTTTTTCCTGAATATATTCAGGAAAAAACGCATACGCCCTTTTTGGCCAAGGGCATCATTGTCCACGTTTTGCCGCTTTTCATGTGCTTTCAAGGCGATTCGAATCTGCCTCCTGAAATCTGTTTCCTGCAATTCTGCCTTGCTTTCAAAGCCTCTTCGTTGCCTTCCCTTAATATATTTGTGGACGAGAGGTATCATTTAAAACTCTGCAGGTTTGTGAATTGCAGTGCCCCTGAGCTCCATTTTTCAACTCGCTTTTTTGGGAGCGGGCCGCAAAAGCGCAGGATTGCTTCAGGCCCTTTTCTGGTTCTGGGGGGCAGGCTGAGCTTGTGCTTAATTCTTCTTCCTGATGGGAAAATAGAGTGACCTGTGCCTGTCCCAACACCTAGAGCTAGTCTCTCATTGGTTCCCCCTCTTCCCGTTCATCCTCAGGACAAATTGCAACCTGTACGGAACAGGAGGTTAAAGGTGCTGATTCTCCAAGGAGGGAGATGGCTAGTAAATCGGCTGGAATGGCGAACCCGAGCAAAGGAGATGAGAAATGAGGTGCGTTTTAGAAACCTTTCCCGATCACACGGTGTACCATCTTCTGCGTTTCTCATGCAAATTTTCGATGTAGGAAGATGGCCTTGAACCTGGAGATTTGGGACCCGTGAGATGGGTACCATGCAGTATTACTTGAAAGGGTCTGTGTTGGCTCACCCAACCTCACCGTACCTCTCAGCCCCAAGAGTGTCCACCCTTATGTCTCAATCAGCTGTGGGTCTAGATATGGTCAATCCAGGTTGCATCACAACCCCTGAACGAATTTTGTAAGAATTTCTCTCTCTTTCACTGTCTTTGTTTCACGGGTTTTGTAAAGTAATTTATTTTTATAATGGGGTTTAGCTGCTTTTCACGGCTGTGTTTATGCCGCTTTACACCCCCTTGACTCACTTACAGAGAGATATCAATACATAGGTTTGAAGATTCTTACTAGTCAGATATATTCTTGTGCGGTGAATAGGGGGTATTGAGTCCAGGTCACTGAAAAAGGAATAGGTCTTGTCTCTTACATATTGGGTTTATGGAACGGTATCGGAGCTAATTTGAAACCCTTGTTTTATGCATCACCCCACCTCACCTTTCCCGTTCAGCAGCCATAGTGTGTTTTCTAAACGTGTGACTCTGTTCTGTTTTGTAATTCAGTTCAAGTGTAGCGGTTTTTACATTCCATCTCTAAGTGATATCTTATGATAAGTGTCTTTTTCTGTGTGACTTATTTCACTTAGAATCGTCGTACCTAAATCCACTCATCGTGCTGCTACTAGCCTTATGACGTTGATTTCATGGCTGAGTGATATTCCATTGTACATGAGGACCACAACTTCTTTATCCATTTTTCTCTTTCCTAGGATATTTAAGGTGTAATGAAGTGGGGGTTCTTGTAAACAGAGCAGCCCTCAACTTTGGGATGCCTGTGTCTTGCTGATTTTTAGTTTTCCCAATTTATACGCCCATGAGTGGAAGTGCCCTATGCGCTCCAAGCTATGTTTTTTAGATGATTCAGGACACACCGTACACTTCTCCAGAGTGGCTGTTTGCAATTTACATCCCACCCATCAGCATAGCAAGGCTCCCATTTCTCCATGGCCGATCCTACATTTCTGGTTTGGACACTTTTTTCCGCATGGCCTTTTGCCCGCTGGGAAGCGAGACTTCTTTGGATCGCTAATTTGCCTTTCAAGGTTGCTTGGTTGGCCAAAAAGGGCGTATGCGTTTTTTCCTGAATATATTCAGGAAAAAACGCATACGCCCTTTTTGGCCAAGGGCATCATTGTCCACGTTTTGCCGCTTTTCAGGTGCTTTCAAGGCGATTCGAATCTGCCTCCTGAAATCTGTTTCCTGCAATTCTGCCTTGCTTTCAAAGCCTCTTCGTTGCCTTCCCTTAATATATTTGTGGACGAGAGTTATCATTTAAAACTCTGCAGGTTTGTGAATTGCAGTGCCCCTGAGCTCCATTTTTCAACTCGCTTTTTTGGGAGCGGGCCGCAAAATCGCAGGATTGCTTCAAGCCCTCTTCTTGTTCTGGGGGGCAGGCTGAGCTTGTGCTTAATTCTTCTTCCGGATGGGAAAATAGAGTGACCTGTGCCTGTCCCAACACCTAGAGCTAGTCTCTCATTGGTTCCCCCTCTTCCCGTTCATCCTCAGGACAAATTGCAACCTGTACGGAACAGGAGGTTAAAGGTGCTGATTCTCCAAGGAGGGAGATGGCTAGTAAATCGGCTGGAATGGCGAACCCGAGCAAAGGAGATGAGAAATGAGGTGCGTTTTAGAAACCTTTCCCGATCACACGGTGTACCATCTTCTGGGTTTCTCATGCATGTTTTCGACGTAGGAAGATGCCCTTGAACCTGGAGATTTGGGACCCATGGGATGGGTACCATGCAGTATTACTTTAAAGGGTCTGCGTTGGCTCACCCAACCTCACCAAACCTCTCAGCCCCAAGAGTGTCCACCCATATGTCTCAATCAGCTTTGGGTCCAGATATGGTCAATCCAGGTTGCATCACAGCCCCTGAACGAATTTTGCAAGAATTTCTCTCTCTTTCACTGTCTTTGTTTTATGGGTTTTGAAAAGTAATTTATTTTTATAATGGGGTTTAGCTGCTTTTCACGGCTGTGTTTATGCCGCTTTACACCCCCTTGACTCACTTACAGAGAGATATCAATACATAGGTTTGAACATTCTTACTAGTCAGAAATATTCTTGTGCGGTGAATAGGGGGTGTTGAGTCCAGTTCACTGAAAAAGGAATAGGTCTTTTCTCTTACATATTGGGTTTATGGAACGGTATCTGAGCTAATTTGAAACCCTTGTTTTATGCATCACCCCACCTCACCTTTCCCGTTCAGCAGCCATAGTGTGTTTTCTAAACGTCTGACTCTGTTCTGTTTTGCAATTCAGTTCAAGTGTAGCAGTTTTTACATTCCCTCTATAAGTGATATCTTATGATAAGTGTCTTTTTCTGTGTGACTTATTTCACTTAGAATCGTCGTACATAAATCCACTCATCGTGCTGCTACTAGCCTTATGACGTTGATTTCATGGCTGAGTGATATTCCATTGTACATGAGGACCACAACTTCTTTATCCATTTTTCTCTTTCCTAGGATATTTAAGGTGTAATGAAGTGGGGGTTCTTGTCAACAGAGCAGCCCTAAACTTTGGGGTGCCTGTGTCTTGCTGATTTTTAGTTTTCCCAATTTATACGCCCATGAGTGGAAGTGCCCTATGCTCTCCAAGCTATGTTTTTTAGATGATTCAGGACACACCGTACACTTCTCCAGAGTGGCTGTTTGCAATTTACATCCCACCCATCAGCATAGCAAGGCTCCCATTTCTCCATGGCCGGTCCTGCATTTCTGGTTTGGACACTTTTTTCCGCATGGCCCTTTTGCCCGCTGGGAAGCGAGACTTCTTTGGAGCGCTAATTTGCCTTTCCAGGTTGCTTGGTTGGCCAAAAAGGGCGTATGCGTTTTTTCCTGAATATATTCAGGAAAAAACGCATACGCCCTTTTTGGCCAAGGGCATCATTGTCCACGTTTTGCCGCTTTTCATGTGCTTTCAAGGCGATTCGAATCTGCCTCCTGAAATCTGTTTCCTGCAATTCTGCCTTGCTTTCAAAGCCTCTTCGTTGCCTTCCCTTAATATATTTGTGGACGAGAGGTATCATTTAAAACTCTGCAGGTTTGTGAATTGCAGTGCCCCTGAGCTCCATTTTTCAACTCGCTTTTTTGGGAGCGGGCCGCAAAAGCGCAGGATTGCTTCAGGCCCTTTTCTGGTTCTGGGGGGCAGGCTGAGCTTGTGCTTAATTCTTCTTCCTGATGGGAAAATAGAGTGACCTGTGCCTGTCCCAACACCTAGAGCTAGTCTCTCATTGGTTCCCCCTCTTCCCGTTCATCCTCAGGACAAATTGCAACCTGTACGGAACAGGAGGTTAAAGGTGCTGATTCTCCAAGGAGGGAGATGGCTAGTAAATCGGCTGGAATGGCGAACCCGAGCAAAGGAGATGAGAAATGAGGTGCGTTTTAGAAACCTTTCCCGATCACACGGTGTACCATCTTCTGCGTTTCTCATGCAAATTTTCGACGTAGGAAGATGCCCTAGAACCTGGAGATTTGGGGCCCATGGGATGGGTACCATGCAGTATTACTGTAAAGGGTTTGTGTTGGCTCACGCAACCTCACCAAACCTCTCAGCCCCAAGAGTGTCCACCCTTATGTCTCAATCAGCTGTGGGTCTAGATATGGTCAATCCAGGTGGCATCACATCCCCTGAACGAATTTTGTAAGAATTTCTCTCTCTTTCACTGTCTTTGTTTCACGGGTTTTGAAAAGTAATTTATTTTTATAATGGGGTTTAGCTGCTTTTCACAGCTGTGTTTATGCCGCTTTACACCGCCCTTGACTCACTTACAGAGAGATATCAATACATAGGTTTGAAGATTCTTAATAGTCAGATATATTCTTGTGCGGTGAATAGGGGGTGTTGAGTCCAGTTCACTGAGCAAGGATTAGGTCTTGTCTATTACATATTGGGTTTATGGAAGGGTATCGGAGCTAATTTGAAACCCTTGTTTTATGCATCACCCCACCTCACCTTTCCCGTTCAGCAGCCATAGTGTGTTTTCTAAACGTGTGACTCTGTTTTGTTTTGTAATTCAGTTCAAGTGTAGCGGTTTTTACATTCCCTCTATAAGTGATATCTTATGATAAGTGTCTTTTTCTGTGTGACTTATTTCACTTAGAGTCCTCGTACCTAAATCCACTCATCGTTCTGCTACTAGCCTTATGACGTTGATTTCATGGCTGAGTGATATTCCATTGTACATGAGGACCCCAACATCTTTATCCATTTTTCTCTTTCCTAGGATATTTAAGGTGTAATGAAGTGGGAGTTCTTGTCAACAGAGCAGCCCTAAATTTTCGGGTGCCTGTGTAATGCTGATTTTTATTTTTCCCAATTTATAGGCCCATGAGTGGAAGTGCCCTATGCTCTCCAAGCTGTGCTTTTTAGATGTTTCAGGACACACTGTACACTTCTCCAGAGTGGCTGTTGGCAATTTATATACCGCCCATCAGCGTAGCAAGGCTCCCATTTCTCCATGGCCGGTCCTGCATTTCTGGTTTTGACACTTTTTTCCGCATGGCCCTTTTGCCTGATGGGAAGCTAGACTTCTTTGTAGCGCTGATTTGCCTTTCCAGGTTGCTTGGTTGGCCAAAAAGGGCGTATGCGTTTTTTCCTGAATATATTCAGGAAAAAACGCATACGCCCTTTTTGGCCAAGGGCATCATTGTCCATGGTTTGCCGCTTTTCATGTGCTTTCAAGGCGATTCGAATCTACCTCCTGAAATCTGTTTCCTGCAATTCTGCCTTGCTTTCAAATCCTCTTCGTTGCCTTCCCTCAATATATTTGTGGACGAGAGTTATCATTTATAACTCTGCAGGTTTGGGAATTGCAGTGCCCCTGAGTTCCATTTTTCAAGTCGCTTTTTGGGAGCTAGCCGCAAAAGCGCAGGATTGCTTGTGGCCCTCTTCTCGTTCTGGGGGGCAGGCTGAGGCTGTGGTTAATTCTTCTTCCTGATGGGAAAATAGAGTGACCTGTGCCAGTCCCAACCACTAGAGCTAGTCTCTCATTGGTTCCCCCTCTTCCCGTTCATCCTCCGGACAAATTGCAACCTGTACGGAACAGGAGGTTAAAGGTGCTGATTCTCCAAGGAGGGAGAAGGCTAGAAAAGGGGCTGCAATGGCGAACCCGAGCACAAGGAGATGAGAAATGAGGTGCTTTTTAGAAACCTTTCCCGATCACACGGTGTGCCATCTTCTGGGATTCTCATGCATGTTTTCGACGTAGGAAGATGCCCTTGAACCTGGAGATTTGGGACCCATGGGATGGGTACCATGCAGTATTACTTTAAAGGGTCTGCGTTGGCTCACCCAACCTCACCAAACCTCTCAGCCCCAAGAGTGTCCACCCATATGTCTCAATCAGCTTTGGGTCCAGATATGGTCAATCCAGGTTGCATCACAGCCCCTGAACGAATTTTGTAAGAATTTCTCTCTCTTTCACTGTCTTTGTTTTATGGGTTTTGAAAAGTAATTTATTTTTATAATGGGGTTTAGCTGCTTTTCACGGCTGTGTTTATGCCGCTTTACACCCCCTTGACTCACTTACAGAGAGATATCAATACATAGGTTTGAACATTCTTACTAGTCAGAAATATTCTTGTGCGGTGAATAGGGGGTGTTGAGTCCAGTTCACTGAAAAAGGAATAGGTCTTTTCTCTTACATATTGGGTTTATGGAACGGTATCTGAGCTAATTTGAAACCCTTGTTTTATGCATCACCCCACCTCACCTTTCCCGTTCAGCAGCCATAGTGTGTTTTCTAAACGTCTGACTCTGTTCTGTTTTGCAATTCAGTTCAAGTGTAGCGGTTTTTACATTCCCTCTATAAGTGATATCTTATGATAAGTGTCTTTTTCTGTGTGACTTATTTCACTTAGAATCGTCGTACATAAATCCACTCATCGTGCTGCTACTAGCCTTATGACGTTGATTTCATGGCTGAGTGATATTCCATTGTACATGAGGACCACAACTTCTTTATCCATTTTTCTCTTTCCTAGGATATTTAAGGTGTAATGAAGTGGGGGTTCTTGTCAACAGAGCAGCCCTAAACTTTGGGGTGCCTGTGTCTTGCTGATTTTTAGTTTTCCCAATTTATACGCCCATGAGTGGAAGTGCCCTATGCTCTCCAAGCTATGTTTTTTAGATGATTCAGGACACACCGTACACTTCTCCAGAGTGGCTGTTTGCAATTTACATCCCACCCATCAGCATAGCAAGGCTCCCATTTCTCCATGGCCGGTCCTGCATTTCTGGTTTGGACACTTTTTTCCGCATGGCCCTTTTGCCCGCTGGGAAGCGAGACTTCTTTGGAGCGCTAATTTGCCTTTCCAGGTTGCTTGGTTGGCCAAAAAGGGCGTATGCGTTTTTTCCTGAATATATTCAGGAAAAAACGCATACGCCCTTTTTGGCCAAGGGCATCATTGTCCACGTTTTGCCGCTTTTCATGTGCTTTCAAGGCGATTCGAATCTGCCTCCTGAAATCTGTTTCCTGCAATTCTGCCTTGCTTTCAAAGCCTCTTCGTTGCCTTCCCTTAATATATTTGTGGACGAGAGGTATCATTTAAAACTCTGCAGGTTTGTGAATTGCAGTGCCCCTGAGCTCCATTTTTCAACTCGCTTTTTTGGGAGCGGGCCGCAAAAGCGCAGGATTGCTTCAGGCCCTTTTCTGGTTCTGGGGGGCAGGCTGAGCTTGTGCTTAATTCTTCTTCCTGATGGGAAAATAGAGTGACCTGTGCCTGTCCCAACACCTAGAGCTAGTCTCTCATTGGTTCCCCCTCTTCCCGTTCATCCTCAGGACAAATTGCAACCTGTACGGAACAGGAGGTTAAAGGTGCTGATTCTCCAAGGAGGGAGATGGCTAGTAAATCGGCTGGAATGGCGAACCCGAGCAAAGGAGATGAGAAATGAGGTGCGTTTTAGAAACCTTTCCTGATCACACGGTGTACCATCTTCTGGGTTTGTCATGCATGTTTTCGATGTAGGAAGATGCCCTTGAACCTGGAGATTTGGGACCCATGGGATGGGTATCATGCAGTATTACTTGAAAGGGTCTGCGTTGGCTCACCCAACCTCACCGAACCTCTCAGCCCCAAGAGTGTCCACCCTTATGTCTCAATCAGCTGTGGGTCTAGATATGGTCAATCCAGGTTGCATCACAGCCCCTGAACGAATTTTGTAAGAATTTCTCTCTCTTTCACTGTCTTTGTTTCACTGGTTTTTAAAAGTAATTTATTTTTATAATGGGGTTTAGCTGCTTTTCACGGCTGTGTTTATGCCGCTTTACACCCCCTTGACTCACTTACAGAGAGATATCAATACATAGGTTTGAAGATTCTTACTAGTCAGATATATTCTTGTGTGGTGAATAGGGGGTGTTGAGTCCAGTTCACTGAAAAAGGAATAGGTCTTGTCTCTTACATATTGGGTTTATGGAACGGTATCTGAGCTAATTTGAAACCCTTGTTTTATGCATCACCCCACCTCACCTTTCCCGTTCAGCAGCCATAGTGTGTTTTCTAAACGTCTGACTCTGTTCTGTTTTGCCATTCAGTTCAAGTGTAGCAGTTTTTACATTCCCTCTATAAGTGATATCTTATGATAAGTGTCTTTTTCTGTGTGACTTATTTCACTTAGAATCGTCGTACCTAAATCCACTCATCGTGCTGCTACTAGCCTTATGACGTTGATTTCATGGCTGAGTGATATTCCATTGTACATGAGGTCCACAACTTCTTTATCCATTTTTCTCTTTCCTGGGATATTTAAGGTGTAATGAAGTGGCGGTTCTTGTCAACAGAGCAGCCCTAAACTTTGGGGTGCCTGTGTCTTGCTGATTTTTAGTTTTCCCAATTTATACGCCCATGAGTGGAAGTGCCTTATGCTCTCCAAGCTGTGTTTTTTATATGTTTCAGAACACACCGTACACTTCTCCAGAGTGGTTGTTGGCAATTTACATCCCACCCATCAGCGTAGCAAGGCTCCCATTTCTCCATGGCCGGTCCTGCATTTCTGGTTTGGACACTTTTTTCCGCATGGCCCTTTTTCCCCCTGAGAAGCGAAACTTCTTTGTAGCACTGATTTGCCTTTCCAGGTTGCTTGGTTGGCCAAAAAGGGTGTATGCGTTTTTCCTGAATATATTCAGGAAAAAACGCATACGCCCTTTTTGGCCAAGGGCATCATTGTCCACGTTTTGCCGCTTTTCATGTGCTTTCAAGGCGATTCGAGTCTGCCTCCTGAAATCTGTTTCCTGCAATTCTGCCTTGCTTTCAAAGCCTCTTCGTTGCCTTCCCTTAATATATTTGTGGACGAGAGTTATCATTTAAAACTCTGCAGGTTTGTAAATTGCAGTGCCCCTGAGCTCCATTTTTCAACTCGCTTTTTTGGGAGCGGGCCGCAAAAGCGCAGGATTGCTTCAGGCCCTCTTCTGGTTCTGGGGGGCAGGCTGAGCTTGTGCTTAATTCTTCTTCCTGATGGGAAAATAGAGTGACCTGTGCCTGTCCCAACACCTAGAGCTAGTCTCTCATTGGTTCCCCCTCTTCCCGTTCATCCTCAGGACAAATTGCAACCTGTACGGTACAGGAGGTTAAAGGTGCTGATCCTCCAAGGAGGGAGATGGCTAGTAAATCGGCTGGAATGGCGAACCCGAGCAAAGGAGATGAGAAATGAGGTGCGTTTTAGAAACCTTTCCCGATCACACGGTGTACCAACTTCTGGGTTTCTCATGCCTGTTTTCGATGTAGGAAGATGGCCTTGAACCTGGAGATTTGGGACCCGTGAGATGGGTACCATGCAGTATTACTTGAAAGGGTCTGTGTTGGCTCACCCAACCTCACCGTATCTCTCAGCCCCAAGAGTGTCCACCCTTATGTCTCAATCAGCTGTGGGTCTAGATATGGTCAATCCAGGTTGCATCACAGCCCCTGAACGAATTTTGGAAGAATTTCTCTCTCTTTCACTGTCTTTGTTTCACGGGTTTTGTAAAGTAATTTATTTTTATAATGGGGTTTAGCTGCTTTTCACGGCTGTGTTTATGCCGCTTTACACCCCCTTGACTCACTTACAGAGAGATATCAATACATAGGTTTGAAGATTCTTACTAGTCAGATATATTCTTGTGCGGTGAATAGGGGGTGTTGAGTCCAGGTCACTGAAAAAGGAATAGGTCTTGTCTCTTACATATTGGGTTTATGGAACGGTATCGGAGCTAATTTGAAACCCTTGTTTTATGCATCACCCCACCTCACCTTTCCCGTTCAGCAGCCATAGTGTGTTTTCTAAACGTGTGACTCTGTTCTGTTTTGTAATTCAGTTCAAGTGTAGCGGTTTTTACATTCCATCTCTAAGTGATATCTTATGATAAGTGTCTTTTTCTGTGTGACTTATTTCACTTAGAGTCCTCGTACCTAAATCCACTCATCGTTCTGCTACTAGCCTTATGACGTTGATTTCATGGCTGAGTGATATTCCATTGTACATGAGGACCCCAACATCTTTATCCATTTTTCTCTTTCCTAGGATATTTAAGGTGTAATGAAGTGGGAGTTCTTGTCAACAGAGCAGCCCTAAATTTTCGGGTGCCTGTGTAATGCTGATTTTTATTTTTCCCAATTTATAGGCCCATGAGTGGAAGTGCCCTATGCTCTCCAAACTGTGCTTTTTAGATGTTTCAGGACACACTGTACACTTCTCCAGAGTGGCTGTTGGCAATTTATATACCGCCCATCAGCGTAGCAAGGCTCCCATTTCTCCATGGCCGGTCCTGCATTTCTGGTTTGGACACTTTTTTCCGCATGGCCCTTTTGCCTGATGGGAAGCTAGACTTCTTTGTAGCGCTGATTTGCCTTTCCAGGTTGCTTGGTTGGCCAAAAAGGGCGTATGCGTTTTTTCCTGAATATATTCAGGAAAAAACGCATACGCCCTTTTTGGCCAAGGGCATCATTGTCCATGGTTTGCCGCTTTTCATGTGCTTTCAAGGCGATTCGAATCTACCTCCTGAAATCTGTTTCCTGCAATTCTCCCTTGCTTTCAAATCCTCTTCGTTGCCTTCCCTCAATATATTTGTGGACGAGAGTTATCATTTATAACTCTGCAGGTTTGGGAATTGCAGTGCCCCTGAGTTCCATTTTTCAAGTCGCTTTTTGGGAGCTAGCCGCAAAAGCGCAGGATTGCTGGTGGCTCTCTTCTCGTTCTGGGGGGCAGGCTGAGGCTGTGGTTAATTCTTCTTCCTGATGGGAAAATAGAGTGACCTGTGCCAGTCCCAACCACTAGAGCTAGTCTCTCATTGGTTCCCCCTCTTCCCGTTCATCCTCCGGACAAATTGCAACCTGTACGGAACAGGAGGTTAAAGGTGCTGATTCTCCAAGGAGGGAGAAGGCTAGAAAAGGGGCTGCAATGGCGAACCCGAGCACAAGGAGATGAGAAATGAGGTGCTTTTTAGAAACCTTTCCCGATCACACGGTGTGCCATCTTCTGGGATTCTCATGCATGTTTTCGACGTAGGAAGATGCCCTTGAACCTGGAGATTTGGGACCCATGGGATGGGTACCATGCAGTATTACTTTAAAGGGTCTGCGTTGGCTCACCCAACCTCACCAAACCTCTCAGCCCCAAGAGTGTCCACCCATATGTCTCAATCAGCTTTGGGTCCAGATATGGTCAATCCAGGTTGCATCACAGCCCCTGAACGAATTTTGTAAGAATTTCTCTCTCTTTCACTGTCTTTGTTTTATGGGTTTTGAAAAGTAATTTATTTTTATAATGGGGTTTAGCTGCTTTTCAAGGCTGTGTTTATGCCGCTTTACACCCCCTTGACTCACTTACAGAGAGATATCAATACATAGGTTTGAACATTCTTACTAGTCAGAAATATTCTTGTGCGGTGAATAGGGGGTGTTGAGTCCAGTTCACTGAAAAAGGAATAGGTCTTTTCTCTTACATATTGGGTTTATGGAACGGTATCTGAGCTAATTTGAAACCCTTGTTTTATGCATCACCCCACCTCACCTTTCCCGTTCAGCAGCCATAGTGTGTTTTCTAAACGTCTGACTCTGTTCTGTTTTGCAATTCAGTTCAAGTGTAGCGGTTTTTACATTCCCTCTATAAGTGATATCTTATGATAAGTGTCTTTTTCTGTGTGACTTATTTCACTTAGAATCGTCGTACCTAAATCCACTCATCGTGCTGCTACTAGCCTTATGACGTTGATTTCATGGCTGAGTGATATTCCATTGTACATGAGGACCACAACTTCTTTATCCATTTTTCTCTTTCCTAGGATATTTAAGGTGTAATGAAGTGGGGGTTCTTGTCAACAGAGCAGCCCTAAACTTTGGGGTGCCTGTGTCTTGCTGATTTTTAGTTTTCCCAATTTATACGCCCATGAGTGGAAGTGCCCTATGCTCTCCAAGCTATGTTTTTTAGATGATTCAGGACACACCGTACACTTCTCCAGAGTGGCTGTTTGCAATTTACATCCCACCCATCAGCATAGCAAGGCTCCCATTTCTCCATGGCCGGTCCTGCATTTCTGGTTTGGACACTTTTTTCCGCATGGCCCTTTTGCCCGCTGGGAAGCGAGACTTCTTTGGAGCGCTAATTTGCCTTTCCAGGTTGCTTGGTTGGCCAAAAAGGGCGTATGCGTTTTTTCCTGAATATATTCAGGAAAAAACGCATACGCCCTTTTTGGCCAAGGGCATCATTGTCCACGTTTTGCCGCTTTTCATGTGCTTTCAAGGCGATTCGAATCTGCCTCCTGAAATCTGTTTCCTGCAATTCTGCCTTGCTTTCAAAGCCTCTTCGTTGCCTTCCCTTAATATATTTGTGGACGAGAGGTATCATTTAAAACTCTGCAGGTTTGTGAATTGCAGTGCCCCTGAGCTCCATTTTTCAACTCGCTTTTTTGGGAGCGGGCCGCAAAAGCGCAGGATTGCTTCAGGCCCTTTTCTGGTTCTGGGGGGCAGGCTGAGCTTGTGCTTAATTCTTCTTCCTGATGGGAAAATAGAGTGACCTGTGCCTGTCCCAACACCTAGAGCTAGTCTCTCATTGGTTCCCCCTCTTCCCGTTCATCCTCAGGACAAATTGCAACCTGTACGGAACAGGAGGTTAAAGGTGCTGATTCTCCAAGGAGGGAGATGGCTAGTAAATCGGCTGGAATGGCGAACCCGAGCAAAGGAGATGAGAAATGAGGTGCGTTTTAGAAACCTTTCCCGATCACACGGTGTACCATCTTCTGGGTTTGTCATGCATGTTTTCGATGTAGGAAGATGCCCTTGAACCTGGAGATTTGGGACCCATGGGATGGGTATCATGCAGTATTACTTGAAAGGGTCTGCGTTGGCTCACCCAACCTCACCGAACCTCTCAGCCCCAAGAGTGTCCACCCTTATGTCTCAATCAGCTGTGGGTCTAGATATGGTCAATCCAGGTTGCATCACAGCCCCTGAACGAATTTTGTAAGAATTTCTCTCTCTTTCACTGTCTTTGTTTCACTGGTTTTTAAAAGTAATTTATTTTTATAATGGGGTTTAGCTGCTTTTCACGGCTGTGTTTATGCCGCTTTACACCCCCTTGACTCACTTACAGAGAGATATCAATACATAGGTTTGAAGATTCTTACTAGTCAGATATATTCTTGTGTGGTGAATAGGGGGTGTTGAGTCCAGTTCACTGAAAAAGGAATAGGTCTTGTCTCTTACATATTGGGTTTATGGAACGGTATCTGAGCTAATTTGAAACCCTTGTTTTATGCATCACCCCACCTCACCTTGCCCGTTCAGCAGCCATAGTGTGTTTTCTAAACGTCTGACTCTGTTCTGTTTTGCCATTCAGTTCAAGTGTAGCAGTTTTTACATTCCCTCTATAAGTGATATCTTATGATAAGTGTCTTTTTCTGTGTGACTTATTTCACTTAGAATCGTCGTACCTAAATCGACTCATCGTGCTGCTACTAGCCTTATGACGTTGATTTCATGGCTGAGTGATATTCCATTGTACATGAGGTCCACAACTTCTTTATCCATTTTTCTCTTTCCTAGGATATTTAAGGTGTAATGAAGTGGCGGTTCTTGTCAACAGAGCAGCCCTAAACTTTGGGGTGCCTGTGTCTTGCTGATTTTTAGTTTTCCCAATTTATACGCCCATGAGTGGAAGTGCCCTATGCTCTCCAAGCTGTGTTTTTTAGATGTTTCAGAACACACCGTACACTTCTCCAGAGTGGCTGTTGGCAATTTACATCCCACCCATCAGCGTAGCAAGGCTCCCATTTCTCCATGGCCGGTCCTGCATTTCTGGTTTGGACACATTTTTCCGCATGGCCCTTTTGCCCGCTGGGAAGCGAGACTTCTTTGGAGCGCTGATTTGCCTTTCCAGGTTGCTTGGTTGGCCAAAAAGGGCGTATGCGTTTTTTCCTGAATATATTCAGGAAAAAACGCATACGCCCTTTTTGGCCAAGGGCATCATTGTCCACGTTTTGCCGCTTTTCATGTGTTTTCAAGGCGATTCGAATCTACCTCCTGAAATCTGTTTCCTGCAATCCTGCCTTGCTTTCAAAGCCTCTTCGTTGCCTTCCCTTAATATATTTGTGGACGAGAGTTATCATTTAAAACTCTGCAGGTTTGTAAATTGCAGTGCCCCTGAGCTCCATTTTTCAACTCGCTTTTTTGGGAGCGGGCCGCAAAAGCGCAGGATTGCTTCAGGCCCTCTTCTGGTTCTGGGGGGCAGGCTGAGCTTGTGCTTAATTCTTCTTCCTGATGGGATAATAGAGTGACCTGTGCCTGGCCCAACACCTAGAGCTAGTCTCTCATTGGTTCCCCCTCTTCCCGTTCATCCTCAGGACAAATTGCAACCTGTACGGTACAGGAGGTTAAAGGTGCTGATCCTCCAAGGAGGGAGATGGCTAGTAAATCGGCTGGAATGGCGAACCCGAGCAAAGGAGATGAGAAATGAGGTGCGTTTTAGAAACCTTTCCCGATCACACGGTGTACCATCTTCTGGGTTTCTCATGCCTGTTTTCGATGTAGGAAGATGGTCTTGAACCTGGAGATTTGGGACCCGTGAGATGGGTACCATGCAGTATTACTTGAAAGGGTCTGTGTTGGCTCACCCAACCTCACCGTACCTCTCAGCCCCAAGAGTGTCCACCCTTATGTCTCAATCAGCTGTGGGTCTAGATATGGTCAATCCAGGTTGCATCACAGCCCCTGAACGAATTTTGTAAGAATTTCTCTCTCTTTCACTGTCTTTGTTTCACGGGTTTTGTAAAGTAATTTATTTTTATAATGGGGTTTAGCTGCTTTTCACGGCTGTGTTTATGCCGCTTTACACCCCCTTGACTCACTTACAGAGAGATATCAATACATAGGTTTGAACATTCTTACTAGTCAGAAATATTCTTGTGCAGTGTATAGGGGGTGTTGAGTCCAGTTCACTGAAAAAGGAATAGGTCTTTTCTCTTACATATTGGGTTTATGGAACGGTATCTGAGCTAATTTGAAACCCTTGTTTTATGCATCACCCCACCTCACCTTTCCCGTTCAGCAGCCATAGTGTGTTTTCTAAACGTCTGACTCTGTTCTGTTTTGCAATTCAGTTCAAGTGTAGCGGTTTTTACATTCCCTCTATAAGTGATATCTTATGATAAGTGTCTTTTTCTGTGTGACTTATTTCACTTAGAATCGTCGTACATAAATCCACTCATCGTGCTGCTACTAGCCTTATGACGTTGATTTCATGGCTGAGTGATATTCCATTGTACATGAGGACCACAACTTCTTTATCCATTTTTCTCTTTCCTAGGATATTTAAGGTGTAATGAAGTGGGGGTTCTTGTCAACAGAGCAGCCCTAAACTTTGGGGTGCCTGTGTCTTGCTGATTTTTAGTTTTCCCAATTTATACGCCCATGAGTGTAAGTGCCCTATGCTCTCCAAGCTATGTTTTTTAGATGATTCAGGACACACCGTACACTTCTCCAGAGTGGCTGTTTGCAATTTACATCCCACCCATCAGCATAGCAAGGCTCCCATTTCTCCATGGCCGGTCCTGCATTTCTGGTTTGGACACTTTTTTCCGCATGGCCCTTTTGCCCGCTGGGAAGCGAGACTTCTTTGGAGCGCTAATTTGCCTTTCCAGGTTGCTTGGTTGGCCAAAAAGGGCGTATGCGTTTTTTCCTGAATATATTCAGGAAAAAACACAAACGCCCTTTTTGGCCAAGGGCATCATTGTCCACGTTTTGCCGCTTTTCATGTGCTTTCAAGGCGATTCGAATCTACCTCCTGAAATCTGTTTCCTGCAATTCTGCCTTGCTTTCAAAGCCTCTTCGTTGCCTTCCCTTAATATATTTGTGGACGAGAGGTATCATTTAAAACTCTGCAGGTTTGTGAATTGCAGTGCCCCTGAGCTCCATTTTTCAACTCGCTTTTTTGGGAGCGGGCCGCAAAAGCGCAGGATTGCTTCAGGCCCTTTTCTGGTTCTGGGGGGCAGGCTGAGCTTGTGCTTAATTCTTCTTCCTGATGGGAAAATAGAGTGACCTGTGCCTGTCCCAACACCTAGAGCTAGTCTCTCATTGGTTCCCCCTCTTCCCGTTCATCCTCAGGACAAATTGCAAACTGTACGGAACAGGAGGTTAAAGGTGCTGATTCTCCAAGGAGGGAGATGGCTAGTAAATCGGCTGGAATGGCGAACCCGAGCAAAGGAGATGAGAAATGAGGTGCGTTTTAGAAACCTTTCCCGATCACACGGTGTACCATCTTCTGGGTTTGTCATGCATGTTTTCGATGTAGGAAGATGCCCTTGAACCTGGAGATTTGGGACCCATGGGATGGGTATCATGCAGTATTACTTGAAAGGGTCTGCGTTGGCTCACCCAACCTCACCGAACCTCTCAGCCCCAAGAGTGTCCACCCTTATGTCTCAATCAGCTGTGGGTCTAGATATGGTCAATCCAGGTTGCATCACAGCCCCTGAACGAATTTTCTAAGAATTTCTCTCTCTTTCACTGTCTTTGTTTCACGGGTTTTGTAAAGTAATTTATTTTTATAATGGGGTTTAGCTGCTTTTCACGGCTGTGTTTATGCCGCTTTACACCCCCTTGACTCACTTACAGAGAGATATCAATACATAGGTTTGAACATTCTTACTAGTCAGAAATATTCTTGTGCGGTGAATAGGGGGTGTTGAGTCCAGTTCACTGAAAAAGGAATAGGTCTTTTCTCTTACATATTGGGTTTATGGAACGGTATCTGAGCTAATTTGAAACCCTTGTTTTATGCATCACCCCACCTCACCTTTCCCGTTCAGCAGCCATAGTGTGTTTTCTAAACGTCTGACTCTGTTCTGTTTTGCAATTCAGTTCAAGTGTAGCGGTTTTTACATTCCCTCTATAAGTGATATCTTATGATAAGTGTCTTTTTCTGTGTGACTTATTTCACTTAGAATCGTCGTACATAAATCCACTCATCGTGCTGCTACTAGCCTTATGACGTTGATTTCATGGCTGAGTGATATTCCATTTGACATGAGGACCACAACTTCTTTATCCATTTTTCTCTTTCCTAGGATATTTAAGGTGTAATGAAGTGGGGGTTCTTGTCAACAGAGCAGCCCTAAACTTTGGGGTGCCTGTGTCTTGCTGATTTTTAGTTTTCCCAATTTATACGCCCATGAGTGGAAGTGCCCTATGCTCTCCAAGCTATGTTTTTTAGATGATTCAGGACACACCGTACACTTCTCCAGAGTGGCTGTTTGCAATTTACATCCCACCCATCAGCATAGCAAGGCTCCCATTTCTCCGTGGCCGGTCCTGCATTTCTGGTTTGGACACTTTTTTCCGCATGGCCCTTTTGCCCGCTGGGAAGCGAGACTTCTTTGGAGCGCTAATTTGCCTTTCCAGGTTGCTTGGTTGGCCAAAAAGGGCGTATGCGTTTTTTCCTGAATATATTCAGGAAAAAACGCATACGCCCTTTTTGGCCAAGGGCATCATTGTCCACGTTTTGCCGCTTTTCATGTGCTTTCAAGGCGATTCGAATCTGCCTCCTGAAATCTGTTTCCTGCAATTCTGCCTTGCTTTCAAAGCCTCTTCGTTGCCTTCCCTTAATATATTTGTGGACGAGAGGTATCATTTAAAACTCTGCAGGTTTGTGAATTGCAGTGCCCCTGAGCTCCATTTTTCAACTCGCTTTTTTGGGAGCGGGCCGCAAAAGCGCAGGATTGCTTCAGGCCCTTTTCTGGTTCTGGGGGGCAGGCTGAGCTTGTGCTTAATTCTTCTTCCTGATGGGAAAATAGAGTGACCTGTGCCTGTCCCAACACCTAGAGCTAGTCTCTCATTGGTTCCCCCTCTTCCCGTTCATCCTCAGGACAAATTGCAACCTGTACGGAACAGGAGGTTAAAGGTGCTGATTCTCCAAGGAGGGAGATGGCTAGTAAATCGGCTGGAATGGCGAACCCGAGCAAAGGAGATGAGAAATGAGGTGCGTTTTAGAAACCTTTCCCGATCACACGGTGTACCATCTTCTGGGTTTGTCATGCATGTTTTCGATGTAGGAAGATGCCCTTGAACCTGGAGATTTGGGACCCATGGGATGGGTATCATGCAGTATTACTTGAAAGGGTCTGCGTTGGCTCACCCAACCTCACCGAACCTCTCAGCCCCAAGAGTGTCCACCCTTATGTCTCAATCAGCTGTGGGTCTAGATATGGTCAATCCAGGTTGCATCACAGCCCCTGAACGAATTTTGGAAGAATTTCTCTCTCTTTCACTGTCTTTGTTTCACGGGTTTTGAAAAGTAATTTATTTTTATAATGGGGTTTAGCTGCTTTTCACGGCTGTGTTTATGCCGCTTTACACCCCCTTGACTCACTTACAGAGAGATATCAATACATAGGTTTGAAGATTCTTACTAGTCAGATATATTCTTGTGTGGTGAATAGGGGGTGTTGAGTCCAGTTCACTGAAAAAGGAATAGGTCTTGTCTCTTACATATTGGGTTTATGGAACGGTATCTGAGCTAATTTGAAACCCTTGTTTTATGCATCACCCCACCTCACCTTGCCCGTTCAGCAGCCATAGTGTGTTTTCTAAACGTCTGACTCTGTTCTGTTTTGCCATTCAGTTCAAATGTAGCAGTTTTTACATTCCCTCTATAAGTGATATCTTATGATAAGTGTCTTTTTCTGTGTGACTTATTTCACTTAGAATCGTCGTACCTAAATCCACTCATCGTGCTGCTACTAGCCTTATGACGTTGATTTCATGGCTGAGTGATATTCCATTGTACATGAGGTCCACAACTTCTTTATCCATTTTTCTCTTTCCTAGGATATTTAAGGTGTAATGAAGTGGCGGTTCTTGTCAACAGAGCAGCCCTAAACTTTGGGGTGCCTGTGTCTTGCTGATTTTTAGTTTTCCCAATTTATACGCCCATGAGTGGAAGTGCCCTATGCTCTCCAAGCTGTGTTTTTTAGATGTTTCAGAACACACCGTACACTTCTCCAGAGTGGCTGTTGGCAATTTACATCCCACCCATCAGCGTAGCAAGGCTCCCATTTCTCCATGGCCGGTCCTGCATTTCTGGTTTGGACACATTTTTCCGCATGGCCTTTTGCCCGCTGGGAAGCGAGACTTCTTTGGATCGCTAATTTGCCTTTCAAGGTTGCTTGGTTGGCCAAAAAGGGCGTATGCGTTTTTTCCTGAATATATTCAGGAAAAAACGCATACGCCCTTTTTGGCCAAGGGCATCATTGTCCACGTTTTGCCGCTTTTCAGGTGCTTTCAAGGCGATTCGAATATGCCTCCTGAAATCTGTTTCCTGCAATTCTGCCTTGCTTTCAAAGCCTCTTCGTTGCCTTCCCTTAATATATTTGTGGACGAGAGTTATCATTTAAAACTCTGCAGGTTTGTAAATTGCAGTGCCCCTGAGCTCCATTTTTCAACTCGCTTTTTTGGGAGCGGGCCGCAAAAGCGCAGGATTGCTTCAGGCCCTCTTCTGGTTCTGGGGGGCAGGCTGAGCTTGTGCTTAATTCTTCTTCCTGATGGGAAAATAGAGTGACCTGTGCCTGTCCCAACACCTAGAGCTAGTCTCTCATTGGTTCCCCCTCTTCCCGTTCATCCTCAGGACAAATTGCAACCTGTACGGTACAGGAGGTTAAAGGTGCTGATCCTCCAAGGAGGGAGATGGCTAGTAAATCGGCTGGAATGGCGAACCCGAGCAAAGGAGATGAGAAATGAGGTGCGTTTTAGAAACCTTTCCCGATCACACGGTGTACCATCTTCTGGGTTTCTCATGCTTGTTTTCGATGTAGGAAGATGGCCTTGAACCTGGAGATTTGGGACCCGTGAGATGGGTACCATGCAGTATTACTTGAAAGGGTCTGTGTTGGCTCACCCAACCTCACCGTACCTCTCAGCCCCAAGAGTGTCCACCCTTATGTCTCAATCAGCTGTGGGTCTAGATATGGTCAATCCAGGTTGCATCACAGCCCCTGAACGAATTTTGTAAGAATTTCTCTCTCTTTCACTGTCTTTGTTTCACGGGTTTTGTAAAGTAATTTATTTTTATAATGGGGTTTAGCTGCTTTTCACGGCTGTGTTTATGCCGCTTTACACCCCCTTGACTCACTTACAGAGAGATATCAATACATAGGTTTGAAGATTCTTACTAGTCAGATATATTCTTGTGCGGTGAATAGGGGGTGTTGAGTCCAGGTCACTGAAAAAGGAATAGGTCTTGTCTCTTACATATTGGGTTTATGGAACGGTATCGGAGCTAATTTGAAACCCTTGTTTTATGCATCACCCCACCTCACCTTTCCCGTTCAGCAGCCATAGTGTGTTTTCTAAACGTGTGACTCTGTTCTGTTTTGTAATTCAGTTCAAGTGTAGCGGTTTTTACATTCCATCTCTAAGTGATATCTTATGATAAGTGTCTTTTTCTGTGTGACTTATTTCACTTAGAATCGTCGTACCTAAATCCACTCATCGTGCTGCTACTAGCCTTATGACGTTGATTTCATGGCTGAGTGATATTCCATTGTACATGAGGACCACAACTTCTTTATCCATTTTTCTCTTTCCTAGGATATTTAAGGTGTAATGAAGTGGGGTTCTTGTCAACAGAGCAGCCCTAAACTTTGGGGTGCCTCTGTCTTGCTGATTTTTAGTTTTCCCAATTTATACGCCCATGAGTGGAAGTGCCCTATGCTCTCCCAGCTATGTTTTTTAGATGATTCAGGACACACCGTACACTTCTCCAGAGTGGCTGTTTGCAATTTACATCCCACCCATCAGCATAGCAAGGCTCCCATTTCTCCGTGGCCGGTCCTGCATTTCTGGTTTGGACACTTTTTTCCGCATGGCCCTTTTGCCCGCTGGGAAGCGAGACTTCTTTGGAGCGCTAATTTGCCTTTCCAGGTTGCTTGGTTGGCCAAAAAGGGCGTATGCGTTTTTTCCTGAATATATTCAGGAAAAAACGCATACGCCCTTTTTGGCCAAGGGCATCATTGTCCACGTTTTGCCGCTTTTCATGTGCTTTCAAGGCGATTCGAATCTGCCTCCTGAAATCTGTTTCCTGCAATTCTGCCTTGCTTTCAAAGCCTCTTCGTTGCCTTCCCTTAATATATTTGTGGACGAGAGGTATCATTTAAAACTCTGCAGGTTTGTGAATTGCAGTGCCCCTGAGCTCCATTTTTCAACTCGCTTTTTTGGGAGCGGGCCGCAAAAGCGCAGGATTGCTTCAGGCCCTTTTCTGGTTCTGGGGGGCAGGCTGAGCTTGTGCTTAATTCTTCTTCCTGATGGGAAAATAGAGTGACCTGTGCCTGTCCCAACACCTAGAGCTAGTCTCTCATTGGTTCCCCCTCTTCCCGTTCATCCTCAGGACAAATTGCAACCTGTACGGAACAGGAGGTTAAAGGTGCTGATTCTCCAAGGAGGGAGATGGCTAGTAAATCGGCTGGAATGGCGAACCCGAGCAAAGGAGATGAGAAATGAGGTGCGTTTTAGAAACCTTTCCCGATCACACGGTGTACCATCTTCTGGGTTTGTCATGCATGTTTTCGATGTAGGAAGATGCCCTTGAACCTGGAGATTTGGGACCCATGGGATGGGTATCATGCAGTATTACTTGAAAGGGTCTGCGTTGGCTCACCCAACCTCACCGAACCTCTCAGCCCCAAGAGTGTCCACCCTTATGTCTCAATCAGCTGTGGGTCTAGATATGGTCAATCCAGGTTGCATCACAGCCCCTGAACGAATTTTGGAAGAATTTCTCTCTCTTTCACTGTCTTTGTTTCACGGGTTTTGAAAAGTAATTTATTTTTATAATGGGGTTTAGCTGCTTTTCACGGCTGTGTTTATGCCGCTTTACACCCCCTTGACTCACTTACAGAGAGATATCAATACATAGGTTTGAAGATTCTTACTAGTCAGATATATTCTTGTGTGGTGAATAGGGGGTGTTGAGTCCAGTTCACTGAAAAAGGAGTAGGTCTTGTCTCTTACATATTGGGTTTATGGAACGGTATCTGAGCTAATTTGAAACCCTTGTTTTATGCATCACCCCACCTCACCTTGCCCGTTCAGCAGCCATAGTGTGTTTTCTAAACGTCTGACTCTGTTCTGTTTTGCCATTCAGTTCAAGTGTAGCAGTTTTTACATTCCCTCTATAAGTGATATCTTATGATAAGTGTCTTTTTCTGTGTGACTTATTTCACTTAGAATCGTCGTACCTAAATCCACTCATCGTGCTGCTACTAGCCTTATGACGTTGATTTCATGGCTGAGTGATATTCCATTGTACATGAGGTCCACAACTTCTTTATCCATTTTTCTCTTTCCTAGGATATTTAAGGTGTAATGAAGTGGCGGTTCTTGTCAACAGAGCAGCCCTAAACTTTGGGGTGCCTGTGTCTTGCTGATTTTTAGTTTTCCCAATTTATACGCCCATGAGTGGAAGTGCCCTATGCTCTCCAAGCTGTGTTTTTTAGATGTTTCAGAACACACCGTACACTTCTCCAGAGTGGCTGTTGGCAATTTACATCCCACCCATCAGCGTAGCAAGGCTCCCATTTCTCCATGGCCGGTCCTGCATTTCTGGTTTGGACACATTTTTCCGCATGGCCCTTTTGCCCGCTGGGAAGCGAGACTTCTTTGGAGCGCTGATTTGCCTTTCCAGGTTGCTTGGTTGGCCAAAAAGGGCGTATGCGTTTTTTCCTGAATATATTCAGGAAAAAACGCATACGCCCTTTTTGGCCAAGGGCATCATTGTCCACGTTTTGCCGCTTTTCATGTGTTTTCAAGGCGATTCGAATCTACCTCCTGAAATCTGTTTCCTGCAATCCTGCCTTGCTTTCAAAGCCTCTTCGTTGCCTTCCCTTAATATATTTGTGGACGAGAGTTATCATTTAAAACTCTGCAGGTTTGTAAATTGCAGTGCCCCTGAGCTCCATTTTTCAACTCGCTTTTTTGGGAGCGGGCCGCAAAAGCGCAGGATTGCTTCAGGCCCTCTTCTGGTTCTGGGGGGCAGGCTGAGCTTGTGCTTAATTCTTCTTCCTGATGGGAAAATAGAGTGACCTGTGCCTGTCCCAACACCTAGAGCTAGTCTCTCATTGGTTCCCCCTCTTCCCGTTCATCCTCAGGACAAATTGCAACCTGTACGGTACAGGAGGTTAAAGGTGCTGATCCTCCAAGGAGGGAGATGGCTAGTAAATCGGCTGGAATGGCGAACCCGAGCAAAGGAGATGAGAAATGAGGTGCGTTTTAGAAACCTTTCCCGATCACACGGTGTACCATCTTCTGGGTTTCTCATGCTTGTTTTCGATGTAGGAAGATGGCCTTGAACCTGGAGATTTGGGACCCGTGAGATGGGTACCATGCAGTATTACTTGAAAGGGTCTGTGTTGGCTCACCCAACCTCACCGTACCTCTCAGCCCCAAGAGTGTCCACCCTTATGTCTCAATCAGCTGTGGGTCTAGATATGGTCAATCCAGGTTGCATCACAGCCCCTGAACGAATTTTGGAAGAATTTCTCTCTCTTTCACTGTCTTTGTTTCACGGGTTTTGTAAAGTAATTTATTTTTATAATGGGGTTTAGCTGCTTTTCACGGCTGTGTTTATGCCGCTTTACACCCCCTTGACTCACTTACAGAGAGATATCAATACATAGGTTTGAAGATTCTTACTAGTCAGATATATTCTTGTGCGGTGAATAGGGGGTGTTGAGTCCAGGTCACTGAAAAAGGAATAGGTCTTGTCTCTTACATATTGGGTTTATGGAACGGTATCGGAGCTAATTTGAAACCCTTGTTTTATGCATCACCCCACCTCACCTTTCCCGTTCAGCAGCCATAGTGTGTTTTCTAAACGTGTGACTCTGTTCTGTTTTGTAATTCAGTTCAAGTGTAGCGGTTTTTACATTCCATCTCTAAGTGATATCTTATGATAAGTGTCTTTTTCTGTGTGACTTATTTCACTTAGAATCGTCGTACCTAAATCCACTCATCGTGCTGCTACTAGCCTTATGACGTTGATTTCATGGCTGAGTGATATTCCATTGTACATGAGGTCCACAACTTCTTTATCCATTTTTCTCTTTCCTAGGATATTTAAGGTGTAATGAAGTGGCGGTTCTTGTCAACAGAGCAGCCCTAAACTTTGGGGTGCCTGTGTCTTGCTGATTTTTAGTTTTCCCAATTTATACGCCCATGAGTGGAAGTGCCCTATGCTCTCCAAGCTGTGTTTTTTAGATGTTTCAGAACACACCGTACACTTCTCCAGAGTGGCTGTTGGCAATTTACATCCCACCCATCAGCGTAGCAAGGCTCCCATTTCTCCATGGCCGGTCCTGCATTTCTGGTTTGGACACATTTTTCCGCATGGCCCTTTTGCCCGCTGGGAAGCGAGACTTCTTTGGAGCGCTGATTTGCCTTTCCAGGTTGCTTGGTTGGCCAAAAAGGGCGTATGCGTTTTTTCCTGAATATATTCAGGAAAAAACGCATACGCCCTTTTTGGCCAAGGGCATCATTGTCCACGTTTTGCCGCTTTTCATGTGTTTTCAAGGCGATTCGAATCTACCTCCTGAAATCTGTTTCCTGCAATCCTGCCTTGCTTTCAAAGCCTCTTCGTTGCCTTCCCTTAATATATTTGTGGACGAGAGTTATCATTTAAAACTCTGCAGGTTTGTAAATTGCAGTGCCCCTGAGCTCCATTTTTCAACTCGCTTTTTTGGGAGCGGGCCGCAAAAGCGCAGGATTGCTTCAGGCCCTCTTCTGGTTCTGGGGGGCAGGCTGAGCTTGTGCTTAATTCTTCTTCCTGATGGGAAAATAGAGTGACCTGTGCCTGTCCCAACACCTAGAGCTAGTCTCTCATTGGTTCCCCCTCTTCCCGTTCATCCTCAGGACAAATTGCAACCTGTACGGTACAGGAGGTTAAAGGTGCTGATCCTCCAAGGAGGGAGATGGCTAGTAAATCGGCTGGAATGGCGAACCCGAGCAAAGGAGATGAGAAATGAGGTGCGTTTTAGAAACCTTTCCCGATCACACGGTGTACCATCTTCTGGGTTTCTCTGCCTGTTTTCGATGTAGGAAGATGGCCTTGAACCTGGAGATTTGGGACCCGTGAGATGGGTACCATGCAGTATTACTTGAAAGGGTCTGTGTTGGCTCACCCAACCTCACCGTACCTCTCAGCCCCAAGAGTGTCCACCCTTATGTCTCAATCAGCTGTGGGTCTAGATATGGTCAATCCAGGTTGCATCACAACCCCTGAACGAATTTTGTAAGAATTTCTCTCTCTTTCACTGTCTTTGTTTCACGGGTTTTGTAAAGTAATTTATTTTTATAATGGGGTTTAGCTGCTTTTCACGGCTGTGTTTATGCCGCTTTACACCCCCTTGACTCACTTACAGAGAGATATCAATACATAGGTTTGAAGATTCTTACTAGTCAGATATATTCTTGTGCGGTGAATAGGGGGTGTTGAGTCCAGGTCACTGAAAAAGGAATAGGTCTTGTCTCTTACATATTGGGTTTATGGAACGGTATCGGAGCTAATTTGAAACCCTTGTTTTATGCATCACCCCACCTCACCTTTCCCGTTCAGCAGCCATAGTGTGTTTTCTAAACGTGTGACTCTGTTCTGTTTTGTAATTCAGTTCAAGTGTAGCGGTTTTTACATTCCATCTCTAAGTGATATCTTATGATAAGTGTCTTTTTCTGTGTGACTTATTTCACTTAGAATCGTCGTACCTAAATCCACTCATCGTGCTGCTACTAGCCTTATGACGTTGATTTCATGGCTGAGTGATATTCCATTGTACATGAGGACCACAACTTCTTTATCCATTTTTCTCTTTCCTAGGATATTTAAGGTGTAATGAAGTGGGGGTTCTTGTAAACAGAGCAGCCCTCAACTTTGGGATGCCTGTGTCTTGCTGATTTTTAGTTTTCCCAATTTATACGCCCATGAGTGGAAGTGCCCTATGCGCTCCAAGCTATGTTTTTTAGATGATTCAGGACACACCGTACACTTCTCCAGAGTGGCTGTTTGCAATTTACATCCCACCCATCAGCATAGCAAGGCTCCCATTTCTCCATGGCCGATCCTACATTTCTGGTTTGGACACTTTTTTCCGCATGGCCTTTTGCCCGCTGGGAAGCGAGACATCTTTGGATCGCTAATTTGCCTTTCAAGGTTGCTTGGTTGGCCAAAAAGGGCGTATGCGTTTTTTCCTGAATATATTCAGGAAAAAACGCATACGCCCTTTTTGGCCAAGGGCATCATTGTCCACGTTTTGCCGCTTTTCAGGTGCTTTCAAGGCGATTCGAATCTGCCTCCTGAAATCTGTTTCCTGCAATTCTGCCTTGCTTTCAAAGCCTCTTCGTTGCCTTCCCTTAATATATTTGTGGACGAGAGTTATCATTTAAAACTCTGCAGGTTTGTGAATTGCAGTGCCCCTGAGCTCCATTTTTCAACTCGCTTTTTTGGGAGCGGGCCGCAAAATCGCAGGATTGCTTCAAGCCCTCTTCTTGTTCTGGGGGGCAGGCTGAGCTTGTGCTTAATTCTTCTTCCTGATGGGAAAATAGAGTGACCTGTGCCTGTCCCAACACCTAGAGCTAGTCTCTCATTGGTTCCCCCTCTTACCGTTCATCCTCAGGACAAATTGCAACCTGTACGGAACAGGAGGTTAAAGGTGCTGATTCTCCAAGGAGGGAGGTGGCTAGTAAATCGGCTGGAATGGCGAACCCGAGCCAAGGAGATGAGAAATGAGGTGCGTTTTAGAAACCTTTCCCGATCACACGGTGTACCATCTTCTGGGTTTCTCATGCATGTTTTCGACGTAGGAAGATGCCCTTGAACCTGGAGATTTGGGGCCCATGGGATGGGTACCATGCAGTATTACTGTAAAGGGTTTGTGTTGGCTCACGCAACCTCACCAAACCTCTCAGCCCCAAGAGTGTCCACCCTTATGTCTCAATCAGCTGTGGGTCTAGATATGGTCAATCCAGGTTGCATCACATCCCCTGAACGAATTTTGTAAGAATTTCTCTCTCTTTCACTGTCTTTGTTTCACGGGTTTTGAAAAGTAATTTATTTTTATAATGGGGTTTAGCTGCTTTTCACAGCTGTGTTTATGCCGCTTTACACCGCCCTTGACTCACTTACAGAGAGATATCAATACATAGGTTTGAAGATTCTTAATAGTCAGATATATTCTTGTGCGGTGAATAGGGGGTGTTGAGTCCAGTTCACTGAGCAAGGAGTAGGTCTTGTCTATTACATATTGGGTTTATGGAAGGGTATCGGAGCTAATTTGAAACCCTTGTTTTATGCATCACCCCACCTCACCTTTCCCGTTCAGCAGCCATAGTGTGTTTTCTAAACGTGTGACTCTGTTCTGTTTTGTAATTCAGTTCAAGTGTAGCGGTTTTTACATTCCCTCTATAAGTGATATCTTATGATAAGTGTCTTTTTCTGTGTGACTTATTTCACTTAGAGTCCTCGTACCTAAATCCACTCATCGTTCTGCTACTAGCCTTATGACGTTGATTTCATGGCTGAGTGATATTCCATTGTACATGAGGACCCCAACATCTTTATCCATTTTTCTCTTTCCTAGGATATTTAAGGTGTAATGAAGTGGGAGTTCTTGTCAACAGAGCAGCCCTAAATTTTCGGGTGCCTGTGTAATGCTGATTTTTATTTTTCCCAATTTATAGGCCCATGAGTGGAAGTGCCCTATGCTCTCCAAGCTGTGCTTTTTAGATGTTTCAGGACACACTGTACACTTCTCCAGAGTGGCTGTTGGCAATTTATATACCGCCCATCAGCGTAGCAAGGCTCCCATTTCTCCATGGCCGGTCCTGCATTTCTGGTTTGGACACTTTTTTCCGCATGGCCCTTTTGCCTGATGGGAAGCTAGACTTCTTTGTAGCGCTGATTTGCCTTTCCAGGTTGCTTGGTTGGCCAAAAAGGGCGTATGCGTTTTTTCCTGAATATATTCAGGAAAAAACGCATACGCCCTTTTTGGCCAAGGGCATCATTGTCCATGGTTTGCCGCTTTTCATGTGCTTTCAAGGCGATTCGAATCTACCTCCTGAAATCTGTTTCCTGCAATTCTGCCTTGCTTTCAAATCCTCTTCGTTGCCTTCCCTCAATATATTTGTGGACGAGAGTTATCATTTATAACTCTGCAGGTTTGGGAATTGCAGTGCCCCTGAGTTCCATTTTTCAAGTCGCTTTTTGGGAGCTAGCCGCAAAAGCGCAGGATTGCTTGTGGCCCTCTTCTCGTTCTGGGGGGCAGGCTGAGGCTGTGGTTAATTCTTCTTCCTGATGGGAAAATAGAGTGACCTGTGCCAGTCCCAACCACTAGAGCTAGTCTCTCATTGGTTCCCCCTCTTCCCGTTCATCCTCCGGACAAATTGCAACCTGTACGGAACAGGAGGTTAAAGGTGCTGATTCTCCAAGGAGGGAGAAGGCTAGAAAAGGGGCTGCAATGGCGAACCCGAGCACAAGGAGATGAGAAATGAGGTGCTTTTTAGAAACCTTTCCCGATCACACGGTGTGCCATCTTCTGGGATTCTCATGCATGTTTTCGACGTAGGAAGATGCCCTTGAACCTGGAGATTTGGGACCCATGGGATGGGTACCATGCAGTATTACTTTAAAGGGTCTGCGTTGGCTCACCCAACCTCACCAAACCTCTCAGCCCCAAGAGTGTCCACCCATATGTCTCAATCAGCTTTGGGTCCAGATATGGTCAATCCAGGTTGCATCACAGCCCCTGAACGAATTTTGTAAGAATTTCTCTCTCTTTCACTGTCTTTGTTTTATGGGTTTTGAAAAGTAATTTATTTTTATAATGGGGTTTAGCTGCTTTTCACGGCTGTGTTTATGCCGCTTTACACCCCCTTGACTCACTTACAGAGAGATATCAATACATAGGTTTGAACATTCTTACTAGTCAGAAATATTCTTGTGCGGTGAATAGGGGGTGTTGAGTCCAGTTCACTGAAAAAGGAATAGGTCTTTTCTCTTACATATTGGGTTTATGGAACGGTATCTGAGCTAATTTGAAACCCTTGTTTTATGCATCACCCCACCTCACCTTTCCCGTTCAGCAGCCATAGTGTGTTTTCTAAACGTCTGACTCTGTTCTGTTTTGCAATTCAGTTCAAGTGTAGCGGTTTTTACATTCCCTCTATAAGTGATATCTTATGATAAGTGTCTTTTTCTGTGTGACTTATTTCACTTAGAATCGTCGTACATAAATCCACTCATCGTGCTGCTACTAGCCTTATGACGTTGATTTCATGGCTGAGTGATATTCCATTGTACATGAGGACCACAACTTCTTTATCCATTTTTCTCTTTCCTAGGATATTTAAGGTGTAATGAAGTGGGGGTTCTTGTCAACAGAGCAGCCCTAAACTTTGGGGTGCCTGTGTCTTGCTGATTTTTAGTTTTCCCAATTTATACGCCCATGAGTGGAAGTGCCCTATGCTCTCCAAGCTATGTTTTTTAGATGATTCAGGACACACCGTACACTTCTCCAGAGTGGCTGTTTGCAATTTACATCCCACCCATCAGCATAGCAAGGCTCCCATTTCTCCATGGCCGGTCCTGCATTTCTGGTTTGGACACTTTTTTCCGCATGGCCCTTTTGCCCGCTGGGAAGCGAGACTTCTTTGGAGCGCTAATTTGCCTTTCCAGGTTGCTTGGTTGGCCAAAAAGGGCGTATGCGTTTTTTCCTGAATATATTCAGGAAAAAACGCATACGCCCTTTTTGGCCAAGGGCATCATTGTCCACGTTTTGCCGCTTTTCATGTGCTTTCAAGGCGATTCGAATCTGCCTCCTGAAATCTGTTTCCTGCAATTCTGCCTTGCTTTCAAAGCCTCTTCGTTGCCTTCCCTTAATATATTTGTGGACGAGAGGTATCATTTAAAACTCTGCAGGTTTGTGAATTGCAGTGCCCCTGAGCTCCATTTTTCAACTCGCTTTTTTGGGAGCGGGCCGCAAAAGCGCAGGATTGCTTCAGGCCCTTTTCTGGTTCTGGGGGGCAGGCTGAGCTTGTGCTTAATTCTTCTTCCTGATGGGAAAATAGAGTGACCTGTGCCTGTCCCAACACCTAGAGCTAGTCTCTCATTGGTTCCCCCTCTTCCCGTTCATCCTCAGGACAAATTGCAACCTGTACGGAACAGGAGGTTAAAGGTGCTGATTCTCCAAGGAGGGAGATGGCTAGTAAATCGGCTGGAATGGCGAACCCGAGCAAAGGAGATGAGAAATGAGGTGCGTTTTAGAAACCTTTCCCGATCACACGGTGTACCATCTTCTGGGTTTGTCATGCATGTTTTCGATGTAGGAAGATGCCCTTGAACCTGGAGATTTGGGACCCATGGGATGGGTATCATGCAGTATTACTTGAAAGGGTCTGCGTTGGCTCACCCAACCTCACCGAACCTCTCAGCCCCAAGAGTGTCCACCCTTATGTCTCAATCAGCTGTGGGTCTAGATATGGTCAATCCAGGTTGCATCACAGCCCCTGAACGAATTTTGGAAGAATTTCTCTCTCTTTCACTGTCTTTGTTTCACGGGTTTTGAAAAGTAATTTATTTTTATAATGGGGTTTAGCTGCTTTTCACGGCTGTGTTTATGCCGCTTTACACCCCCTTGACTCACTTACAGAGAGATATCAATACATAGGTTTGAAGATTCTTACTAGTCAGATATATTCTTGTGTGGTGAATAGGGGGTGTTGAGTCCAGTTCACTGAAAAAGGAATAGGTCTTGTCTCTTACATATTGGGTTTATGGAACGGTATCGGAGCTAATTTGAAACCCTTGTTTTATGCATCACCCCACCTCACCTTTCCCGTTCAGCAGCCATAGTGTGTTTTCTAAACGTCTGACTCTGTTCTGTTTTGCCATTCAGTTCAAGTGTAGCAGTTTTTACATTCCCTCTAGAAGTGATATCTTATGATAAGTGTCTTTTTCTGTGTGACTTATTTCACTTAGAATCGTCGTACCTAAATCCACTCATCGTGCTGCTACTAGCCTTATGACGTTGATTTCATGGCTGAGTGATATTCCATTGTACATGAGGTCCACAACTTCTTTATCCATTTTTCTCTTTCCTAGGATATTTAAGGTGTAATGAAGTGGCGATTCTTGTCAACAGAGCAGCCCTAAACTTTGGGGTGCCTGTGTCTTGCTGATTTTTAGTTTTCCCAATTTATACGCCCATGAGTGGAAGTGCCTTATGCTCTCCAAGCTGTGTTTTTTATATGTTTCAGAACACACCGTACACTTCTCCAGAGTGGTTGTTGGCAATTTACATCCCACCCATCAGCGTAGCAAGGCTCCCATTTCTCCATGGCCGGTCCTGCATTTCTGGTTTGGACACATTTTTCCGCATGGCCCTTTTGCCCGCTGGGAAGCGAGACTTCTTTGGAGCGCTGATTTGCCTTTCCAGGTTGCTTGGTTGGCCAAAAAGGGCGTATGCGTTTTTTCCTGAATATACTCAGGAAAAAACGCATACGCCCTTTTTGGCCAAGGGCATCATTGTCCACGTTTTGCCGCTTTTCATGTGTTTTCAAGGCGATTCGAATCTACCTCCTGAAATCTGTTTCCTGCAATCCTGCCTTGCTTTCAAAGCCTCTTCGTTGCCTTCCCTTAATATATTTGTGGAGGAGAGTTATCATTTAAAACTCTGCAGGTTTGTAAATTGCAGTGCCCCTGAGCTCCATTTTTCAACTCGCTTTTTTGGGAGCGGGCCGCAAAAGCGCAGGATTGCTTCAGGCCCTCTTCTGGTTCTGGGGGGCAGGCTGAGCTTGTGCTTAATTCTTCTTCCTGATGGGAAAATAGAGTGACCTGTGCCTGTCCCAACACCTAGAGCTAGTCTCTCATTGGTTCCCCCTCTTCCCGTTCATCCTCAGGACAAATTGCAACCTGTACGGTACAGGAGGTTAAAGGTGCTGATCCTCCAAGGAGGGAGATGGCTAGTAAATCGGCTGGAATGGCGAACCCGAGCAAAGGAGATGAGAAATGAGGTGCGTTTTAGAAACCTTTCCCGATCACACGGTGTACCATCTTCTGGGTTTCTCATGCCTGTTTTCGATGTAGGAAGATGGCCTTGAACCTGGAGATTTGGGACCCGTGAGATGGGTACCATGCAGTATTACTTGAAAGGGTCTGTGTTGGCTCACCCAACCTCACCGTACCTCTCAGCCCCAAGAGTGTCCACCCTTATGTCTCAACCAGCTGTGGGTCTAGATATGGTCAATCCAGGTTGCATCACAGCCCCTGAACGAATTTTGTAAGAATTTCTCTCTCTTTCACTGTCTTTGTTTCACGGGTTTTGTAAAGTAATTTATTTTTATAATGGGGTTTAGCTGCTTTTCACGGCTGTGTTTATGCCGCTTTACACCCCCTTGACTCACTTACAGAGAGATATCAATACATAGGTTTGAAGATTCTTACTAGTCAGATATATTCTTGTGCGGTGAATAGGGGGTGTTGAGTCCAGGTCACTGAAAAAGGAATAGGTCTTGTCTCTTACATATTGGGTTTATGGAACGGTATCGGAGCTAATTTGAAACTCTTGTTTTATGCATCACCCCACCTCACCTTTCCCGTTCAGCAGCCATAGTGTGTTTTCTAAACGTGTGACTCTGTTCTGTTTTGTAATTCAGTTCAAGTGTAGCGGTTTTTACATTCCATCTCTAAGTGATATCTTATGATAAGTGTCTTTTTCTGTGTGACTTATTTCACTTAGAATCGTCGTACCTAAATCCACTCATCGTGCTGCTACTAGCCTTATGACGTTGATTTCATGGCTGAGTGATATTCCATTGTACATGAGGACCACAACTTCTTTATCCATTTTTCTCTTTCCTAGGATATTTAAGGTGTAATGAAGTGGGGGTTCTTGTAAACAGAGCAGCCCTCAACTTTGGGATGCCTGTGTCTTGCTGATTTTTAGTTTTCCCAATTTATACGCCCATGAGTGGAAGTGCCCTATGCGCTCCAAGCTATGTTTTTTAGATGATTCAGGACACACCGTACACTTCTCCAGAGTGGCTGTTTGCAATTTACATCCCACCCATCAGCATAGCAAGGCTCCCATTTCTCCATGGCCGATCCTACATTTCTGGTTTGGACACTTTTTTCCGCATGGCCTTTTGCCCGCTGGGAAGCGAGACTTCTTTGGATCGCTAATTTGCCTTTCAAGGTTGCTTGGTTGGCCAAAAAGGGCGTATGCGTTTTTTCCTGAATATATTCAGGAAAAAACGCATACGCCCTTTTTGGCCAAGGGCATCATTGTCCACGTTTTGCCGCTTTTCAGGTGCTTTCAAGGCGATTCGAATATGCCTCCTGAAATCTGTTTCCTGCAATTCTGCCTTGCTTTCAAAGCCTCTTCGTTGCCTTCCCTTAATATATTTGTGGACGAGAGTTATCATTTAAAACTCTGCAGGTTTGTGAATTGCAGTGCCCCTGAGCTCCATTTTTCAACTCTCTTTTTTGGGAGCGGGCCGCAAAATCGCAGGATTGCTTCAAGCCCTCTTCTTGTTCTGGGGGGCAGGCTGAGCTTGTGCTTAATTCTTCTTCCTGATGGGAAAATAGAGTGACCTGTGCCTGTCCCAACACCTAGAGCTAGTCTCTCATTGGTTCCCCCTCTTACCGTTCATCCTCAGGACAAATTGCAACCTGTACGGAACAGGAGGTTAAAGGTGCTGATTCTCCAAGGAGGGAGATGGCTAGTAAATCGGCTGGAATGGCGAACCCGAGCAAAGGAGATGAGAAATGAGGTGCGTTTTAGAAACCTTTCCCGATCACACGGTGTACCATCTTCTGGGTTTCTCATGCATGTTTTCGACGTAGGAAGATGCCCTTGAACCTGGAGATTTGGGACCCATGGGATGGGTACCATGCAGTATTACTTTAAAGGGTCTGCGTTGGCTCACCCAACCTCACCAAACCTCTCAGCCCCAAGAGTGTCCACCCATATGTCTCAATCAGCTTTGGGTCCAGATATGGTCAATCCAGGTTGCATCACAGCCCCTGAACGAATTTTGTAAGAATTTCTCTCTCTTTCACTGTCTTTGTTTTATGGGTTTTGAAAAGTAATTTATTTTTATAATGGGGTTTAGCTGCTTTTCACGGCTGTGTTTATGCCGCTTTACACCCCCTTGACTCACTTACAGAGAGATATCAATACATAGGTTTGAACATTCTTACTAGTCAGAAATATTCTTGTGCGGTGAATAGGGGGTGTTGAGTCCAGTTCACTGAAAAAGGAATAGGTCTTGTCTCTTACATATTGGGTTTATGGAACGGTATCGGAGCTAATTTGAAACCCTTGTTTTATGCATCACCCCACCTCACCTTTCCCTTTCAGCACCCATAGTGTGTTTTCTAAACGTCTGACTCTGTTCTGTTTTGCAATTCAGTTCAAGTGTAGCGGTTTTTACATTCCCTCTATAAGTGATATCTTATGATAAGTGTCTTTTTCTGTGTGACTTATTTCACTTAGAATCGTCGTACATAAATCCACTCATCGTGCTGCTACTAGCCTTATGACATTGATTTCATGGCTGAGTGATATTCCATTGTACATGAGGACCACAACTTCTTTATCCATTTTTCTCTTTCCTAGGATATTTAAGGTGTAATGAAGTGGGGGTTCTTGTCAACAGAGCAGCCCTAAACTTTGGGGTGCCTGTGTCTTGCTGATTTTTAGTTTTCCCAATTTATACGCCCATGAGTGGAAGTGCCCTATGCTCTCCAAGCTATGTTTTTTAGATGATTCAGGACACACCGTACACTTCTCCAGAGTGGCTGTTTGCAATTTACATCCCACCCATCAGCATAGCAAGGCTCCCATTTCTCCATGGCCGGTCCTGCATTTCTGGTTTGGACACTTTTTTCCGCATGGCCCTTTTGCCCGCTGGGAAGCGAGACTTCTTTGGAGCGCTAATTTGCCTTTCCAGGTTGCTTGGTTGGCCAAAAAGGGCGTATGCGTTTTTTCCTGAATATATTCAGGAAAAAACGCATACGCCCTTTTTGGCCAAGGGCATCATTGTCCACGTTTTGCCGCTTTTCATGTGCTTTCAAGGCGATTCGAATCTGCCTCCTGAAATCTGTTTCCTGCAATTCTGCCTTGCTTTCAAAGCCTCTTCGTTGCCTTCCCTTAATATATTTGTGGACGAGAGGTATCATTTAAAACTCTGCAGGTTTGTGAATTGCTGTGCCCCTGAGCTCCATTTTTCAACTCGCTTTTTTGGGAGCGGGCCGCAAAAGCGCAGGATTGCTTCAGGCCCTTTTCTGGTTCTGGGGGGCAGGCTGAGCTTGTGCTTAATTCTTCTTCCTGATGGGAAAATAGAGTGACCTGTGCCTGTCCCAACACCTAGAGCTAGTCTCTCATTGGTTCCCCCTCTTCCCGTTCATCCTCAGGACAAATTGCAACCTGTACGGAACAGGAGGTTAAAGGTGCTGATTCTCCAAGGAGGGAGATGGCTAGTAAATCGGCTGGAATGGCGAACCCGAGCAAAGGAGATGAGAAATGAGGTGCGTTTTAGAAACCTTTCCCGATCACACGGTGTACCATCTTCTGGGTTTGTCATGCATGTTTTCGATGTAGGAAGATGCCCTTGAACCTGGAGATTTGGGACCCATGGGATGGGTATCATGCAGTATTACTTGAAAGGGTCTGCGTTGGCTCACCCAACCTCACCGAACCTCTCAGCCCCAAGAGTGTCCACCCTTATGTCTCAATCAGCTGTGGGTCTAGATATGGTCAATCCAGGTTGCATCACAGCCCCTGAACGAATTTTGGAAGAATTTCTCTCTCTTTCACTGTCTTTGTTTCACGGGTTTTGAAAAGTAATTTATTTTTATAATGGGGTTTAGCTGCTTTTCACGGCTGTGTTTATGCCGCTTTACACCCCCTTGACTCACTTACAGAGAGATATCAATACATAGGTTTGAAGATTCTTACTAGTCAGATATATTCTTGTGTGGTGAATAGGGGGTGTTGAGTCCAGTTCACTGAAAAAGGAATAGGTCTTGTCTCTTACATATTGGGTTTATGGAACGGTATCGGAGCTAATTTGAAACCCTTGTTTTATGCATCACCCCACCTCACCTTTCCCGTTCAGCAGCCATAGTGTGTTTTCTAAACGTCTGACTCTGTTCTGTTTTGCCATTCAGTTCAAGTGTAGCAGTTTTTACATTCCCTCTAGAAGTGATATCTTATGATAAGTGTCTTTTTCTGTGTGACTTATTTCACTTAGAATCGTCGTACCTAAATCCACTCATCGTGCTGCTACTAGCCTTATGACGTTGATTTCATGGCTGAGTGATATTCCATTGTACATGAGGTCCACAACTTCTTTATCCATTTTTCTCTTTCCTAGGATATTTAAGGTGTAATGAAGTGGCGGTTCTTGTCAACAGAGCAGCCCTAAACTTTGGGGTGCCTGTGTCTTGCTGATTTTTAGTTTTCCCAATTTATACGCCCATGAGTGGAAGTGCCTTATGCTCTCCAAGCTGTGTTTTTTATATGTTTCAGAACACACCGTACACTTCTCCAGAGTGGTTGTTGGCAATTTACATCCCACCCATCAGCGTAGCAAGGCTCCCATTTCTCCATGGCCGGTCCTGCATTTCTGGTTTGGACACATTTTTCCGCATGGCCCTTTTGCCCGCTGGGAAGCGAGACTTCTTTGGAGCGCTGATTTGCCTTTCCAGGTTGCTTGGTTGGCCAAAAAGGGCGTATGCGTTTTTTCCTGAATATACTCAGGAAAAAACGCATACGCCCTTTTTGGCCAAGGGCATCATTGTCCACGTTTTGCCGCTTTTCATGTGTTTTCAAGGCGATTCGAATCTACCTCCTGAAATCTGTTTCCTGCAATCCTGCCTTGCTTTCAAAGCCTCTTCGTTGCCTTCCCTTAATATATTTGTGGAGGAGAGTTATCATTTAAAACTCTGCAGGTTTGTAAATTGCAGTGCCCCTGAGCTCCATTTTTCAACTCGCTTTTTTGGGAGCGGGCCGCAAAAGCGCAGGATTGCTTCAGGCCCTCTTCTGGTTCTGGGGGGCAGGCTGAGCTTGTGCTTAATTCTTCTTCCTGATGGGAAAATAGAGTGACCTGTGCCTGTCCCAACACCTAGAGCTAGTCTCTCATTGGTTCCCCCTCTTCCCGTTCATCCTCAGGACAAATTGCAACCTGTACGGTACAGGAGGTTAAAGGTGCTGATCCTCCAAGGAGGGAGATGGCTAGTAAATCGGCTGGAATGGCGAACCCGAGCAAAGGAGATGAGAAATGAGGTGCGTTTTAGAAACCTTTCCCGATCACACGGTGTACCATCTTCTGGGTTTCTCATGCCTGTTTTCGATGTAGGAAGATGCCCTTGAACCTGGAGATTTGGGACCCATGGGATGGGTACCATGCAGTATTACTTGAAAGGGTCTGCGTTGGCTCACCCAACCTCACCGAACCTCTCAGCCCCAAGAGTGTCCACCCTTATGTCTCAATCAGCTGTGGGTCTAGATATTGTCAGTCCAGGTTGCATCACAGCCCCTGAACGAATTTTGTAAGAATTTCTCTCTCTTTCACTGTCTTGGTTTCATGGGGTTTGAAAATTATTTTATTTTTATAATGGGGTTTAGCTGCTTTTCACGGCTGTGTTTATGCCGCTTTACACCCCCCCCCCTTGACTCACTTACAGAGAGTTATCAATACATAGGTTTGAAAATTCTTTCTAGTCAGATATATACTTGTGTAGTAAATAGGGGTGTTGAGTCCAGTTCACTGAGCAAGGAGTAGGTTTGTCTATTACATATTGGGTTAATGGAACGGTATCAGAGCTAATTTGAAACCCTTGTTTTATGCATCACCCAACCTCTCCTTTCCCGTTCATCAGCCATAGTGTGTTTTCTAAACGTGTGACTCTGTTCTGTTTTGTAATTCAGTTCAAGTGTAGCGGTTTTTACATTCCCTCTATAAGTGATATCTTATGATAAGTGCCTTTTTCTGTGTGACTTATTTCACTTAGAATCGTCGTACCTAAATCCACTCATCGTGCTGCTCCTCGCCTTATTACGTTGATTTCATGGCTGAGTGATATTCCATTGTACTTGAGGACCACAACATCTTTATCAATTTTTCTCTTTCCTAGGATATTGATGGTGTAATGAAGTGGGGATTCTTGTCAGCAGAGCAGCCCTAAACTTTGGGGTGCCTGTGTCTTGCTGATTTTGAGTTTTCCCAATTTATACGCCCATGAGTGGAAGTGAACTATGCTCTCCAAGCTGTGTTTTTTAGATGTTTCAGGACACACCGTACACTTCTCCAGAGTGGCTGTTGGCAATTTATATCCCGCCCATCAGCGTAGCAAGGCTCCCATTTCTCTATGGCCGGTCCTGCATTTCTGGTTTTGACACTTTTTTCCACATGGCCCTTTTGCCCGCTCGGAAGCGAGACTTCTTTGGAGCGCTGATTTACCTTTCCAGGTTGCTTGGTTGGCCAAAAAGGGCGTATGCGTTTTTCCTGAATATATTCAGGAAAAAACGCATACGCCCTATTTGGCCAAGGACATCATTGTCCACGTTTTGCCGCTTTTCATGTGCTTTCAAGGCGATTCGAATCTACCTCCTGAAATCTGTTTCCTGCAATTCTGCCTTGTTTTCAATCCTCCTCGTTGCCTTCCCTCAATATATTTGTGGACGATTGTTAACATTTATAACTCTGCAGGTTTGTGAATTGCAGTGCCCCTGAGCTCCATTTTTCAACTGGCTTTTTAGGGAGCTGGCCGCAAAAGCGCAGGATTGCTTCAGGCCCTCTTCTGGTTCTGGGGGACAGGCTGAGCTTGTGCTTAATTCTTCTTCCTGATGGGAAAATAGAGTGACCTGTGCCTGTCCCAACACCTAGAGCTAGTCTCTCATTGGTTCCCCCTCTTCCCGTTCATCCTCAGTACAAATTGCAACCTGTACGGAAGAGGAGGTTAAAGGTGCTGAATCTCCAAGGAGGGAGATGGCTAGTAAAACGGTTGGAATGGCGAACCCGAACACAAGGAGATGAGAAATGAGGTGCGTTTTAGAAACCTTTCCCCATCACACGGTGTACCATCTTCTGCGTTTCTCATGCACGATTTCGATGTAGGAAGATGCCCTTGAACCTGGAGATTTGGGACCCATGGGATTGGTACCATGCAGTATTACTTTAAAGGGTCTGCGTTGGCTCACCCAACCTCACCAAACCTCTCAGCCCCAAGAGTGTCCACCCTTATGTCTCAATTAGCTGTGGGTCTAGATATGGTCAATCCAGGTTGCATCACAGACCCTGAACAATATTGTAAGAATTTCTCTCTCTTTCATTGTCTTTGTTTCACGGGTTTTGAAAAGTAATTTATTTTTATAATGGGGTTTAGCTGCTTTTCACGGCTGTGTTTAGGCCGCTTTACACCCAATTGACTCACTTACAGAGAGATATCAATACATAGGTTTGAAGATTCTTACTAGTCAGATATATTTTTGTGCGGTGAATAGGGGGTGTTGAGGCCAGTTCACTGAGCAAGGAGTAGGTCTTGTCTACTACATATTGGGTTTATGGAACGGTATCTGAGCTAATTTGAAAACCTTGTTTTATGCATCACCCCACCTCACCTTTCCGGTTCAGCAGCCATAGTGTGTTTTCTGAACTTGTGACTCTGTCCTGTTCTGTAATTCATTTCAAGTGTAGCGGTTTTTACATTGCCTCTACAAGTGATATCTTATGATAAGTGTCTTTTTCTGTGTGACTTATTTCACTTAGAATCGTCGTACCTAAATCCACTCATCGTGCTGCTACTAGCCTTATGACGTGGATTTCATGGCTGAGTGATATTCCATTGTACATGAGGACCACAAGTTCTTTATCCACTTTTCTCTTTCCTAGGATATTTAAGGTGTAATGAAGTGGGGGTTCTTGTCAACAAAGTAGCCCTAAACTTTGGGGTGCCTGTGTCTTGCTGATTTTTAGTTTTCCCAATTTATACGCCCATGAGTGGAAGTGCCCTATGCTCTCCAAGCTGTGTTTTTTAGATGTTTCAGGACACACCTTACACTTCTCCAGAGTGGCTGTTGGCAATTTACATCCCGCCCATCAGCGTAGCAAGGCTCCCATTTCTCCATGGCCGGTCCTGCATTTCTGCTTTGGACACTTTTTTCCGCATGGCCCTTTGCCCGCTGGGAAGCCAGACTTCTTTGGAGCGCTGATTTGCCTTTCCAGGTTGCTTGGTTGGCCAAAACGGGCGTATGCGTTTTTTCCTGAATATATTCAGGAAAAAACGCATACGCCCATTTTGGCCAAGGGCATCATTGTCCACGTTTTGCCGCTTTTCATGTTTTTCAAGGCGATTCGAATCTACCTCCTGAAATCTGTTTCCTGCAATCCTGCCTTGCTTTCAAAGCCTCTTCGTTGCCTTCCCTTAATATATTTGTGGACGAGAGTTATCATTTAAAACTCTGCAGGTTTGTAAATTGCAGTGCCCCTGAGCTCCATTTTTCAACTCGCTTTTTTGGGAGCGGGCCGCAAAAGCGCAGGATTGCTTCAGGCCCTCTTCTGGTTCTGGGGGGCAGGCTGAGCTTGTGCTTAATTCTTCTTCCTGATGGGAAAATAGAGTGACCTGTGCCTGTCCCAACACCTAGAGCTAGTCTCTCATTGGTTCCCCCTCTTCCCGTTCATCCTCAGGACAAATTGCAACCTGTACGGTACAGGAGGTTAAAGGTGCTGATCCTCCAAGGAGGGAGATGGCTAGTAAATCGGCTGGAATGGCGAACCCGAGCAAAGGAGATGAGAAATGAGGTGCGTTTTAGAAACCTTTCCCGATCACACGGTGTACCATCTTCTGGGTTTCTCATGCTTGTTTTCGATGTAGGAAGATGGCCTTGAACCTGGAGATTTGGGACCCGTGAGATGGGTACCATGCAGTATTACTTGAAAGGGTCTGTGTTGGCTCACCCAACCTCACCGTACCTCTCAGCCCCAAGAGTGTCCACCCTTATGTCTCAATCAGCTGTGGGTCTAGATATGGTCAATCCAGGTTGCATCACAGCCCCTGAACGAATTTTGTAAGAATTTCTCTCTCTTTCACTGTCTTTGTTTCACGGGTTTTGTAAAGTAATTTATTTTTATAATGGGGTTTAGCTGCTTTTCACGGCTGTGTTTATGCCGCTTTACACCCCCTTGACTCACTTACAGAGAGATATCAATACATAGGTTTGAAGATTCTTACTAGTCAGATATATTCTTGTGCGGTGAATAGGGGGTGTTGAGTCCAGGTCACTGAAAAAGGAATAGGTCTTGTCTCTTACATATTGGGTTTATGGAACGGTATCGGAGCTAATTTGAAACCCTTGTTTTATGCATCACCCCACCTCACCTTTCCCGTTCAGCAGCCATAGTGTGTTTTCTAAACGTGTGACTCTGTTCTGTTTTGTGATTCAGTTCAAGTGTAGCGGTTTTTACATTCCATCTCTAAGTGATATCTTATGATAAGTGTCTTTTTCTGTGTGACTTATTTCACTTAGAATCGTCGTACCTAAATCCACTCATCGTGCTGCTACTAGCCTTATGACGTTGATTTCATGGCTGAGTGATATTCCATTGTACATGAGGTCCACAACTTCTTTATCCATTTTTCTCTTTCCTAGGATATTTAAGGTGTAATGAAGTGGCGGTTCTTGTCAACAGAGCAGCCCTAAACTTTGGGGTGCCTGTGTCTTGCTGATTTTTAGTTTTCCCAATTTATACGCCCATGAGTGGAAGTGCCCTATGCTCTCCAAGCTGTGTTTTTTAGATGTTTCAGAACACACCGTACACTTCTCCAGAGTGGCTGTTGGCAATTTACATCCCACCCATCAGCGTAGCAAGGCTCCCATTTCTCCATGGCCGGTCCTGCATTTCTGGTTTGGACACATTTTTCCGCATGGCCCTTTTGCCCGCTGGGAAGCGAGAATTCTTTGGAGCGCTGATTTGCCTTTCCAGGTTGCTTGGTTGGCCAAAAAGGGCGTATGCGTTTTTTCCTGAATATATTCAGGAAAAAACGCATACGCCCTTTTTGGCCAAGGGCATCATTGTCCACGTTTTGCCGCTTTTCATGTGTTTTCAAGGCGATTCGAATCTACCTCCTGAAATCTGTTTCCTGCAATCCTGCCTTGCTTTCAAAGCCTCTTCGTTGCCTTCCCTTAATATATTTGTGGACGAGAGTTATCATTTAAAACTCTGCAGGTTTGTAAATTGCAGTGCCCCTGAGCTCCATTTTTCAACTCGCTTTTTTGGGAGCGGGCCGCAAAAGCGCAGGATTGCTTCAGGCCCTCTTCTGGTTCTGGGGGGCAGGCTGAGCTTGTGCTTAATTCTTCTTCCTGATGGGAAAATAGAGTGACCTGTGCCTGTCCCAACACCTAGAGCTAGTCTCTCATTGGTTCCCCCTCTTCCCGTTCATCCTCAGGACAAATTGCAACCTGTACGGTACAGGAGGTTAAAGGTGCTGATCCTCCAAGGAGGGAGATGGCTAGTAAATCGGCTGGAATGGCGAACCCGAGCAAAGGAGATGAGAAATGAGGTGCGTTTTAGAAACCTTTCCCGATCACACGGTGTACCATCTTCTGGGTTTCTCATGCCTGTTTTCGATGTAGGAAGATGGCCTTGAACCTGGAGATTTGGGACCCGTGAGATGGGTACCATGCAGTATTACTTGAAAGGGTCTGTGTTGGCTCACCCAACCTCACCGTACCTCTCAGCCCCAAGAGTGTCCACCCTTATGTCTCAACCAGCTGTGGGTCTAGATATGGTCAATCCAGGTTGCATCACAGCCCCTGAACGAATTTTGTAAGAATTTCTCTCTCTTTCACTGTCTTTGTTTCACGGGTTTTGTAAAGTAATTTATTTTTATAATGGGGTTTAGCTGCTTTTCACGGCTGTGTTTATGCCGCTTTACACCCCCTTGACTCACTTACAGAGAGATATCAATACATAGGTTTGAAGATTCTTACTAGTCAGATATATTCTTGTGCGGTGAATAGGGGGTGTTGAGTCCAGGTCACTGAAAAAGGAATAGGTCTTGTCTCTTACATATTGGGTTTATGGAACGGTATCGGAGCTAATTTGAAACCCTTGTTTTATGCATCACCCCACCTCACCTTTCCCGTTCAGCAGCCATAGTGTGTTTTCTAAACGTGTGACTCTGTTCTGTTTTGTAATTCAGTTCAAGTGTAGCGGTTTTTAAATTCCATCTCTAAGTGATATCTTATGATAAGTGTCTTTTTCTGTGTGACTTATTTCACTTAGAATCGTCGTACCTAAATCCACTCATCGTGCTGCTACTAGCCTTATGACGTTGATTTCATGGCTGAGTGATATTCCATTGTACATGAGGACCACAACTTCTTTATCCATTTTTCTCTTTCCTAGGATATTTAAGGTGTAATGAAGTGGGGGTTCTTGTAAACAGAGCAGCCCTCAACTTTGGGATGCCTGTGTCTTGCTGATTTTTAGTTTTCCCAATTTATACGCCCATGAGTGGAAGTGCCCTATGCGCTCCAAGCTATGTTTTTTAGATGATTCAGGACACACCGTACACTTCTCCAGAGTGGCTGTTTGCAATTTACATCCCACCCATCAGCATAGCAAGGCTCCCATTTCTCCATGGCCGATTCTACATTTCTGGTTTGGACACTTTTTTCCGCATGGCCTTTTGCCCGCTGGGAAGCGAGACTTCTTTGGATCACTAATTTGCCTTTCAAGGTTGCTTGGTTGGCCAAAAAGGGCGTATGCGTTTTTTCCTGAATATATTCAGGAAAAAACGCATACGCCCTTTTTGGCCAAGGGCATCATTGTCCACGTTTTGCCGCTTTTCAGGTGCTTTCAAGGCGATTCGAATATGCCTCCTGAAATCTGTTTCCTGCAATTCTGCCTTGCTTTCAAAGCCTCTTCGTTGCCTTCCCTTAATATATTTGTGGACGAGAGTTATCATTTAAAACTCTGCAGGTTTGTGAATTGCAGTGCCCCTGAGCTCCATTTTTCAACTCGCTTTTTTGGGAGCGGGCCGCAAAATCGCAGGATTGCTTCAAGCCCTCTTCTTGTTCTGGGGGGCAGGCTGAGCTTGTGATTAATTCTTCTTCCTGATGGGAAAATAGAGTGACCTGTGCCTGTCCCAACACCTAGAGCTAGTCTCTCATTGGTTCCCCCTCTTCCCGTTCATCCTCAGGACAAATTGCAACCTGTACGGAACAGGAGGTTAAAGGTGCTGATTCTCCAAGGAGGGAGATGGCTAGTAAATCGGCTGGAAGGGCGAACCCGAGCAAAGGAGATGAGAAATGAGGTGCGTTTTAGAAACCTTTCCCGATCACACGGTGTACCATCTTCTGGGTTTCTCATGCATGTTTTCGACGTAGGAAGATGCCCTTGAACCTGGAGATTTGGGACCCATGGGATGGGTACCATGCAGTATTACTTTAAAGGGTCTGCGTTGGCTCACCCAACCTCACCAAACCTCTCAGCCCCAAGAGTGTCCACCCATATGTCTCAATCAGCTTTGTGTCCAGATATGGTCAATCCAGGTTGCATCACAGCCCCTGAACGAATTTTGCAAGAATTTCTCTCTCTTTCACTGTCTTTGTTTTATGGGTTTTGAAAAGTAATTTATTTTTATAATGGGGTTTAGCTGCTTTTCACGGCTGTGTTTATGCCGCTTTACACCCCCTTGACTCACTTACAGAGAGATATCAATACATAGGTTTGAACATTCTTACTAGTCAGAAATATTCTTGTGCGGTGAATAGGGGGTGTTGAGTCCAGTTCACTGAAAAAGGAATAGGTCTTTTCTCTTACATATTGGGTTTATGGAACGGTATCTGAGCTAATTTGAAACCCTTGTTTTATGCATCACCCCACCTCACCTTTCCCGTTCAGCAGCCATAGTGTGTTTTCTAAACGTCTGACTCTGTTCTGTTTTGCAATTCAGTTCAAGTGTAGCGGTTTTTACATTCCCTCTATAAGTGATATCTTATGATAAGTGTCTTTTTCTGTGTGACTTATTTCACTTAGAATCGTCGTACATAAATCCACTCATCGTGCTGCTACTAGCCTTATGACGTTGATTTCATGGCTGAGTGATATTCCATTGTACATGAGGACCACAACTTCTTTATCCATTTTTCTCTTTCCTAGGATATTTAAGGTGTAATGAAGTGGGGGTTCTTGTCAACAGAGCAGCCCTAAACTTTGGGGTGCCTGTGTCTTGCTGATTTTTAGTTTTCCCAATTTATACGCCCATGAGTGGAAGTGCCCTATGCTCTCCAAGCTATGTTTTTTAGATGATTCAGGACACACCGTACACTTCTCCAGAGTGGCTGTTTGCAATTTACATCCCACCCATCAGCATAGCAAGGCTCCCATTTCTCCATGGCCGGTCCTGCATTTCTGGTTTGGACACTTTTTTCCGCATGGCCCTTTTGCCCGCTGGGAAGCGAGACTTCTTTGGAGCGCTAATTTGCCTTTCCAGGTTGCTTGGTTGGCCAAAAAGGGCGTATGCGTTTTTTCCTGAATATATTCAGGAAAAAACGCATACGCCCTTTTTGGCCAAGGGCATCATTGTCCACGTTTTGCCGCTTTTCATGTGCTTTCAAGGCGATTCGAATCTGCCTCCTGAAATCTGTTTCCTGCAATTCTGCCTTGCTTTCAAAGCCTCTTCGTTGCCTTCCCTTAATATATTTCTGGACGAGAGGTATCATTTAAAACTCTGCAGGTTTGTGAATTGCAGTGCCCCTGAGCTCCATTTTTCAACTCGCTTTTTTGGGAGCGGGCCGCAAAAGCGCAGGATTGCTTCAGGCCCTTTTCTGGTTCTGGGGGGCAGGCTGAGCTTGTGCTTAATTCTTCTTCCTGATGGGAAAATAGAGTGACCTGTGCCTGTCCCAACACCTAGAGCTAGTCTCTCATTGGTTCCCCCTCTTCCCGTTCATCCTCAGGACAAATTGCAACCTGTACGGAACAGGAGGTTAAAGGTGCTGATTCTCCAAGGAGGGAGATGGCTAGTAAATCGGCTGGAATGGCGAACCCGAGCAAAGGAGATGAGAAATGAGGTGCGTTTTAGAAACCTTTCCCGATCACACGGTGTACCATCTTCTGCGTTTCTCATGCAAATTTTCGACGTAGGAAGATGCCCTAGAACCTGGAGATTTGGGGCCCATGGGATGGGAACCATGCAGTATTACTGTAAAGGGTTTGTGTTGGCTCACGCAACCTCACCAAACCTCTCAGCCCCAAGAGTGTCCACCCTTATGTCTCAATCAGCTGTGGGTCTAGATATGGTCAATCCAGGTTGCATCACAGCCCCTGAACGAATTTTGTAAGAATTTCTCTCTCTTTCACTGTCTTTGTTTCACGTGTTTTGAAAAGTAATTTATTTTTATAATGGGGTTTAGCTGCTTTTCACAGCTGTGTTTATGCCGCTTTACACCGCCCTTGACTCACTTACAGAGAGATATCAATACATAGGTTTGAAGATTCTTAATAGTCAGATATATTCTTGTGCGGTGAATAGGGGGTGTTGAGTCCAGTTCACTGAGCAAGGAGTAGGTCTTGTCTATTACATATTGGGTTTATGGAAGGGTATCGGAGCTAATTTGAAACCCTTGTTTTATGCATCACCCCACCTCACCTTTCCCGTTCAGCAGCCATAGTGTGTTTTCTAAACGTGTGACTCTGTTCTGTTTTGTAATTCAGTTCAAGTGTAGCGGTTTTTACATTCCCTCTATAAGTGATATCTTATGATAAGTGTCTTTTTCTGTGTGACTTATTTCACTTAGAGTCCTCGTACCTAAATCCACTCATCGTTCTGCTACTAGCCTTATGACGTTGTTTTCATGGCTGAGTGATATTCCATTGTACATGAGGACCCCAACATCTTGATCCATTTTTCTCTTTCCTAGGATATTTAAGGTGTAATGAAGTGGGGGTTCTTGTCCACAGAGCAGCCCTAAACTTTGGGGTGCCTGTGTAATGCTGATTTTTATTTTTCCCAATTTATATGCCCATGAGTGGAAGTGCCCTATGCTCTCCAAGCTGTGCTTTTTAGATGTTTCAGGACACACTGTACACTTCTCCAGAGTGGCTGTTGGCAATTTATATACCGCCCATCAGCGTAGCAAGGCTCCCATTTCTCCATGGCCGGTCCTGCATTTCTGGTTTTGACACTTTTTTCCGCATGGCCCTTTTGCCTGATGGGTAGCTAGACTTCTTTGTAGCGCTGATTTGCCTTTCCAGGTTGCTTGGTTGGCCAAAAAGGGCGTATGCGTTTTTTCCTGAATATATTCAGGAAAAAACGCATACGCCCTTTTTGGCCAAGGGCATCATTGTCCATGGTTTGCCGCTTTTCATGTGCTTTCAAGGCGATTCGAATCTACCTCCTGAAATCTGTTTCCTGCAATTCTGCCTTGCTTTCAAATCCTCTTCGTTGCCTTCCCTCAATATATTTGTGGACGAGAGTTATCATTTATAATTCTGCAGGTTTGGGAATTGCAGTGCCCCTGAGTTCCATTTTTCAAGTCGCTTTTTGGGAGCTGGCCGCAAAAGCGCAGGATTGCTTGTGGCCCTCTTCTCGTTCTGGGGGGCAGGCTGAGGCTGTGGTTAATTCTTCTTCCTGATGGGAAAATAGAGTGACCTGTGCCTGTCCCAACACCTAGAGCTAGTCTCTCATTGGTTCCCCCTCTTCCCGTTCATCCTCAGGACAAATTGCAACCTGTACGGAACAGGAGGTTAAAGGTGCTGATTCTCCAAGGAGGGAGATGGCTAGTAAATCGGCTGGAATGGCGAACCCGAGCAAAGGAGATGAGAAATGAGGTGCGTTTTAGAAACCTTTCCCGATCACACGGTGTACCATCTTCTGGGTTTGTCATGCATGTTTTCGATGTAGGAAGATGCCCTTGAACCTGGAGATTTGGGACCCATGGGATGGGTATCATGCAGTATTACTTGAAAGGGTCTGCGTTGGCTCACCCAACCTCACCGAACCTCTCAGCCCCAAGAGTGTCCACCCTTATGTCTCAATCAGCTGTGGGTCTAGATATGGTCAATCCAGGTTGCATCACAGCCCCTGAACGAATTTTGTAAGAATTTCTCTCTCTTTCACTGTCTTTGTTTCACTGGTTTTTAAAAGTAATTTATTTTTATAATGGGGTTTAGCTGCTTTTCACGGCTGTGTTTATGCCGCTTTACACCCCCTTGACTCACTTACAGAGAGATATCAATACATAGGTTTGAAGATTCTTACTAGTCAGATATATTCTTGTGTGGTGAATAGGGGGTGTTGAGTCCAGTTCACTGAAAAAGGAATAGGTCTTGTCTCTTACATATTGGGTTTATGGAACGGTATCTGAGCTAATTTGAAACCCTTGTTTTATGCATCACCCCACCTCACCTTTCCCGTTCAGCAGCCATAGTGTGTTTTCTAAACGTCTGACTCTGTTCTGTTTTGCCATTCAGTTCAAGTGTAGCAGTTTTTACATTCCCTCTATAAGTGATATCTTATGATAAGTGTCTTTTTCTGTGTGACTTATTTCACTTAGAATCGTCGTACCTAAATCCACTCATCGTGCTGCTACTAGCCTTATGACGTTGATTTCATGGCTGAGTGATATTCCATTGTACATGAGGTCCACAACTTCTTTATCCATTTTTCTCTTTCCTGGGATATTTAAGGTGTAATGAAGTGGCGGTTCTTGTCAACAGAGCAGCCCTAAACTTTGGGGTGCCTGTGTCTTGCTGATTTTTAGTTTTCCCAATTTATACGCCCATGAGTGGAAGTGCCTTATGCTCTCCAAGCTGTGTTTTTTATATGTTTCAGAACACACCGTACACTTCTCCAGAGTGGTTGTTGGCAATTTACATCCCACCCATCAGCGTAGCAAGGCTGCCATTTCTCCATGGCCGGTCCTGCATTTCTGGTTTGGACACTTTTTTCCGCATGGCCCTTTTTCCCCCTGAGAAGCGAAACTTCTTTGTAGCACTGATTTGCCTTTCCAGGTTGCTTGGTTGGCCAAAAAGTGTGTATGCGTTTTTCCTGAATATATGCAGGAAAAAACGCATACGCCCTTTTTGGCCAAGGGCATCATTGTCCACGTTTTGCCGCTTTTCATGTGCTTTCAAGGCGATTCGAGTCTGCCTCCTGAAATCTGTTTCCTGCAATTCTGCCTTGCTTTCAAAGCCTCTTCGTTGCCTTCCCTTAATATATTTGTGGACGAGAGTTATCATTTAAAACTCTGCAGGTTTGTAAATTGCAGTGCCCCTGAGCTCCATTTTTCAACTCGCTTTTTTGGGAGCGGGCCGCAAAAGCGCAGGATTGCTTCAGGCCCTCTTCTGGTTCTGGGGGGCAGGCTGAGCTTGTGCTTAATTCTTCTTCCTGATGGGAAAATAGAGTGACCTGTGCCTGTCCCAACACCTAGAGCTAGTCTCTCATTGGTTCCCCCTCTTCCCGTTCATCCTCAGGACAAATTGCAACCTGTACGGTACAGGAGGTTAAAGGTGCTGATCCTCCAAGGAGGGAGATGGCTAGTAAATCGGCTGGAATGGCGAACCCGAGCAAAGGAGATGAGAAATGAGGTGCGTTTTAGAAACCTTTCCCGATCACACGGTGTACCATCTTCTGGGTTTCTCATGCCTGTTTTCGATGTAGGAAGATGGCCTTGAACCTGGAGATTTGGGACCCGTGAGATGGGTACCATGCAGTATTACTTGAAAGGGTCTGTGTTGGCTCACCCAACCTCACCGTACCTCTCAGCCCCAAGAGTGTCCACCCTTATGTCTCAATCAGCTGTGGGTCTAGATATGGTCAATCCAGGTTGCATCACAGCCCCTGAACGAATTTTGTAAGAATTTCTCTCTCTTTCACTGTCTTTGTTTCACTGGTTTTTAAAAGTAATTTATTTTTATAATGGGGTTTAGCTGCTTTTCACGGCTGTGTTTATGCCGCTTTACACCCCCTTGACTCACTTACAGAGAGATATCAATACATAGGTTTGAAGATTCTTACTAGTCAGATATATTCTTGTGTGGTGAATAGGGGGTGTTGAGTCCAGTTCACTGAAAAAGGAATAGGTCTTGTCTCTTACATATTGGGTTTATGGAACGGTATCTGAGCTAATTTGAAACCCTTGTTTTATGCATCACCCCACCTCACCTTTCCCGTTCAGCAGCCATACTGTGTTTTCTAAACGTCTGACTCTGTTCTGTTTTGCCATTCAGTTCAAGTGTAGCAGTTTTTACATTCCCTCTATAAGTGATATCTTATGATAAGTGTCTTTTTTTGTGTGACTTATTTCACTTAGAATCGTCGTACCTAAATCCACTCATCGTGCTGCTACTAGCCTTATGACGTTGATTTCATGGCTGAGTGATATTCCATTGTACATGAGGTCCACAACTTCTTTATCCATTTTTCTCTTTCCTAGGATATTTAAGGTGTAATGAAGTGGCGGTTCTTGTCAACAGAGCAGCCCTAAACTTTGGGGTGCCTGTGTCTTGCTGATTTTTAGTTTTCCCAATGTATACGCCCATGAGTGGAAGTGCCCTATGCTCTCCAAGCTGTGTTTTTTAGATGTTTCAGAACACACCGTACACTTCTCCAGAATCGTTGTTGGCAATTTACATCCCACCCATCAGCGTAGCAAGGCTCCCATTTCTCCATGGCCGATCCTACATTTCTGGTTTGGACACTTTTTTCCGCATGGCCTTTTGCCCGCTGGGAAGCGAGACTTCTTTGGATCGCTAATTTGCCTTTCAAGGTTGCTTGGTTGGCCAAAAAGGGCGTATGCGTTTTTTCCTGAATATATTCAGGAAAAAACGCATACGCCCTTTTTGGCCAAGGGCATCATTGTCCACGTTTTGCCGCTTTTCAGGTGCTTTCAAGGCGATTCGAATCTGCCTCCTGAAATCTGTTTCCTGCAATTCTGCCTTGCTTTCAAAGGCTCTTCGTTGCCTTCCCTTAATATATTTGTGGACGAGAGGTATCATTTAAAACTCTGCAGGTTTGTGAATTGCAGTGCCCCTGAGCTCCATTTTTCAACTCGCTTTTTTGGGAGCTGGCCGCAAAAGCGCAGGATTGCTTCAGGCCCTCTTCTGGTTCTGGGGGGCAGGCTGAGCTTGTGCTTAATTCTTCTTCCTGATGGGAAAATAGAGTGACCTGTGCCTGTCCCAACACCTAGAGCTAGTCTCTCATTGGTTCCCCCTCTTCCCGTTCATCCTCAGCACAAATTGCAACCTGTACGGAACAGGAGGTTAAAGGTGCTGATTCTCCAAGGATGGAGATGGCTAGTAAATCGGCTGGAATGGCGAACCCGAGCAAAGGAGATGAGAAATGAGGTGCGTTTTAGAAACCTATCCCGATCACACGGTGTGCCATCTTCTGGGTTTCCCATGCACGTTTTTGACGTAGGAAGATGCCCTTGAACCTGCAGATTTGGGACCCATGGGATGGGTACCCTGCAGTATTACTTGAAAGGGTCTGCGTTGGCTCACCCAACCTCACCGAACCTCTCAGCCCCAAGAGTGTCCACCCTTATGTCTCAATCAGCTGTGGGTCTAGATATGGTCAATCCAGGTTGCATCACAGCCCCTGAACGAATTTTGTAAGAATTTCTCTCTCTTTCACTGTCTTTGTTTCACTGGTTTTTAAAAGTAATTTATTTTTATAATGGGGTTTAGCTGCTTTTCACGGCTGTGTTTATGCCGCTTTACACCCCCTTGACTCACTTACAGAGAGATATCAATACATAGGTTTGAAGATTCTTACTAGTCAGATATATTCTTGTGTGGTGAATAGGGGGTGTTGAGTCCAGTTCACTGAAAAAGGAATAGGTCTTTTCTCTTACATATTGGGTTTATGGAACGGTATCTGAGCTAATTTGAAACCCTTGTTTTATGCATCACCCCACCTCACCTTGCCCGTTCAGCAGCCATAGTGTGTTTTCTAAACGTCTGACTCTGTTCTGTTTTGCCATTCAGTTCAAGTGTAGCAGTTTTTACATTCCCTCTATAAGTGATATCTTATGATAAGTGTCTTTTTCTGTGTGACTTATTTCACTTAGAATCGTCGTACCTAAATCCACTCATCGTGCTGCTACTAGCCTTATGACGTTGATTTCATGGCTGGGTGATATTATATTGTACATGAGGTCCACAACTTCTTTATCCATTTTTCTCTTTCTTAGGATATTTAAGGTGTAATGAAGTGGCGGTTCTTGTCAACAGAGCAGCCCTAAACTTTGGGGTGCCTGTGTCTTGCTGATTTTTAGTTTTCCCAATTTATACGCCCATGAGTGGAAGTGCCTTATGCTCTCCAAGCTCTGTTTTTTATATGTTTCAGAACACACCGTACACTTCTCCAGAGTGGTTGTTGGCAATTAACATCCCACCCATCAGCGTAGCAAGGCTGCCATTTCTCCATGGCCGGTCCTGCATTTCTGGTTTGGACACTTTTTTCCGCATGGCCCTTTTTCCCCCTGAGAAGCGAAACTTCTTTGTAGCACTGATTTGCCTTTCCAGGTTGCTTGGTTGGCCAAAAAGGGTGTATGCGTTTTTCCTGAATATATGCAGGAAAAAACGCATACGCCCTTTTTGGCCAAGGGCATCATTGTCCACGTTTTGCCGCTTTTCATGTGCTTTCAAGGCGATTCGAGTCTGCCTCCTGAAATCTGTTTCCTGCAATTCTGCCTTGCTTTCAAAGCCTCTTCGTTGCCTTCCCTTAATATATTTGTGGACGAGAGTTATCATTTAAAACTCTGCAGGTTTGTAAATTGCAGTGCCCCTGAGCTCCATTTTTCAACTCGCTTTTTTGGGAGCGGGCCGCAAAAGCGCAGGATTGCTTCAGGCCCTCTTCTGGTTCTGGGGGGCAGGCTGAGCTTGTGCTTAATTCTTCTTCCTGATGGGAAAATAGAGTGACCTGTGCCTGTCCCAACACCTAGAGCTAGTCTCTCATTGGTTCCCCCTCTTCCCGTTCATCCTCAGGACAAATTGCAACCTGTACGGTACAGGAGGTTAAAGGTGCTGATCCTCCAAGGAGGGAGATGGCTAGTAAATCGGCTGGAATGGCGAACCCGAGCAAAGGAGATGAGAAATGAGGTGCGTTTTAGAAACCTTTCCCGATCACACGGTGTACCATCTTCTGGGTTTCTCATGCCTGTTTTCGATGTAGGAAGATGGCCTTGAACCTGGAGATTTGGGACCCGTGAGATGGGTACCATGCAGTATTACTTGAAAGGGTCTGTGTTGGCTCACCCAACCTCACCGTACCTCTCAGCCCCAAGAGTGTCCACCCTTATGTCTCAATCAGCTGTGGGTCTAGATATGGTCAATCCAGGTTGCATCACAGCCCCTGAACGAATTTTGTAAGAATTTCTCTCTCTTTCACTGTCTTTGTTTCACTGGTTTTTAAAAGTAATTTATTTTTATAATGGGGTTTAGCTGCTTTTCACGGCTGTGTTTATGCCGCTTTACACCCCCTTGACTCACTTACAGAGAGATATCAATACATAGGTTTGAAGATTCTTACTAGTCAGATATATTCTTGTGTGGTGAATAGGGGGTGTTGAGTCCAGTTCACTGAAAAAGGAATAGGTCTTGTCTCTTACATATTGGGTTTATGGAACGGTATCTGAGCTAATTTGAAACCCTTGTTTTATGCATCACCCCACCTCACCTTTCCCGTTCAGCAGCCATACTGTGTTTTCTAAACGTCTGACTCTGTTCTGTTTTGCCATTCAGTTCAAGTGTAGCAGTTTTTACATTCCCTCTATAAGTGATATCTTATGATAAGTGTCTTTTTTTGTGTGACTTATTTCACTTAGAATCGTCGTACCTAAATCCACTCATCGTGCTGCTACTAGCCTTATGACGTTGATTTCATGGCTGAGTGATATTCCATTGTACATGAGGTCCACAACTTCTTTATCCATTTTTCTCTTTCCTAGGATATTTAAGGTGTAATGAAGTGGCGGTTCTTGTCAACAGAGCAGCCCTAAACTTTGGGGTGCCTGTGTCTTGCTGATTTTTAGTTTTCCCAATGTATACGCCCATGAGTGGAAGTGCCCTATGCTCTCCAAGCTGTGTTTTTTAGATGTTTCAGAACACACCGTACACTTCTCCAGAATCGTTGTTGGCAATTTACATCCCACCCATCAGCGTAGCAAGGCTCCCATTTCTCCATGGCCGATCCTACATTTCAGGTTTGGACACTTTTTTCCGCATGGCCTTTTGCCCGCTGGGAAGCGAGACTTCTTTGGATCGCTAATTTGCCTTTCAAGGTTGCTTGGTTGGCCAAAAAGGGCGTATGCGTTTTTTCCTGAATATATTCAGGAAAAAACGCATACGCCCTTTTTGGCCAAGGGCATCATTGTCCACGTTTTGCCGCTTTTCAGGTGCTTTCAAGGCGATTCGAATCTGCCTCCTGAAATCTGTTTCCTGCAATTCTGCCTTGCTTTCAAAGGCTCTTCGTTGCCTTCCCTTAATATATTTGTGGACGAGAGGTATCATTTAAAACTCTGCAGGTTTGTGAATTGCAGTGCCCCTGAGCTCCATTTTTCAACTCGCTTTTTTGGGAGCTGGCCGCAAAAGCGCAGGATTGCTTCAGGCCCTCTTCTGGTTCTGGGGGGCAGGCTGAGCTTGTGCTTAATTCTTCTTCCTGATGGGAAAATAGAGTGACCTGTGCCTGTCCCAACACCTAGAGCTAGTCTCTCATTGTTTCCCCCTCTTCCCGTTCATCCTCAGCACAAATTGCAACCTGTACGGAACAGGAGGTTAAAGGTGCTGATTCTCCAAGGATGGAGATGGCTAGTAAATCGGCTGGAATGGCGAACCCGAGCAAAGGAGATGAGAAATGAGGTGCGTTTTAGAAACCTATCCCGATCACACGGTGTGCCATCTTCTGGGTTTCCCATGCACGTTTTTGACGTAGGAAGATGCCCTTGAACCTGCAGATTTGGGACCCATGGGATGGGTACCCTGCAGTATTACTTGAAAGGGTCTGCGTTGGCTCACCCAACCTCACCGAACCTCTCAGCCCCAAGAGTGTCCACCCTTATGTCTCAATCAGCTGTGGGTCTAGATATGGTCAATCCAGGTTGCATCACAGCCCCTGAACGAATTTTGTAAGAATTTCTCTCTCTTTCACTGTCTTTGTTTCACTGGTTTTTAAAAGTAATTTATTTTTATAATGGGGTTTAGCTGCTTTTCACGGCTGTGTTTATGCCGCTTTACACCCCCTTGACTCACTTACAGAGAGATATCAATACATAGGTTTGAAGATTCTTACTAGTCAGATATATTCTTGTGTGGTGAATAGGGGGTGTTGAGTCCAGTTCACTGAAAAAGGAATAGGTCTTTTCTCTTACATATTGGGTTTATGGAACGGTATCTGAGCTAATTTGAAACCCTTGTTTTATGCATCACCCCACCTCACCTTGCCCGTTCAGCAGCCATAGTGTGTTTTCTAAACGTCTGACTCTGTTCTGTTTTGCCATTCAGTTCAAGTGTAGCAGTTTTTACATTCCCTCTATAAGTGATATCTTATGATAAGTGTCTTTTTCTGTGTGACTTATTTCACTTAGAATCGTCGTACCTAAATCCACTCATCGTGCTGCTACTAGCCTTATGACGTTGATTTCATGGCTGGGTGATATTATATTGTACATGAGGTCCACAACTTCTTTATCCATTTTTCTCTTTCTTAGGATATTTAAGGTGTAATGAAGTGGCGGTTCTTGTCAACAGAGCAGCCCTAAACTTTGGGGTGCCTGTGTCTTGCTGATTTTTAGTTTTCCCAATTTATACGCCCATGAGTGGAAGTGCCTTATGCTCTCCAAGCTGTGTTTTTTATATGTTTCAGAACACACCGTACACTTCTCCAGAGTGGTTGTTGGCAATTTACATCCCACCCATCAGCGTAGCAAGGCTCCCATTTCTCCATGGCCGGTCCTGCATTTCTGGTTTGGACACTTTTTTCCGCATGGCCCTTTTTCCCCCTGAGAAGCGAAACTTCTTTGTAGCACTGATTTGCCTTTCCAGGTTGCTTGGATGGCCAAAAAGGGCGTATGCGTTTTTCCTGAATATATTCAGGAAAAAACGCATACGCCCTTTTTGGCCAAGGGCATCATTGTCCACGTTTTGCCGCTTTTCATGTGCTTTCAAGGCGATTCGAATCTGCCTCCTGAAATCTGTTTCCTGCAATTCTGCCTTGCTTTCAAAGCCTCTTCGTTGCCTTCCCTTAATATATTTGTGGACGAGAGTTATCATTTAAAACTCTGCAGGTTTGTGAATTGCAGTGCCCCTGAGCTCCATTTTTCAACTCGCTTTTTTGGGAGCGGGCCGCAAAAGCGCAGGATTGCTTCAGGCCCTCTTCTGTTTCTGGGGGGCAGGCTGAGCTTGTGCTTAATTCTTCTTCCTGATGGGAAAATAGAGTGACCTGTGCCTGTCCCAACACCTAGAGCTAGTCTCTCATTGGTTCCCCCTCTTCCCGTTCATCCTCAGGACAAATTGCAACCTGTACGGAACAGGAGGTTAAAGGTGCTGATTCTCCAAGGAGGGAGATGGCTAGTAAATCGGCTGGAATGGCGAACCCGAGCAAAGGAGATGAGAAATGAGGTGCGTTTTAGAAACCTTTCCCGATCACACGGTGTACCATCTTCTGGGTTTCTCATGCAAATTTTCGATGTAGGAAGATGCCCTTGAACCTGGAGATTTGGGACCCATGGGATGGGTACCATGCAGTATTACTTGAAAGGGTCTGCGTTGGCTCACCCAACCTCACCGAACCTCTCAGCCCCAAGAGTGTCCACCCTTATGTCTCAATTAGCTGTGGGTCTAGATATGGTCAATCCAGGTTGCATCACAGCCCCTGAACGAATTTTGTAAGAATTTCTCTCTCTTTCACTGTCTTTGTTTCACTGGTTTTTAAAAGTAATTTATTTTTATAATGGGGTTTAGCTGCTTTTCACGGCTGTGTTTATGCCGCTTTACACCCCCTTGACTCACTTACAGAGAGATATCAATGCATAGGTTTGAACATTCTTACTAGTCAGATATATTCTTGTGCGGTGAATAGGGGGTGTTGAGTCCAGTTCACTGAAAAAGGAATAGGTCTTGTCTCTTACATATTGGGTTTATGGAACGGTATCTGAGCTAATTTGAAACCCTTGTTTTATGCATCACCCCACCTCACCTTTCCCGTTCAGCAGCCATAGTGTGTTTTCTAAACGTCTGACTCTGTTCTGTTTTGCAATTCAGTTCAAGTGTAGCAGTTTTTACATTCCCTCTATAAGTGATATCTTATGATAAGTGTCTTTTTCTGTGTGACTTATTTCACTTAGAATCGTCGTACCTAAATCCACTCATCGTGCTGCTACTAGCCTTATGACGTTGATTTCATGGCTGAGTGATATTCCATTGTACGTGAGGACCACAACTTCTTTATCCATTTTTCTCTTTCCTAGGATATTTAAGGTGTAATGAAGTGGGGGTTCTTGTCAACAGAGCAGCCCTCAACTTTGGTGTGCCTGTGTCTTGCTGATTTTTAGTTTTCCCAATTTATACGCCCATGAGTGGAAGTGCCCTATGCTCTCCAAGATGTGTTTTTTAGATGTTTCAGAACACACCGTACACTTCTCCAGAGTGGCTGTTGGCAATTTACATCCCACCCATCAGCGTAGCAAGGCGCCCATTTCTCCATGGCCGGTCCTGCATTTCTGGTTTGGACACATTTTTCCGCATGGCCCTTTTGCCCGCTGGGAAGCGAGACTTCTTTGGAGCGCTGATTTGCCTTTCCAGGTTGCTTGGTTGGCCAAAAAGGGCATATGCGTTTTTTCCTGAATATATTCAGGAAAAAACGCATACGCCCTTTTTGGCCAAGGGCATCATTGTCCACGTTTTGCCGCTTTTCATGTGTTTTCAAGGCGATTCGAATCTACCTCCTGAAATCTGTTTCCTGCAATCCTGCCTTGCTTTCAAAGCCTCTTCGTTGCCTTCCCTTAATATATTTGTGGACGAGAGTTATCATTTAAAACTCTGCAGGTTTGTAAATTGCAGTGCCCCTGAGCTCCATTTTTCAACTCGCTTTTTTGGGAGCGGGCCGCAAAAGCGCAGGATTGCTTGAGGCCCTCTTCTGGTTCTGGGGGGCAGGCTGAGCTTGTGCTTAATTCTTCTTCCTGATGGGAAAATAGAGTGACCTGTGCCTGTCCCAACACCTAGAGCTAGTCTCTCATTGGTTCCCCCTCTTCCCGTTCATCCTCAGGACAAATTGCAACCTGTACGGAACAGGAGGTTAAAGGTGCTGATCCTCCAAGGAGGGAGATGGCTAGTAAATCGGCTGGAATGGCGAACCCGAGCAAAGGAGATGAGAAATGAGGTGCGTTTTAGAAACCTTTCCCGATCACACGGTGTACCATCTTCTGGGTTTCTCATGCCTGTTTTCGATGTAGGAAGATGGCCTTGAACCTGGAGATTTGGGACCCGTGAGATGGGTACCATGCAGTATTACTTGAAAGGGTCTCTGTTGGCTCACCCAACCTCACCGTACCTCTCAGCCCCAAGAGTGTCCACCCTTATGTCTCAATCAGCTGTGGGTCTAGATATGGTCAATCCAGGTTGCATCACAGCCCCTGAACGAATTTTGTAAGAATTTCTCTCTCTTTCACTGTCTTTGTTTCACGGGTTTTGAAAAGTAATTTATTTTTATAATGGGGTTTAGCTGCTTTTCACGGCTGTGTTTATGCCGCTTTACACCCCCTTGACTCACTTACAGAGAGATATCAATACATAGGATTGAAGATTCTTACTAGTCAGGTATATTCTTGTGCGGTGAATAGGGGGTGTTGAGTCCAGGTCACTGAAAAAGGAATAGGTCTTGTCTCTTACATATTGGGTTTATGGAACGGTATCGGAGCTAATTTGAAACCCTTGTTTTATGCATCACCCCACCTCACCTTTCCCGTTCAGCAGCCATAGTGTGTTTTCTAAACGTGTGACTCTGTTCTGTTTTGTAATTCAGTTCAAGTGTAGCGGTTTTTACATTCCATCTCTAAGTGATATCTTATGATAAGTGTCTTTTTCTGTGTGACTTATTTCACTTAGAATCGTCGTACCTAAATCCACTCATCGTGCTGCTACTAGCCTTATGACGTTGATTTCATGGCTGAGTGATATTCCATTGTACATGAGGACCACAACTTCTTTATCCATTTTTCTCTTTCCTAGGATATTTAAGGTGTAATGAAGTGGGGGTTCTTGTAAACAGAGCAGCCCTAAACTTTGGGATGCCTGTGTCTTGCTGATTTTTAGTTTTCCCAATTTATACGCCCATGAGTGGAAGTGCCCTATGCGCTCCAAGCTATGTTTTTTAGATGATTCAGGACACACCGTACACTTCTCCAGAGTGGCTGTTTGCAATTTACATCCCACCCATCAGCATAGCAAGGCTCCCATTTCTCCATGGCCGATCCTACATTTCTGGTTTGGACACTTTTTTCCGCATGGCCTTTTGCCCGCTGGGAAGCGAGACTTCTTTGGAGCGCTAATTTGCCTTTCAAGGTTGCTTGGTTGGCCAAAAAGGGCGTATGCGTTTTTTCCTGAATATATTCAGGAAAAAACGCATACGCCCTTTTTGGCCAAGGGCATCATTGTCCACGTTTTGCCGCTTTTCATGTGCTTTCAAGGCGATTCGAATCTGCCTCCTGAAATCTGTTTCCTGCAATTCTGCCTTGCTTTCAAAGCCTCTTCGTTGCCTTCCCTTAATATATTTGTGGACGAGAGTTATCATTTAAAACTCTGCAGCTTTGTAAATTGCAGTGCCCCTGAGCTCCATTTTTCAACTCGCTTTTTTGGGAGCGGGCCGCAAAAGCGCAGGATTGCTTCAGGCCCTCTTCTGGTTCTGGGGGGCAGGCTGAGCTTGTGCTTAATTCTTCTTCCTGATGGGAAAATAGAGTGACCTGTGCCTGTCCCAACACCTAGAGCTAGTCTCTCATTGGTTCCCCCTCTTCCCGTTCATCCTCAGGACAAATTGCAACCTGTATGGAACAGGAGGTTAAAGGTGCTGATTCTCCAAGGAGGGAGATGGCTAGTAAATCGGCTGGAATGGCGAACCCGAGCAAAGGAGATGAGAAATGAGGTGCGTTTTAGAAACCTTTCCCGATCACACGGTGTACCATCTTCTGGGTTTCTCATGCCTGTTTTCGATGTAGGAAGATGGCCTTGAACCTGGAGATTTGGGACCCGTGGGATGGGTACCATGCAGTATTACTTGAAAGGGTCTGTGTTGGCTCACCCAACCTCACCGTACCTCTCAGCCCCAAGAGTGTCCACCCTTATGTCTCAATCATCTGTGGGTCTAGATATGGTCAATCCAGGGGGCATCACAGCCCCTGAACGAATTTTGTAAGAATTTCTCACTCTTTCACTGTCTTTGTTTCACAGGTTTTGAAAAGTAATTTATTTTTATAATGGGGTTTAGATGCTTTTCACGGCTGTGTTTATGCCGCTTTACACCCCCTTGACTCACTTACAGAGAGATATCAATACATAGGTTTGAAGATTCTTACTAGTCAGATATATTCTTGTGCGGTGAATAGGGGGTGTTGAGTCCAGGTCACTGAAAAAGGAATAGGTCTTGTCTCTTACATATTGGGTTTATGGAACGGTATCGGAGCTAATTTGAAACCCTTGTTTTATGCATCACCCCACCTCACCTTTCCCGTTCAGCAGCCATAGTGTGTTTTCTAGACGTGTGACTCTGTTCTGTTTTGTAATTCAGTTCAAGTGTAGCGGTTTTTACATTCCCTCTCTAAGTGATATCTTATGATAAGTGTCTTTTTCTGTGTGACTTATTTCACTTAGAATCGTCGTACCTAAATTCACTCATCGTGCTGCTACTAGCCTTATGACGTTGATTTCATGGCTGAGTGATATTCCTTTGTACATGAGGACCACAACTTCTTTATCCATTTTTCTCTTTCCTAGGATATTTAAGGTGTAATGAAGTGGGGGTTCTTGTCAAAAGAGCAGCCCTAAATTTTGGGGTGCCTGTGTCTTGCTGATTTTTAGTTTTCCCAATTTATACGCCCATGAGTGGAAGTGCCCTATGCTCTCCAAGCTGTGTTTTTTAGATGTTTCAGGACACACCGTACACTTCTCCAGAGTGGCTGTTGGCAATTTACATCCCGCCCATCAGCGTAGCAAGGCTCCCATTTCTCCATGGCCGGTCCTGCATTTTTGCTTTGGACACTTTTTTCCACATGGCCCTTTTGCCCGCTGGGAAGCGAGACTTCTTTGGAGCGCTGATTTGCCTTTCCAGGTTGCTTGGTTGGCCAAAAAGGGCGTATGCGTTTTTTCCTGAATATATTCAGGAAAAAACGCATACGCCCTTTTTGGCCAAGGGCATCATTGTCCAGGTTTTGCCGCTTTTCATGTGCTTTCAAGGCGATTCGAATCTGCCTCCTGAAATCTGTTTCCTGCAATTCTGCCTTGCTTTCAAAGCCTCTTCGTTGCCTTCCCTTAATATATTTGTGGACGAGAGTTATCATTTAAAACTCTGCAGGTTTGTGAATTGCAGTGCCCCTGAGCTCCATTTTTCAACTCGCTTTTTTGGGAGCGGGCCACAAAAGCGCAGGATTGCTTCAGGCCCTCTTCTGGTTCTGGGGGGCAGGCTGAGCTTGTGCTTAATTCTTCTTCCTGATGGGAAAATAGAGTGACCTGTGCCTGTCCCAACACCTAGAGCTAGTCTCTCATTGGTTCCCCCTCTTCCCGTTCATCCTCAGGACAAATTGCAACCTGTACGGAACAGGAGGTTAAAGGTGCTGATTCTCCAAGGAGGGAGATGGCTAGTAAATCGGCTGGAATGGCAAACCCGAGCAAAGGAGATGAGAAATGAGGTGCGTTTTAGAAACCTTTCCCGATCACACGGTGTACCATCTTCTGGGTTTCTCATGCCTGTTTTCGATGTAGGAAGATGGCCTTGAACCTGGAAATTTGTGACCCGTGGGATGGGTACCATGCAGTATTACTTGAAAGGGTCTGTGTTGGCTCACCCAACCTCACCGTACCTCTCAGCCCCAAGAGTGTCCACCCTTATGTCTCAATCAGCTGTGGGTCTAGATATGGTCAATCCAGGGGGCATCACAGCCCCTGAACGAATTTTGTAAGAATTTCTCTCTCTTTCATTGTCTTTGTTTCACAGGTTTTGAAAAGTAATTTATTTTTATAATGGGGTTTAGCTGCTTTTCACGGCTGTGTTTATGCCGCTTTACACCCCCTTGACTCACTTACAGAGAGATATCAATACATAGGTTTGAAGATTCTTACTAGTCAGATATATTCTTGTGCGGTGAATAGGGGGTGTTGAGTCCAGTTCACTGAACAAGGAATAGGTCTTGTCTATTACATATTGGGTTTATGGAACGGTATCTGAGCTAATTTGAAACCCTTGTTTTATGCATCACCCCACCTCACCTTTCCCGTTCAGCAGCCATAGTGTGTTTTCTAAACGTGTGACTCTGTTCTGTTTTGTAATTCAGTTCAAGTGTAGCGGTTTTTAAATTCCATCTCTAAGTGATATCTTATGATAAGTGTCTTTTTCTGTGTGACTTATTTCACTTAGAATCGTCGTACCTAAATCCACTCATCGTGCTGCTACTAGCCTTATGACGTTGATTTCATGGCTGAGTGATATTCCATTGTACATGAGGACCACAACTTCTTTATCCATTTTTCTCTTTCCTGGGATATTTAAGGTGTAATGAAGTGGGGGTTCTTGTCAACAGTGCAGCCCTAAACTTTGGAGTGCCTGTGTCTTGCTGATTTTTAGTTTTCCCAATTTATACGCCCATGAGTGGAAGTGCCCTATGTTCTCCAAGCTGTGTTTTTTAGATGTTTCAGGACACACCGTACACTTCTCCAGAGTGGCTGTTGGCAATTTACATCCCGCCCATCAGCGTAGCAAGGCTCTGATTTCTACATGGCCGGTCCTGCATTTCTGCTTTGGACACTTTTTTCCGCATGGCCCTTTTGCCCGCTGGGAAGCGAGACTTCTTTGGAGCGCTGATTTGCCTTTCCAGTTTGCTTGGTTGGACAAAAAGGCGTGTGCGTTTTTTCCTGAATATATTCAGGAAAAAACGCATATGCCCTTTTTGGCCAAGGGCATCATTGTCCAGGTTTTGCCGCTTTTCATGTGCTTTCAAGGCGATTCGAATCTACCTCCTGAAATCTGTTTCCTGCAATTCTGCCTTGCTTTCAAAGCCTCTTCGTTGCCTTCCCTCAATATATTTGTGGACGAGAGTTATCATTTATAAATCTGCAGGTTTGTGAATTGCAGTGCCCCTGAGCTCCATTTTTCAAGTCGCTTTTTTGGGAGCTGGCCACAAAAGCGCAGGATTGCTTCAGGCCTTATTCTGGTTCCGGTCGGCAGGCTAAGCCTGTGGTTAATTCTTCTTCCTGATGGGAAAATAGAGTGACCTGTGCCTGTCCCAACACCTAGAGCTAGTCTCTCATTGGTTCCCCCTCTTCCCGTTCATCCTCAGGACAAATTGCAACCTGTACGGAACAGGAGGTTAAAGGTGCTCATTCTCCAAGGAGGGAGATGGCTAGTAAAGCAGCTGAAATGGTGAACCTGAACACAAGTAGATGAGAAATGAGGTGCGTTTTAGAAACCTTTCCCCATTACACGGTGTACCATCTTCTGGGTTTCTCATGCAAGTTTTCGACGTACGAAGATGCCCTAAAACCTGGAGATTTGGGGCCCATGGGATGGGTACCATGCAGTATTACTGTAAAGGGACTGCGTTGGCTCTCCCAACCTCACCAAACCTCTCAACCCCAAGAGTGTCCACCCTTATGTCTCAATCAGCTGTGGGTCTAGATATGGTCAATCCAGGTTGCATCACAGCCCCTGCATGAATTTTGTAAGAATTTCTCTCTCTTTCACTGTCTTTGTTTCATGGGTTTTGAAAAGTAATTTATTTTTATAATGGGGTTTAGCTGCTTTTCACGGCCATTTTTATGCCGCTTTACACCGCCCTTGACTCACTTACAGAGAGATATCAATACATAGGTTTGAAGATTCTTACTAGTCAGATATATTCTTGTGTGGTGAATAGGGGGTGTTGAGTCCAGTTCACTGAGCAAGGAGTAGGTCTTGTCTATTACATATTGGGTTTATGGAACGGTATCTGAGCTAATTCGAAACCCTTGTTTTATGCATCACCCCACCTTACCTTTCCCGTTCAGCAGCCATAGTGTGTTTTCTAAACGTGTGACTCTGTTCTGTTTTGTAATTCAGTTCAAGTGTAGCGGTTTTTACATTCCCTCTATAAGTGATATATTATGATAAGGGTATTTTTCTGTGTGACTTATTTCACTTAGAGTCGGCGTACCTAAATCCACTCATCGTGATGCTACCAGCCTTATGACGTTGATTTCATGGCTGAGTGATATTCCATTGTACATGAGGACCACAACTTCTTTATCCATTTTTCTCTTTCCTAGGATATTTAAGGTGTAATGAAGTGGGGGTTCTTGTCAACAGAGCAGCCCTAAATTTTGGGGTGCCTGTGTCTTGCTGATTTTTAGTTTTCCCAATTTATACGCCCATGAGTGGAAGTGCCCTATGCTCTCCAAGCTGTGTTTTTTAGATGTTTCAGGACACACCGTACACTTCTCCAGAGTGGCTGTTGGCAATTTACATCCCGCCCATCAGCGTAGCAAGGCTCCCATTTCTCCATGGCCGGTCCTGCATTTCTGCTTTGGACACTTTTTTCCGCATGGCCCTTTTGCCCGCTGGGAAGCCAGACTTCTTTGGAGCGCTGATTTGCCTTTCCAGGTTGCTTGGTTGGCCAAAAAGGGCGTATGCGTTTTTTCCTGAATATATTCAGGAAAAAACGCATACGCCCTTTTTGGCCAAGGGCATCATTGTCCAGGTTTTGCCGCTTTTCATGTGCTTTCAAGGCGATTCGAATCTACCTCCTGAAATCTGTTTCCTGCAATTCTGCCTTGCTTTCAAATCCTCTTCGTTGCCTTCCCTCAATATATTTGTGGACGATTGTTAACATTTATAACTCTGCAGGTTTGTGAATTGCAGTGCCCCTGAGCTCCATTTTTCAACTCGCTTTTTTGGGAGCTAGCCACAAAGTGCAGGATTGCTTCAGGACCTCTTTTGGTTCTGGGGTCTGGCTGAGCTTGTGGTTAATTCTTCTTCCTGATGGGAAAATAGAGTGACCTGTGCCTGTCCCAACACCTAGAGCTAGTCTCTCATTGGTTCCCCCTCTTCCCGTTCATCCTCAGGACAAATTGCAACCTGCACGGAAGAGGAGGTTAAAGGTGCTGAATCTCCAAGGAGGGAGATGGTTAGTAAAACGGTTGGAATGGCGTACCCGAACACAAGGAGATGAGAAATGAGGTGCGTTTTAGAAACCTTTCCCCATCACACGGTGTACCATCTTCTGCGTTTCTCATGCACGTTTTCGATGTAGGAAGATGCCCTTGAACCTGGAGATTTGGGACCCATGGGATGGGTACCATGCAGTATTACTTTAAAGGGTCTGTGTTGGCTCACCCAACCTCACCAAACCTCTCAGCCCCAAGAGTGTCCACCCTTATGTCTCAATTAGCTGTGGGTCTAGATATGGTCAATCCAGGTTGCATCACAGACCCTGAACAATATTGTAAGAATTTCTCTCTCTTTCATTGTCTTTGTTTCACGGGTTTTGAAAAGTAATTTATTCTTATAATGGGGTTTAGCTGCTTTTCACGGCTGTGTTTATGCCGCTTTACACCCCCTTGACTCACTTACAGAGAGATATCAATACATAGGTTTGAAGATTCTTACTAGTCAGATAAATTCTTGTGCGGTGAATAGGGGTTGTTTTGTCCAGTTCACTGAGCAAGGAGTTGGTCTTGTCTATTACATATTGGGTTTATGGAACGGTATCGGAGCTAATTTGAAACCCTTGTTTGAGGCATCACCCCACCTCACCTTTCCCGTTCAGCAGCCATAGTGTGTTTTCTGAACGTGTGACTCTCTTCTCTTTTGTAATTCAGTTCAAGTGTAGCGGTTTTTACATTCCCTCTATAAGTGATATCTTATGATAAGTGTATTTTTCTCTGTGATTTATTTCACTTAGAATCGTCATACCTAAATCCACTCATCGTGCTGCTACTAGCCTTATGATGTTGATTTCATGGCTGAGTGATATTCCATTGTACATGAGGACCACATCTTCTTTATGCATTTTTCTCTTTCCTAGGATATATAAGGTGTAATGTAGTGGGGATTCTTGTCAACAGAGCAGCCCTAAACTTTGGGGTGCCTGTGTCTTGCTGATTTTTAGTTTTCCCAATTTATAAGCCCATGAGTGGAAGTGCCCTATGCTCTCCATGCTGTGTTTTTTAGATGTTTCAGGACACACCGTACACTTTTCCAGAGTGGCTGTTGGCAATTTACATCCCGCCCATCCGCATAGCAATGCTCCCATTTCTCCATGGCCGGTCCTGCATTTCTGGTTTGGACACTTTTTTCCGCATGGCCCTTTTGCCCGCTTGGAAGCGAGACTTCTTTGTAGCGCTGATTTGCCTTTCCAGGTTGCTTGGTTGGCCAAAAAGGGCGTATGCGTTTTTTCCTGAATATATTCAGGAAAAAACGCATACGCCCTTTTTGGCCAAGGGCATCGTTGTCCACGTTTTGCCGCTTTTCATGTGCTTTCAAGGCGATTCGAATCTACCTCCTGAAATCTGTTTCCTGCAATTCTGCCTTGCTTTCAAATCCTCTTCGTTGCCTTCCCTCAATATATTTGTGGACGAGAGTTATCATTTATAAATCTGGAGGTTTGTGAATTGCAGTGCCCCTGAGCTCCATTTTTCAAGTCGCTTTTTTGGGAGCTGGCCACAAAAGCGCAGGATTGCTTCAGGCCCTATTCTGGATCCGGTCGGCAGGCTAAGCCTGTGGTTAATTCTTCTTCCTGATGGGAAAATAGAGTGACCTGTGCCTGTCCCAACACCTAGAGCTAGTCTCTCATTGGTTCCCCATCTTCCCGTTCATCCTCAGGACAAATTGCAACCTGTACAGAACAGGAGGTTAAAGGTGCTCATTCTCCAAGGAGGGAGATGGCTAATAAAGCGGCTGAAATGGTGAACCTGAACACAAGTAGATGAGAAATGAGGTGCGTTTTAGAAACCTTTCCCCATTACACGGTGTACCATCTTCTGGGTTTCTCATGCAAGTTTTCGACGTACGAAGATGCCCTAAAACCTGGAGATTTGGGGCCCATGGGATGGGTACCATGCAGTATTACTGTAAAGGGACTGCGTTGGCTCTCCCAACCTCACCAAACCTCTCAACCCCAAGAGTGTCCACCCTTATGTCTCAATCAGCTGTGGGTCTAGATATGGTCAATCCAGGTTGCATCACAGCCCCTGCATGAATTTTGTAAGAATTTCTCTCTCTTTCATTGTCTTTGTTTCATGGGTTTTGAAAAGTAATTTATTTTTATAATGGGGTTTAGCTGCTTTTCACGGCCATGTTTATGCCGCTTTACACCGCCCTTGACTCACTTACAGAGAGATATCAATACATAGGTTTGAAGATTCTTACTAGTCAGATATATTCTTGTGTGGTGAATAGGGGGTGTTGAGTCCAGTTCACTGAGCAAGGAGTAGGTCTTGTCTATTACATATTGGGTTTATGGAACGGTATCTGAGCTAATTCGAAACCCTTGTTTTATGCATCACCCCACCTTACCTTTCCCGTTCAGCAGCCATAGTGTGTTTTCTAAACGTGTGACTCTGTTCTGTTTTGTAATTCAGTTCAAGTGTAGCGGTTTTTACATTCCCTCTATAAGTGATATATTATGATAAGGGTATTTTTCTGTGTGACTTATTTCACTTAGAGTCGGCGTACCTAAATCCACTCATCGTGATGCTACCAGCCTTATGACGTTGATTTCATGGCTGAGTGATATTCCATTGTACATGAGGACCACAACTTCTTTATCCATTTTTCTCTTTCCTAGGATATTTAAGGTGTAATGAAGTGGGGGTTCTTGTCAACAGAGCAGCCCTAAACTTTGGGGTGCCTGTGTCTTGCTGATTTTTAGTTTTCCCAATTTATACGCCCATGAGTGGAAGTGCCCTATGCTCTCCAAGCTGTGTTTTTTAGATGTTTCAGGACACACCGTACACTTCTCCAGAGTGGCTGTTGGCAATTTACATCCCACCCTTCAGCGTAGCAAGGCTCCCATTACTCCATGGCCGGTCCTGCATTTCTGGTTTTGACACTTTTTTGCAACATGGCCCTGTTGCCCGCTGGGAAGCCAGACTTCTTTGGAGCGCTGATTTGCCTTTCCAGGTTGCTTGGTTGGCCAAAAAGGGCGTATGCGTTTTTTCCTGAATATATTCAGGAAAAAACGCATACGCCCTTTTTGGCCAAGGGCATCATTGTCCAGGTTTTGCCGCTTTTCATGTGCTTTCAAGGCGATTCGAATCTACCTCCTGAAATCTGTTTCCTGCAATTCTGCCTTGCTTTCAAAGCCTCTTCGTTGCCTTCCCTTAATATATTTGTGGACGAGAGGTATCATTTAAAACTCTGCAGGTTTGTGAATTGCAGTGCCCCTGAGCTCCATTTTTCAACTCGCTTTTTTGGGAGCTGGCCGCAAAAGCGCAGGATTGCTTCAGGCCCTCTTCTGGTTCTGGGGGGCAGGCTGAGCTTGTGCTTAATTCTTCTTCCTGATGGGAAAATAGAGTGACCTGTGCCTGTCCCAACACCTAGAGCTAGTCTCTCATTGGTTCCCCCTCTTCCCGTTCATCCTCAGGACAAATTGCAACCTGTACGGAACAGGAGGTTAAACGTGCTGATTCTCCAAGGAGGGAGATGGCTAGTAAATCGGCTGGAAGGGCGAACCCGAGCAAAGGAGATGAGAAATGAGGTGCGTTTTAGAAACCTTTCCCGATCACACGGTGTACCATCTTCTGGGTTTCTCATGCATGTTTTCGATGTAGGAAGATGCCCTTGAACCTGGAGATTTGGGACCCATGGGATGGGTACCATGCAGTATTACTTGAAAGGGTCTGCGTTGGCTCACCCAACCTCACCGTACCTCTCAGCCCCAAGAGTGTCCACCCTTATGTCTCAATCAGCTGTGGGTCTAGATATGGTCAATCCAGGTTGCATCACAGCCCCTGAACGAATTTTGTAAGAATTTCTCTCTCTTTCACTGTCTTTGTTTCACGGGTTTTGAAAAGTAATTTATTTTTATAATGGGGTTTAGCTGCTTTTCACGGCTGTGTTTATGCCGCTTTACACCCCCTTGACTCACTTACAGAGAGATATCAATACATAGGTTTGAAGATTCTTACTAGTCAGATATATTCTTGTGTGGTGAATAGGGGGTGTTGAGTCCAGTTCACTGAAAAAGGAATAGGTCTTGTCTCTTACATATTGGGTTTATGGAACGGTATCTGAGCTAATTTGAAACCCTTGTTTTATGCATCACCCCACCTCACCTTTCCCGTTCAGCAGCCATACTGTGTTTTCTAAACGTCTGACTCTGTTCTGTTTTGCCATTCAGTTCAAGTGTAGCAGTTTTTACATTCCCTCTATAAGTGATATCTTATGATAAGTGTCTTTTTTTGTGTGACTTATTTCACTTAGAATCGTCGTACCTAAATCCACTCATCGTGCTGCTACTAGCCTTATGACGTTGATTTCATGGCTGAGTGATATTCCATTGTACATGAGGTCCACAACTTCTTTATCCATTTTTCTCTTTCCTAGGATATTTAAGGTGTAATGAAGTGGCGGTTCTTGTCAACAGAGCAGCCCTAAACTTTGGGGTGCCTGTGTCTTGCTGATTTTTAGTTTTCCCAATGTATACGCCCATGAGTGGAAGTGCCCTATGCTCTCCAAGCTGTGTTTTTTAGATGTTTCAGAACACACCGTACACTTCTCCAGAATCGTTGTTGGCAATTTACATCCCACCCATCAGCGTAGCAAGGCTCCCATTTCTCCATGGCCGATCCTACATTTCAGGTTTGGACACTTTTTTCCGCATGGCCTTTTGCCCGCTGGGAAGCGAGACTTCTTTGGATCGCTAATTTGCCTTTCAAGGTTGCTTGGTTGGCCAAAAAGGGCGTATGCGTTTTTTCCTGAATATATTCAGGAAAAAACGCATACGCCCTTTTTGGCCAAGGGCATCATTGTCCACGTTTTGCCGCTTTTCAGGTGCTTTCAAGGCGATTCGAATCTGCCTCCTGAAATCTGTTTCCTGCAATTCTGCCTTGCTTTCAAAGGCTCTTCGTTGCCTTCCCTTAATATATTTGTGGACGAGAGGTATCATTTAAAACTCTGCAGGTTTGTGAATTGCAGTGCCCCTGAGCTCCATTTTTCAACTCGCTTTTTTGGGAGCTGGCCGCAAAAGCGCAGGATTGCTTCAGGCCCTCTTCTGGTTCTGGGGGGCAGGCTGAGCTTGTGCTTAATTCTTCTTCCTGATGGGAAAATAGAGTGACCTGTGCCTGTCCCAACACCTAGAGCTAGTCTCTCATTGTTTCCCCCTCTTCCCGTTCATCCTCAGCACAAATTGCAACCTGTACGGAACAGGAGGTTAAAGGTGCTGATTCTCCAAGGATGGAGATGGCTAGTAAATCGGCTGGAATGGCGAACCCGAGCAAAGGAGATGAGAAATGAGGTGCGTTTTAGAAACCTATCCCGATCACACGGTGTGCCATCTTCTGGGTTTCCCATGCACGTTTTTGACGTAGGAAGATGCCCTTGAACCTGCAGATTTGGGACCCATGGGATGGGTACCCTGCAGTATTACTTGAAAGGGTCTGCGTTGGCTCACCCAACCTCACCGAACCTCTCAGCCCCAAGAGTGTCCACCCTTATGTCTCAATCAGCTGTGGGTCTAGATATGGTCAATCCAGGTTGCATCACAGCCCCTGAACGAATTTTGTAAGAATTTCTCTCTCTTTCACTGTCTTTGTTTCACTGGTTTTTAAAAGTAATTTATTTTTATAATGGGGTTTAGCTGCTTTTCACGGCTGTGTTTATGCCGCTTTACACCCCCTTGACTCACTTACAGAGAGATATCAATACATAGGTTTGAAGATTCTTACTAGTCAGATATATTCTTGTGTGGTGAATAGGGGGTGTTGAGTCCAGTTCACTGAAAAAGGAATAGGTCTTTTCTCTTACATATTGGGTTTATGGAACGGTATCTGAGCTAATTTGAAACCCTTGTTTTATGCATCACCCCACCTCACCTTGCCCGTTCAGCAGCCATAGTGTGTTTTCTAAACGTCTGACTCTGTTCTGTTTTGCCATTCAGTTTTCAAGTGTAGCGGTTTTTACATTGCCTCTATAAGTGATATCTTATGATAAGTGTCTTTTTCTGTGTGACTTATTTCACTTAGAATCGTCGTACCTAAATCCACTCATCATGCTGCTACTAGCCTTATGACGTGGATTTCATGGCTGAGTGATATTCCATTGTACATGAGGACCACAAGTTCTTTATCCACTTTTCTCTTTCCTAGGATATTTAAGGTGTAATGAAGTGGGGGTTCTTGTCAACAAAGTAGCCCTAAACTTTGGGGTGCCTGTGTCTTGCTGATTTTTAGTTTTCCCAATTTATACGCCCATGAGTGGAAGTGCCCTATGCTCTCCAAGCTGTGTTTTTTAGATGTTTCAGGACACACCTTACACTTCTCCAGAGTGGCTGTTGGCAATTTACATCCCGCCCATCAGCGTAGCAAGGCTCCCATTTCTCCATGGCCGGTCCTGCATTTCTGCTTTGGACACTTTTTTCCGCATGGCCCTTTGCCCGCTGGGAAGCCAGACTTCTTTGGAGCGCTGATTTGCCTTTCCAGGTTGCTTGGTTGGCCAAAACGGGCGTATGCGTTTTTTCCTGAATATATTCAGGAAAAAACGCATACGCCCTTTTTGGCCAAGGGCATCATTGTCCACGTTTTGCCGCTTTTCATGTGCTTTCAAGGCGATTCGAATCTACCTCCTGAAATCTGTTTCCTGCAATTCTGCCTTGCTTTCAAAGCCTCTTCGTTGCCTTCCCTTAATATATTTGTGGACGAGAGGTATCATTTAAAACTCTGCAGGTTTGGGAATTGCAGTGCCCCTGAGCTCCATTTTTCAACTCGCTTTTTTGGGAGCTGGCCGCAAAAGCGCAGGATTGCTTCAGGCCCTCTTCTGGTTCTGGGGGGCAGGCTGAGCTTGTGCTTAATTCTTCTTCCTGATGGGAAAATAGAGTGACCTGTGCCTGTCCCAACACCTAGAGCTAGTCTCTCATTGGTTCCCCCTCTTCCCCTTCATCCTCAGGACAAATTGCAACCTGTACGGAACAGGAGGTTAAAGGTGCTGATTCTGCAAGGAGGGAGATGGCTAGTAAATCGGCTGGAATGGCGAACCCGAGCCAAGGAGATGAGAAATGAGGTGCGTTTTAGAAACCTTTCCCGATCACACGGTGTACCATCTTCTGGGTTTCTCATGCCTGTTTTCGATGTAGGAAGATGGCCTTGAACCTGGAGATTTGGGACCCGTGGGATGGGTACCATGCAGTATTACTTGAAAGGGTCTGCGTTGGCTCACCCAACCTCACCGTACCTCTCAGCCCCAAGAGTGTCCACCCTTATGTCTCAATCAGCTGTGGGTCTAGGTATGTTCAATCCAGGTTGCATCACAGCCCCTGAACGAATTTTGTAAGAATTTCTCTCTCTTTCACTGTCTTTGTTTCACGGGTTTTGAAAAGTAATTTATTTTTATAATGGGGTTTAGCTGCTTTTCACGGCTGTGTTTATGTCGCTTTACACCCCCTTGACTCACTCACAGAGAGATATCAATACATAGGTTTGAAGATTCTTACTAGTCAGATATATTCTTGTGCGGTGAATAGGGGGTGTTGAGTCCAGTTCACTGAAAAAGGAATAGGTCTTGTCTCTTACATATTGGGTTTATGGAACGGTATCGGAGCTAATTTGAAACCCTTGTTTTATGCATCACCCCACCTCACCTTTCCCGTTCAGCAGCCATAGTGTGTTTCCTAAACGTGTGACTCTGTTCTGTTTTGCAATTCAGTTCAAGTGTAGCGGTTTTTACATTCCCTCTATAAGTGATATCTTAGGATAAATGTCTTTTTCTGTGTGACTTATTTCACTTAGAATCGTCGTACCTAAATCCACTCATCGTGCTGCTACTAGCCTTATGACGTTGATTTCATGGCTGAGTGATATTCCATTGTACATGAGGACCACAACTTCTTTATCCATTTTTCTCTTTCCTAGGATATTTAAGGTGTAATGAAGTGGGGGTTCTTGTCAACAGAGCAGCCCTAAACTTTGGGGTGCCTGTGTCTTGCTGATTTTTAGTTTTCCCAATTTATACGCCCATGAGTGGAAGTGCCCTATGCTCTCCAAGCTGTGTTTTTCAGATGATTCAGGACACACCGTACACTTCTCCAGAGTGGCTGTTGGCAATTTACATCCCGCCCATCAGCGTAGCAAGGCTCCCATTTCTCCATGGCCGGTCCTGCATTTCTGGTTTGGACACTTTTTTCCGCATGGCCCTTTTGCCCGCTGGGAAGCGAGACTTCTTTGGAGCGCTGATTTGCCTTTCCAGGTTGCTTGGTTGGCCAAAAAGGGCGTATGCGTTTTTTCCTGAATATATTCAGGAAAAAACGCATATGCCCTTTTTGGCCAAGGGCATCATTGTCCACGTTTTACCGCTTTTCATGTGCTTTCAAGGCGATTCGAATCTACCTCCTGAAATGTCTTTCCTGCAATTCTGCCTTGCTTTCAAAGCCTCTTCGTTGCCTTCCCTTAATATATCTGAGGACGAGAGGTATCATTTAAAACTCTGCAGGTTTGTGAATTGCAGTGCCCCTGAGCTCCATTTTTCAACTCGCTTTTTTGGGAGCTGGCCGCAAAAGCGCAGGATTGCTTCAGGCCCTCTTCTGGTTCTGGGGGGCAGGCTGAGCTTGTGCTTAATTCTTCTTCCTGATGGGAAAATAGAGTGACCTGTGCCTGTCCCAACACCTAGAGCTAGTCTCTCATTGGTTCCCCCTCTTCCCGTTCATCCTCAGCACAAATTGCAACCTGTACGGAACAGGAGGTTAAAGGTGCTGATTCTCCAAGGAGGGAGATGGCTAGTAAATCGGCTGGAATGGCGAACCCGAGCCAAGGAGATGAGAAATGAGGTGCTTTTTAGAAACATTATCCGATCACACGGTGTACCATCTTCTGGGTTTCTCATGCCTGTTTTCGATGTAGGAAGATGGCCTTGAACCTGGAGATTTGGGACCCATGGGATGGGTACCATGCAGTATTACTTGAAAGGGTCTGCGTTGGCTCACCCAACCTCACCGAACCTCTAAGCCCCAAGAGTGTCCACCCTTATGTCTCAATCAGCTGTGGGTCTAGATATGGTCAATCCAGGTTGCATCACAGCCCCTGAACGAATTTTGCAAGAATTTCTCTCTCTTTCACTGTCTTTGTTTCACTGGTTTTGAAAAGTAATTTATTTTTATAATGGGGTTTAGCTGCTTTTCACGGCTGTGTTTATGCCGCTTTACACCCCCTTGACTAACTTACAGAGAGATATCAATACATAGGTTTGAAGATTCTTACTAGTCAGATATATTCTTGTGCGGTGAATAGGGGGTGTTGAGTCCAGTACACTGAAAAAGGAATAGGTCTTGTCTATTACATATTGGGTTTATGGAACGGTATCTGAGCTAATTTGAAACCCTTGTTTTATGCATCACCCCACCTCACCTGTCCCGTTCAGCAGCCATAGTGTGTTTCCTAAACGTGTGACTCTGTTCTCTTTTGTAATTCAGTTCAAGTGTAGCGGTTTTTACATTCCCTCTCTAAGTGATATCTTATGATAAGTGTCTTTTTCTGTGTGACTTATTTCACTTAGAATTGTCGTACCTAAATCCACTCATCGTGCTGCTACTAGCCTTATGACGTTGATTTCATGTCTGAGTGATATTCCATTGTACATGAGGACCACAACTTCTTTATCCATTTTTCTCTTTCCTAGGATATTTAAGGTGTAATGAAGTGGGGGTTCTTGTCAACAGAGCAGCCCTAAACTTTGGGGTGCCTGTGTCTTGCTGATTTTTAGTTTTCCCAATTTATACGCCCATGAGTGGAAGTGCCCTATGCTCTCCAAGCTGTGTTTTTTAGATGTTTCAGAACACACCGTACACTTCTCCAGAGTGGCTGTTGGCAATTTACATCCCACCCATCAGCGTAGCAAGGCTCCCATTTCTCCATGGCCGGTCCTGCATTTCTGCTTTGGACACTTTTTTCCGCATGGCTCTTTGCCGCTGGGAAGCCAGACTTCTTTGGAGCGCTGATTTGCCTTTCCAGGTTGCTTGGTTGGCCAAAAAGGGCGTATGCGTTTTTTCCTGAATATATTCAGGAAAAAACGCATACGCCCTTTTTGGCCAAGGGCATCATTGTCCACGTTTTGCCGCTTTTCATGTGCTTTCAAGGCGATTCGAATCTACCTCCTGAAATCTGTTTCCTGCAATTCTGCCTTGCTTTCAAAGCCTCTTCGTTGCCTTCCCTTAATATATCTGTGGACGAGAGGTATCATTTAAAACTCTGCAGGTTTGTGAATTGAAGTGCCCCTGAGCTCCATTTTTCAACTCGCTTTTTTGGGAGCTGGCCGCAAAAGCGCAGGATTGCTTCAGGCCCTCTTCTGGTTCTGGGGGGCAGGCTGAGCTTGTGCTTAATTCTTCTTCCTGATGGGAAAATAGAGTGACCTGTGCCTGTCCCAACACCTAGAGCTAGTCTCTCATTGGTTCCCCCTCTTCCCGTTCATCCTCAGGACAAATTGCAACCTGTACGGAACAGGAGGTTAAAGGTGCTGATTCTCCAAGGAGGGAGATGGCTAGTAAATCGGCTGGAATGGCGAACCCGAGCCAAGGAGATGAGAAATGAGGTGCGTTTTAGAAACCTTTCCCGATCACACGGTGTACCATCTTCTGGGTTTCTCATGCCTGTTTTCGATGTAGGAAGATGCCCTTGAACCTGGAGATTTGGGACCCATGGGATGGGTACCATGCAGTATTACTTGAAAGGGTCTGCGTTGGCTCACCCAACCTCACCGAACCTCTAAGCCCCAAGAGTGTCCACCCTTATGTCTCAATCAGCTGTGGGTCTAGATATGGTCAATCCAGGTTGCATCACAGCCCCTGAACGAATTTTGCAAGAATTTCTCTCTCTTTCAATGTCTTTGTTTCACTGGTTTTGAAAAGTAATTTATTTTTATAATGGGGTTTAGCTGCTTTTCACGGCTGTGTTTATGCCGCTTTACACCCCCTTGACTCACTTACAGAGAGATATCAATACATAGATTTGAAGATTCTTACTAGTCAGATATATTCTTGTGCGGTGAATAGGGGGTGTTGAGTCCAGTACACTGAAAAAGGAATAGGTCTTGTCTATTACATATTGGGTTTATGGAACGGTATCTGAGCTAATTTGAAACCCTTGTTTTATGCATCACCCCACCTCACCTGTCCCGTTCAGCAGCCATAGTGTGTTTCCTAAACGTGTGACTCTGTTCTCTTTTGTAATTCAGTTCAAGTGTAGCGGTTTTTACATTCCCTCTATAAGTGATATCTTATGATAAGTGTCTTTTTCTGTGTGACTTATTTCACTTAGAATTGTCGTACCTAAATCCACTCATCGTGCTGCTACTAGCCTTATGACGTTGATTTCATGGCTGAGTGATATTCCATTGTACATGAGGACCACAACTTCTTTATCCATTTTTCTCTTTCCTAGGATATTTAAGGTGTAATGAAGTGGGGGTTCTTGTCAACAGAGCAGCCCTAAACTTTGGGGTGCCTGTGTCTTGCTGATTTTTCGTTTTCCCAATTTATACGCCCATGAGTGGAAGTGCCCTATGCTCACCAAGCTGTGTTTTTTAGATGTTTCAGAACACACCGTACACTTCTCCAGAGTGGCTGTTGGAAATTTACATCCCACCCATCAGCGTAGCAAGGCTCCCATTTCTCCATGGCCGGTCCTGCATTTCTGGTTTGGACACTTTTTTCCGCATGGCCCTTTTGCCCGCTGGGAAGCGAGACTTCTTTGGAGCGCTGCTTTGCCTTTCCAGGTTGCTTGGTGGGCCAAAAAGGGCGTATGCGTTTTTTCCTGAATATATTCAGGAAAAAACGCATACGCCCTTTTTGGCCAAGGGCATCATTGTCCACGTTTTGCCGCTTTTCATGTGCTTTCAAGGCGATTCGAATCTACCTCCTGAAATCTGTTTCCTGCAATTCTGCCTTGCTTTCAAAGCCTCTTCGTTGCCTTCCCTTAATATATTTGTGGACGAGAGGTATCATTTAAAACTCTGCAGGTTTGGGAATTGCAGTGCGCCTGAGCTCCATTTTTCAACTCGCTTTTTTGGGAGCTGGCCGCAAAAGCGCAGGATTGCTTCAGGCCCTCTTCTGGTTCTGGGGGGCAGGCTGAGCTTGTGTTTAATTCTTCTTCCTGATGGGAAAATAGAGTGACCTGTGCCTGTCCCAACACCTAGAGCTAGTCTCTCATTGGTTCCCCCTCTTCCCCTTCATCCTCAGGACAAATTGCAACCTGTACGGAACAGGAGGTTAAAGGTGCTGATTCTCCAAGGAGGGAGATGGCTAGTAAATCGGCTGGAATGGCGAACCCGAGCCAAGGAGATGAGAAATGAGGTGCGTTTTAGAAACCTTTCCTGATCACACGGTGTACCATCTTCTGGGTTTCTCATGCCTGTTTTCGATGTAGGAATATGGCCTTGAACCTGGAGATTTGGGATCCGTGGGATGGGTACCATGCAGTATTACTTGAAAGGGTCTGCGTTGGCTCACCCAACCTCACCGTACCTCTCAGCCCCAAGAGTGTCCACCCTTATGTCTCAATCAGCTGTGGGTCTAGGTATGGTCAATCCAGGTTGCATCACAGCCCCTGAACGAATTTTGTAAGAATTTCTCTCTCTTTCACTGTCTTTGTTTCACGGGTTTTGAAAAGTAATTTATTTTTATAATGGGGTTTAGCTGCTTTTCACGGCTGTGTTTATGCCGCTTTACACCCCCTTGACTCACTTACAGAGAGATATCAATACATAGGTTTGAAGATTCTTACTAGTCAGATATATTCTTGTGCGGTGAATAGGGGGTGTTGAGTCCAGTTCACTGAAAAAGGAATAGGTCTTGTCTCTTACATATTGGGTTTATGGAACGGTATCGGAGCTAATTTGAAACCCTTGTTTTATGCATCACCCCACCTCACCTTTCCCGTTCAGCAGCCATAGTGTGTTTCCTAAACGTGTGACTCTGTTCTGTTTTGCAATTCAGTTCAAGTGTAGCGGTTTTTACATTCCCTCTAGAAGTGATATCTTAGGATAAGTGTCTTTTTCTGTGTGACTTATTTCACTTAGAATCGTCGTACCTAAATCCAGTCATCGTGCTGCTACTAGCCTTATGACGTTGATTTCATGGCTGAGTGATATTCCATTGTACATGAGGACCACAACTTCTTTATCCATTTTTCTCTTTCCTAGGATATTTAAGGTGTAATGAAGTGGGGGTTCTTGTCAACAGAGCAGCCCTAAACTTTGGGGTGCCTGTGTCTTGCTGATTTTTAGTTTTCCCAATTTATACGCCCATGAGTGGAAGTGCCCTATGCTCACCAAGCTGTGTTTTTTAGATGTTTCAGAACACACCGTACACTTCTCCAGAATGGCTGTTGGCAATTTACATCCCACCCATCAGCGTAGCAAGGCTCCCATTTCTCCATGGCCGGTCCTGCATTTCTGGTTTGGACACTTTTTTCCGCATGGCCCTTTTGCCCGCTGGGAAGCGAGACTTCTTTGGAGCGCTGCTTTGCCTTTCCAGGTTGCTTGGTGGGCCAAAAAGGGCGTATGCGTTTTTTCCTGAATATATTCAGGAAAAAACGCATACGCCCTTTTTGGCCAAGGGCATCATTGTCCACGTTTTGCCGCTTTTCATGTGCTTTCAAGGCGATTCGAATCTACCTCCTGAAATCTGTTTCCTGCAATTCTGCCTTGCTTTCAAAGCCTCTTCGTTGCCTTCCCTTAATATATTTGTGGACGAGAGGTATCATTTAAAACTCTGCAGGTTTGGGAATTGCAGTGCCCCTGAGCTCCATTTTTCAACTCGCTTTTTTGGGAGCTGGCCGCAAAAGCGCAGGATTGCTTCAGGCCCTCTTCTGGTTCTGGGGGGCAGGCTGAGCTTGTGTTTAATTCTTCTTCCTGATGGGAAAATAGAGTGACCTGTGCCTGTCCCAACACCTAGAGCTAGTCTCTCATTGGTTCCCCCTCTTCCCCTTCATCCTCAGGACAAATTGCAACCTGTACGGAACAGGAGGTTAAAGGTGCTGATTCTCCAAGGAGGGAGATGGCTAGTAAATTGGCTGGAATGGCGAACCCGAGCCAAGGAGATGAGAAATGAGGTGCGTTTTAGAAACCTTTCCCGATCACACGGTGTACCATCTTCTGGGTTTCTCATGCCTGTTTTCGATGTAGGAAGATGGCCTTGAACCTGGAGATTTGGGATCCGTGGGATGGGTACCATGCAGTATTACTTGAAAGGGTCTGCGTTGGCTCACCCAACCTCACCGTACCTCTCAGCCCCAAGAGTGTCCACCCTTATGTCTCAATCAGCTGTGGGTCTAGGTATGGTCAATCCAGGTTGCATCACAGCCCCTGAACGAATTTTGTAAGAATTTCTCTCTCTTTCACTGTCTTTGTTTCACGGGTTTTGAAAAGTAATTTATTTTTATAATGGGGTTTAGCTGCTTTTCACGGCTGTGTTTATGCCGCTTTACACCCCCTTGACTCACTCACAGAGAGATATCAATACATAGGTTTGAAGATTCCTACTAGTCAGATATATTCTTGTGCGGTGAATAGGGGGTGTTGAGTCCAGTTCACTGAAAAAGGAATAGGTCTTGTCTCTTACATATTGGGTTTATGGAACGGTATCAGAGCTAATTTGAAACCCTTGTTTTATGCATCACCCCACCTCACCTTTCCCGTTCAGCAGCCATAGTGTGTTTCCTAAACGTGTGACTCTGTTCTGTTTTGCAATTCAGTTCAAGTGTAGCGGTTTTTACATTCCCTCTATAAGTGATAACTTAGGATAAATGTCTTTTTCTGTGTGACTTATTTCACTTAGAATCGTCGTACCTAAATCCACTCATCGTGCTGCTACTAGCCTTATGACGTTGATTTCATGGCTGAGTGATATTCCATTGTACATGAGGACCACAACTTCTTTATCCATTTTTCTCTTTCCTAGGATATTTAAGGTGTAATGAAGTGGGGGTTCTTGTCAACAGAGCAGCCCTAAACTTTGGGGTGCCTGTGTCTTGCTGATTTTTAGTTTTCCCAATTTATACGCCCATGAGTGGAAGTGCCCTATGCTCTCCAAGCTGTGTTTTGTAGATGTTTCAGGACACACCGTACACTTCTCCAGAGTGGCTGTTACCAGTTTACATCCCGCCCATCAGCGTAGCAAGGCTCCCATTTCTCCATGGCCGGTCCTGCATTTCTGCTTTGGACACTTTTTTCCGCATGGCCCTTTTGCCCGCTGGGAAGCCAGACTTCTTTGGAGCGCTGATTTGCCTTTCCAGGTTGCTTGGTTGGCCAAAAAGGGCGTATGCGTTTTTTCCTGAATATATTCAGGAAAAAACGCATACGCCCTTTTTGGCCAAGGGCATCATTGTCCAGGTTTTGCCGCTTTTCATGTGCTTTCAAGGCGATTCGAATCTACCTCCTGAAATCTGTTTCCTGCAATTCTGCCTTGCTTTCAAAGCCTCTTCGTTGCCTTCCCTTAATATATTTGTGGATGAGAGGTATCATTTAAAACTCTGCAGGTTTGTGAATTGCAGTGCCCCTGAGCTCCGTTTTTCAACTCGCTTTTTTGGGAGCAGGCCGCAAAAGCGCAGGATTGCTTCAGGCCCTCTTCTGGTTCTGGGGGGCAGGCTGAGCTTGTGCTTAATTCTTCTTCCTGATGGGAAAATAGAGTGACCTGTGCCTGTCCCAACACCTAGAGCTAGTCTCTCATTGGTTCCCCCTCTACCCGTTCATCCTCAGGACAAATTGCAACCTGTACGGAACAGGAGGTTAAAGGTGCTGATTCTCCAAGGAGGGAGATGGCTAGTAAATCGGCTGGAATGGCGAACCCGAGCAAAGGAGATGAGAAATGAGGTGCGTTTTAGAAACCTTTCCCGATCACACGGTGTACCATCTTCTGGGTTTCTCATGCCTGTTTTCGATGTAGGAAGATGGCCTTGAACCTGGAGATTTGGGACCCGTGGGATGGGTACCATGCAGTATTACTTGAAAGGGTCTGCGTTGGCTCACCCAACCTCACCGTACCTCTCAGCCCCAAGAGTGTCCACCCTTATGTCTCAATCAGCTGTGGGTCTAGATATGGTCAATCCAGGTTGCATCACAGCCCCTGAACGAATTTTGTAAGAATTTCTCTCTCTTTCACTGTCTTTGTTTCACGGGTTTTGAAAAGTAATTTATTTTTATAATGGGGTTTAGCTGCTTTTCACGGCTGTGTTTATGCCGCTTTACACCCCCTTGACTCACTTACAGAGAGATATCAATACATAGGTTTGAAGATTCTTACTAGTCAGATATATTCTTGTGCGGTGAATAGGGGGTGTTGAGTCCAGTTCACTGAAAAAGGAATAGGTCTTGTCTCTTACATATTGGGTTTATGGAACGGTATCGGAGCTAATTTGAAACCCTTGTTTTATGCATCACCCCACCTCACCTTTCCCGTTCAGCAGCCATAGTGTGTTTCCTAAACGTGTGACTCTGTTCTGTTTTGCAATTCAGTTCAAGTGTAGCGGTTTTTACATTCCCTCTAGAAGTGATATCTTAGGATAAGTGTCTTTTTCTGTGTGACTTATTTCACTTAGAATCGTCGTACCTAAATCCACTCATCGTGCTGCTACTAGCCTTATGACGTTGATTTCATGGCTGAGTGATATTCCATTGTACATGAGGACCACAACTTCTTTATCCATTTTTCTCTTTCCTAGGATATTTAAGGTGTAATGAAGTGGGGGTTCTTGTCAACAGAGCAGCCCTAAACTTTGGGGTGCCTGTGTCTTGCTGATTTTTCGTTTTCCCAATTTATACGCCCATGAGAGGAAGTGCCCTATGCTCTCCAAGCTGTGTTTTTTAGATGTTTCAGAACACACCGTACACTTCTCCAGAGTGGCTGTTGGCAATTTACATCCCACCCATCAGCGTAGCAAGGCTCCCATTTCTCCATGGCCGGTCCTGCATTTCTGGTTTGGACACTTTTTTCCGCATGGCCCTTTTGCCCGCTGGGAAGCGAGACTTCTTTGGAGCGCTGCTTTGCCTTTCCAGGTTGCTTGGTGGGCCAAAAAGGGCGTATGCGTTTTTTCCTGAATATATTCAGGAAAAAACGCATACGCCCTTTTTGGCCAAGGGCATCATTGTCCACGTTTTGCCGCTTTTCATGTGCTTTCAAGGCGATTCGAATCTACCTCCTGAAATCTGTTTCCTGCAATTCTGCCTTGCTTTCAAAGCCTCTTCGTTGCCTTCCCTTAATATATTTGTGGACGAGAGGTATCATTTAAAACTCTGCAGGTTTGGGAATTGCAGTGCCCCTGAGCTCCATTTTTCAACTCGCTTTTTTGGGAGCTGGCCGCAAAAGCGCAGGATTGCTTCAGGCCCTCTTCTGGTTCTGGGGGGCAGGCTGAGCTTGTGTTTAATTCTTCTTCCTGATGGGAAAATAGAGTGACCTGTGCCTGTCCCAACACCTAGAGCTAGTCTCTCATTGGTTCCCCCTCTTCCCCTTCATCCTCAGGACAAATTGCAACCTGTACGGAACAGGAGGTTAAAGGTGCTGATTCTCCAAGGAGGGAGATGGCTAGTAAATCGGCTGGAATGGCGAACCCGAGCCAAGGAGATGAGAAATGAGGTGCGTTTTAGAAACCTTTCCCGATCACACGGTGTACCATCTTCTGGGTTTCTCATGCCTGTTTTCGATGTAGGAAGATGGCCTTGAACCTGGAGATTTGGGATCCGTGGGATGGGTACCATGCAGTATTACTTGAAAGGGTCTGCGTTGGCTCACCCAACCTCACCGTACCTCTCAGCCCCAAGAGTGTCCACCCTTATGTCTCAATCAGCTGTGGGTCTAGGTATGGTCAATCCAGGTTGCATCACAGCCCCTGAACGAATTTTGTAAGAATTTCTCTCTCTTTCACTGTCTTTGTTTCACGGGTTTTGAAAAGTAATTTATTTTTATAATGGGGTTTAGCTGCTTTTCACGGCTGTGTTTATGCCGCTTTACACCCCCTTGACTCACTCACAGAGAGATATCAATACATAGGTTTGAAGATTCTTACTAGTCAGATATATTCTTGTGCGGTGAATAGGGGGTGTTGAGTCCAGTTCACTGAAAAAGGAATAGGTCTTGTCTCTTACATATTGGGTTTATGGAACGGTATCGGAGCTAATTTGAAACCCTTGTTTTATGCATCACCCCACCTCACCTTTCCCGTTCAGCAGCCATAGTGTGTTTCCTAAACGTGTGACTCTGTTCTGTTTTGCAATTCAGTTCAAGTGTAGCGGTTTTTACATTCCCTCTATAAGTGATAACTTAGGATAAATGTCTTTTTCTGTGTGACTTATTTCACTTAGAATCGTCGTACCTAAATCCACTCATCGTGCTGCTACTAGCCTTATGACGTTGATTTCATGGCTGAGTGATATTCCATTGTACATGAGGACCCCAACTTCTTTATCCATTTTTCTCTTTCCTAGGATATTTAAGGTGTAATGAAGTGGGGGTTCTTGTCAACAGAGCAGCCCTAAACTTTGGGGTGCCTGTGTCTTGCTGATTTTTAGTTTTCCCAATTTATACGCCCATGAGTGGAAGTGCCCTATGCTCTCCAAGCTGTGTTTTTCAGATGTTTCAGGACACACCGTACAATTCTCCAGAGTGTCTGTTGGCAATTTACATCCCGCCCATCAGCGTAGCAAGGCTCCCATTTCTCCATGGCCGGTCCTGCATTTCTGCTTTGGACACTTTTTTCCGCATGGCCCTTTTGCCCGCTGGGAAGCCAGACTTCTTTGGAGCGCTGATTTGCCTTTCCAGGTTGCTTGGTTGGCCAAAAAGGGCGTATGCGTTTTTTCCTGAATATATTCAGGAAAAAACGCATACGCCCTTTTTGGCCAAGGGCATCATTGTCCAGGTTTTGCCGCTTTTCATGTGCTTTCAAGGCGATTCGAATCTACCTCCTGAAATCTGTTTCCTGCAATTCTGCCTTGCTTTCAAAGCCTCTTCGTTGCCTTCCCTTAATATATTTGTGGATGAGAGGTATCATTTAAAACTCTGCAGGTTTGTGAATTGCAGTGCCCCTGAGCTCCGTTTTTCAACTCGCTTTTTTGGGAGCAGGCCGCAAAAGCGCAGGATTGCTTCAGGCCCTCTTCTGGTTCTGGGGGGCAGGCTGAGCTTGTGCTTAATTCTTCTTCCTGATGGGAAAATAGAGTGACCTGTGCCTGTCCCAACACCTAGAGCTAGTCTCTCATTGGTTCCCCCTCTACCCGTTCATCCTCAGGACAAATTGCAACCTGTACGGAACAGGAGGTTAAAGGTGCTGATTCTCCAAGGAGGGAGATGGCTAGTAAATCGGCTGGAATGGCGAACCCGAGCAAAGGAGATGAGAAATGAGGTGCGTTTTAGAAACCTTTCCCGATCACACGGTGTACCATCTTCTGGGTTTCTCATGCCTGTTTTCGATGTAGGAAGATGGCCTTGAACCTGGAGATTTGGGACCCGTGGGATGGGTACCATGCAGTATTACTTGAAAGGGTCTGCGTTGGCTCACCCAACCTCACCGTACCTCTCAGCCCCAAGAGTGTCCACCCTTATGTCTCAATCAGCTGTGGGTCTAGATATGGTCAATCCAGGTTGCATCACAGCCCCTGAACGAATTTTGTAAGAATTTCTCTCTCTTTCACTGTCTTTGTTTCACGGGTTTTGAAAAGTAATTTATTTTTATAATGGGGTTTAGCTGCTTTTCACGGCTGTGTTTATGCCGCTTTACACCCCCTTGACTCACTTACAGAGAGATATCAATACATAGGTTTGAAGATTCTTACTAGTCAGATATATTCTTGTGCGGTGAATAGGGGGTGTTGAGTCCAGTTCACTGAAAAAGGAATAGGTCTTGTCTCTTACATATTGGGTTTATGGAACGGTATCGGAGCTAATTTGAAACCCTTGTTTTATGCATCACCCCACCTCACCTTTCCCGTTCAGCAGCCATAGTGTGTTTCCTAAACGTGTGACTCTGTTCTGTTTTGCAATTCAGTTCAAGTGTAGCGGTTTTTACATTCCCTCTAGAAGTGATATCTTAGGATAAGTGTCTTTTTCTGTGTGACTTATTTCACTTAGAATCGTCGTACCTAAATCCACTCATCGTGCTGCTACTAGCCTTATGACGTTGATTTCATGGCTGAGTGATATTCCATTGTACATGAGGACCACAACTTCTTTATCCATTTTTCTCTTTCCTAGGATATTTAAGGTGTAATGAAGTGGGGGTTCTTGTCAACAGAGCAGCCCTAAACTTTGGGGTGCCTGTGTCTTGCTGATTTTTCGTTTTCCCAATTTATACGCCCATGAGAGGAAGTGCCCTATGCTCTCCAAGCTGTGTTTTTTAGATGTTTCAGAACACACCGTACACTTCTCCAGAGTGGCTGTTGGCAATTTACATCCCACCCATCAGCGTAGCAAGGCTCCCATTTCTCCATGGCCGGTCCTGCATTTCTGGTTTGGACACTTTTTTCCGCATGGCCCTTTTGCCCGCTGGGAAGCGAGACTTCTTTGGAGCGCTGCTTTGCCTTTCCAGGTTGCTTGGTGGGCCAAAAAGGGCGTATGCGTTTTTTCCTGAATATATTCAGGAAAAAACGCATACGCCCTTTTTGGCCAAGGGCATCATTGTCCACGTTTTGCCGCTTTTCATGTGCTTTCAAGGCGATTCGAATCTACCTCCTGAAATCTGTTTCCTGCAATTCTGCCTTGCTTTCAAAGCCTCTTCGTTGCCTTCCCTTAATATATTTGTGGACGAGAGGTATCATTTAAAACTCTGCAGGTTTGGGAATTGCAGTGCCCCTGAGCTCCATTTTTCAACTCGCTTTTTTGGGAGCTGGCCGCAAAAGCGCAGGATTGCTTCAGGCCCTCTTCTGGTTCTGGGGGGCAGGCTGAGCTTGTGTTTAATTCTTCTTCCTGATGGGAAAATAGAGTGACCTGTGCCTGTCCCAACACCTAGAGCTAGTCTCTCATTGGTTCCCCCTCTTCCCCTTCATCCTCAGGACAAATTGCAACCTGTACGGAACAGGAGGTTAAAGGTGCTGATTCTCCAAGGAGGGAGATGGCTAGTAAATCGGCTGGAATGGCGAACCCGAGCCAAGGAGATGAGAAATGAGGTGCGTTTTAGAAACCTTTCCCGATCACACGGTGTACCATCTTCTGGGTTTCTCATGCCTGTTTTCGATGTAGGAAGATGGCCTTGAACCTGGAGATTTGGGATCCGTGGGATGGGTACCATGCAGTATTACTTGAAAGGGTCTGCGTTGGCTCACCCAACCTCACCGTACCTCTCAGCCCCAAGAGTGTCCACCCTTATGTCTCAATCAGCTGTGGGTCTAGGTATGGTCAATCCAGGTTGCATCACAGCCCCTGAACGAATTTTGTAAGAATTTCTCTCTCTTTCACTGTCTTTGTTTCACGGGTTTTGAAAAGTAATTTATTTTTATAATGGGGTTTAGCTGCTTTTCACGGCTGTGTTTATGCCGCTTTACACCCCCTTGACTCACTCACAGAGAGATATCAATACATAGGTTTGAAGATTCTTACTAGTCAGATATATTCTTGTGCGGTGAATAGGGGGTGTTGAGTCCAGTTCACTGAAAAAGGAATAGGTCTTGTCTCTTACATATTGGGTTTATGGAACGGTATCGGAGCTAATTTGAAACCCTTGTTTTATGCATCACCCCACCTCACCTTTCCCGTTCAGCAGCCATAGTGTGTTTCCTAAACGTGTGACTCTGTTCTGTTTTGCAATTCAGTTCAAGTGTAGCGGTTTTTACATTCCCTCTATAAGTGATAACTTAGGATAAATGTCTTTTTCTGTGTGACTTATTTCACTTAGAATCGTCGTACCTAAATCCACTCATCGTGCTGCTACTAGCCTTATGACGTTGATTTCATGGCTGAGTGATATTCCATTGTACATGAGGACCACAACTTCTTTATCCATTTTTCTCTTTCCTAGGATATTTAAGGTGTAATGAAGTGGGGGTTCTTGTCAACAGAGCAGCCCTAAACTTTGGGGTGCCTGTGTCTTGCTGATTTTTAGTTTTCCCAATTTATACGCCCATGAGTGGAAGTGCCCTATGCTCTCCAAGCTGTGTTTTGTAGATGTTTCAGGACACACCGTACACTTCTCCAGAGTGGCTGTTACCAGTTTACATCCCGCCCATCAGCGTAGCAAGGCTCCCATTTCTCCATGGCCGGTCCTGCATTTCTGGTTTGGACACTTTTTTCCGCATGGCCCTTTTGCCCGCTGGGAAGCCAGACTTCTTTGGAGCGCTGATTTGCCTTTCCAGGTTGCTTGGTTGGCCAAAAAGGGCGTATGCGTTTTTTCCTGAATATATTCAGGAAAAAACGCATACGCCCTTTTTGGCCAAGGGCATCATTGTCCAGGTTTTGCCGCTTTTCATGTGCTTTCAAGGCGATTCGAATCTACCTCCTGAAATCTGTTTCCTGCAATTCTGCCTTGCTTTCAAAGCCTCTTCGTTGCCTTCCCTTAATATATTTGTGGACGAGAGGTATCATTTAAAACTCTGCAGGTTTGTGAATTGCAGTGCCCCTGAGCTCCGTTTTTCAACTCGCTTTTTTGGGAGCAGGCCGCAAAAGCGCAGGATTGCTTCAGGCCCTCTTCTGGTTCTGGGGGGCAGGCTGAGCTTGTGCTTAATTCTTCTTCCTGATGGGAAAATAGAGTGACCTGTGCCTGTCCCAACACCTAGAGCTAGTCTCTCATTGGTTCCCCCTCTACCCGTTCATCCTCAGGACAAATTGCAACCTGTACGGAACAGGAGGTTAAAGGTGCTGATTCTCCAAGGAGGGAGATGGCTAGTAAATCGGCTGGAATGGCGAACCCGAGCAAAGGAGATGAGAAATGAGGTGCGTTTTAGAAACCTTTCCCGATCACACGGTGTACCATCTTCTGGGTTTCTCATGCCTGTTTTCGATGTAGGAAGATGGCCTTGAACCTGGAGATTTGGGACCCGTGGGATGGGTACCATGCAGTATTACTTGAAAGGGTCTGCGTTGGCTCACCCAACCTCACGGTACCTCTCAGCCCCAAGAGTGTCCACCCTTATGTCTCAATCAGCTGTGGGTCTAGATATGGTCAATCCAGGTTGCATCACAGCCCCTGAACGAATTTTGTAAGAATTTCTCTCTCTTTCACTGTCTTTGTTTCACGGGTTTTGAAAAGTAATTTATTTTTATAATGGGGTTTAGCTGCTTTTCACGGCTGTGTTTATGCCGCTTTACACCCCCTTGACTCACTTACAGAGAGATATCAATACATAGGTTTGAAGATTCTTACTAGTCAGATATATTCTTGTGCGGTGAATAGGGGGTGTTGAGTCCAGTTCACTGAAAAAGGAATAGGTCTTGTCTCTTACATATTGGGTTTATGGAACGGTATCGGAGCTAATTTGAAACCCTTGTTTTATGCATCACCCCACCTCACCTTTCCCGTTCAGCAGCCATAGTGTGTTTCCTAAACGTGTGACTCTGTTCTGTTTTGCAATTCAGTTCAAGTGTAGCGGTTTTTACATTCCCTCTAGAAGTGATATCTTAGGATAAGTGTCTTTTTCTGTGTGACTTATTTCACTTAGAATCGTCGTACCTAAATCCACTCATCGTGCTGCTACTAGCCTTATGACGTTGATTTCATGGCTGAGTGATATTCCATTGTACATGAGGACCACAACTTCTTTATCCATTTTTCTCTTTCCTAGGATATTTAAGGTGTAATGAAGTGGGGGTTCTTGTCAACAGAGCAGCCCTAAACTTTGGGGTGCCTGTGTCTTGCTGATTTTTACTTTTCCCAATTTATACGCCCATGAGAGGAAGTGCCCTATGCTCTCCAAGCTGTGTTTTTTAGATGTTTCAGAACACACCGTACACTTCTCCAGAGTGGCTGTTGGCAATTTACATCCCACCCATCAGCGTAGCAAGGCTCCCATTTCTCCATGGCCGGTCCTGCATTTCTGCTTTGGACACTTTTTTCTGCATGGCCCTTTGCCCGCTGGGAAGCCAGACTTCTTTGGAGCGCTGATTTGCCTTTCCAGGTTGCTTGGTTGGTCAAAACGGGCGTATGCGTTTTTTCCTGAATATATTCAGGAAAAAACGCATACGCCCTTTTTGGCCAAGGGCATCATTGTCCACGTTTTGCCGCTTTTCATGTGCTTTCAAGGCGATTCGAATCTACCTCCTGAAATCTGTTTCCTGCAATTCTGCCTTGCTTTCAAAGCCTCTTCGTTGCCTTCCCTTAATATATTTGTGGACGAGAGGTATCATTTAAAACTCTGCAGGTTTGGGAATTGCAGTGCCCCTGAGCTCCATTTTTCAACTCGCTTTTTTGGGAGCTGGCCGCAAAAGCGCAGGATTGCTTCAGGCCCTCTTCTGGTTCTGGGGGGCAGGCTGAGCTTGTGTTTAATTCTTCTTCCTGATGGGAAAATAGAGTGACCTGTGCCTGTCCCAACACCTAGAGCTAGTCTCTCATTGGTTCCCCCTCTTCCCCTTCATCCTCAGGACAAATTGCAACCTGTACGGAACAGGAGGTTAAAGGTGCTGATTCTCCAAGGAGGGAGATGGCTAGTAAATCGGCTGGAATGGCGAACCCGAGCCAAGGAGATGAGAAATGAGGTGCGTTTTAGAAACCTTTCCCGATCACACGGTGTACCATCTTCTGGGTTTCTCATGCCTGTTTTCGATGTAGGAAGATGGCCTTGAACCTGGAGATTTGGGATCCGTGGGATGGGTACCATGCAGTATTACTTGAAAGGGTCTGCGTTGGCTCACCCAACCTCACCGTACCTCTCAGCCCCAAGAGTGTCCACCCTTATGTCTCAATCAGCTGTGGGTCTAGGTATGGTCAATCCAGGTTGCATCACAGCCCCTGAACGAATTTTGTAAGAATTTCTCTCTCTTTCACTGTCTTTGTTTCACGGGTTTTGAAAAGTAATTTATTTTTATAATGGGGTTTAGCTGCTTTTCACGGCTGTGTTTATGCCGCTTTACACCCCCTTGACTCACTCACAGAGAGATATCAATACATAGGTTTGAAGATTCTTACTAGTCAGATATATTCTTGTGCGGTGAATAGGGGGTGTTGAGTCCAGTTCACTGAAAAAGGAATAGGTCTTGTCTCTTACATATTGGGTTTATGGAACGGTATCGGAGCTAATTTGAAACCCTTGTTTTATGCATCACCCCACCTCACCTTTCCCGTTCAGCAGCCATAGTGTGTTTCCTAAACGTGTGACTCTGTTCTGTTTTGCAATTCAGTTCAAGTGTAGCGGTTTTTACATTCCCTCTATAAGTGATAACTTAGGATAAATGTCTTTTTCTGTGTGACTTATTTCACTTAGAATCGTCGTACCTAAATCCACTCATCGTGCTGCTACTAGCCTTATGACGTTGATTTCATGGCTGAGTGATATTCCATTGTACATGAGGACCACAACTTCTTTATCCATTTTTCTCTTTCCTAGGATATTTAAGGTGTAATGAAGTGGGGGTTCTTGTCAACAGAGCAGCCCTAAACTTTGGGGTGCCTGTGTCTTGCTGATTTTTAGTTTTCCCAATTTATACGCCCATGAGTGGAAGTGCCCTATGCTCTCCAAGCTGTGTTTTGTAGATGTTTCAGGACACACCGTACACTTCTCCAGAGTGGCTGTTACCAGTTTACATCCCGCCCATCAGCGTAGCAAGGCTCCCATTTCTCCATGGCAGGTCCTGCATTTCTGGTTTGGACACTTTTTTCCGCATGGCCCTTTTGCCCGCTGGGAAGCGAGACTTCTTTGGAGCGCTGATTTGCCTTTCCAGGTTGCTTGGTTGGCCAAAAAGGGCGTATGCGTTTTTTCCTGAATATATTCAGGAAAAAACGCATACGCCCTTTTTGGCCAAGGGCATCATTGTCCAGGTTTTGCCGCTTTTCATGTGCTTTCACGGCGATTCGAATCTACCTCCTGAAATCTGTTTCCTGCAATTCTGCCTTGCTTTCAAAGCCTCTTCGTTGCCTTCCCTTAATATATTTGTGGACGAGAGGTATCATTTAAAACTCTGCAGGTTTGTGAATTGCAGTGCCCCTGAGCTCCGTTTTTCAACTCGCTTTTTTGGGAGCTGGCCGCAAAAGCGCAGGATTGCTTCAGGCCCTCTTCTGGTTCTGGGGGGCAGGCTGAGCTTGTGCTTAATTCTTCTTCCTGATGGGAAAATAGAGTGACCTGTGCCTGTCCCAACACCTAGAGCTAGTCTCTCATTGGTTCTCCCTCTACCCGTTCATCCTCAGGACAAATTGCAACCTGTACGGAACAGGAGGTTAAAGGTGCTGATTCTCCAAGGAGGGAGATGGCTAGTAAATCGGCTGGAATGGCGAACCCGAGCAAAGGAGATGAGAAATGAGGTGCGTTTTAGAAACCTTTCCCGATCACACGGTGTACCATCTTCTGGGTTTCTCATGCCTGTTTTCGATGTAGGAAGATGGCCTTGAACCTGGAGATTTGGGACCCGTGGGATGGGTACCATGCAGTATTACTTGAAAGGGTCTGCGTTGGCTCACCCAACCTCACCGTACCTCTCAGCCCCAAGAGTGTCCACCCGTATGTCTCAATCAGCTGTGGGTCTAGATATGGTCAATCCAGGTTGCATCACAGCCCCTGAACGAATTTTGTAAGAATTTCTCTCTCTTTCACTGTCTTTGTTTCACGGGTTTTGAAAAGTAATTTATTTTTATAATGGGGTTTAGCTGCTTTTCACGGCTGTGTTTATGCCGCTTTACACCCCCTTGACTCACTTACAGAGAGATATCAATACATAGGTTTGAAGATTCTTACTAGTCAGATATATTCTTGTGCGGTGAATAGGGGGTGTTGAGTCCAGTTCACTGAAAAAGGAATAGGTCTTGTCTCTTACATATTGGGTTTATGGAACGGTATCTGAGCTAATTTGAAACCCTTGTTTTATGCATCACCCCACCTCACCTTTCCCGTTCAGCAGCCATAGTGTGTTTCGTAAACGTGTGACTCTGTTCTGTTTTGCAATTCAGTTCAAGTGTAGCGGTTTTTACATTCCCTTTAGAAGTGATATCTTAGGATAAGTGTCTTTTTCTGTGTGACTTATTTCACTTAGAATCGTCGTACCTAAATCCACTCATCGTGCTGCTACTAGCCTTATGACGTTGATTTCATGGCTGAGTGATATTCCATTGTACATGAGGACCACCACTTCTTTATCCATTTTTCTCTTTCCTAGGATATTTAAGGTGTAATGAAGTGGGGGTTCTTGTCAACAGAGCAGCCTTAAACTTTGGGGTGCCTGTGTCTTGCTGATTTTTAGTTTTCCCAATTTATACGCCCATGAGTGGAAGTGCCCTATGCTCTCCAAGCTGTGTTTTTTAGATGTTTCAGAACACACCGTACACTTCTCCAGAGTGGCTGTTGGCAATTTACATCCCACCCATCAGCGTAGCAAGGCTCCCATTTCTCCATGGCCGGTCCTGCATTTCTGCTTTGGACACTTTTTTCCGCATGGCCCTTTTGCCCGCTGGGAAGCCAGACTTCTTTGGAGCGCTGATTTGCCTTTCCAGGTTGCTTGGTTGGCCAAAACGGGCGTATGCGTTTTTTCCTGAATATATTCAGGAAAAAACGCATACGCCCTTTTTGGCCAAGGGCATCATTGTCCAGGTTTTGCTGCTTTTCATGTGCTTTCAAGGCGATTCGAATCTACCTCCTGAAATCTGTTTCCTGCAATTCTGCCTTGCTTTCAAAGCCTCTTCGTTGCCTTCCCTTAATATATTTGTGGACGAGAGGTATCATTTAAAACTCTGCAGGTTTGTGAATTGCAGTGCCCCTGAGCTCCATTTTTCAACTCGCTTTTTTGGGAGCTGGCCGCAAAAGCGCAGGATTGCTTCAGGCCCTCTTCTGGTTCTGTGGGGCAGGCTGAGCTTGTGCTTAATTCTTCTTCCTGATGGGAAAATAGAGTGACCTGTGCCTGTCCCAACACCTAGAGCTAGTCTCTCATTGGTTCCCCCTCATCCCGTTCATCCTCAGGACAAATTGCAACCTGTACGGAACAGGAGGTTAAAGGTGCTGATTCTCCAAGGAGGGAGATGGCTAGTAAATCGGCTGGAATGGCGAACCCGAGCAAAGGAGATGAGAAATGAGGTGCGTTTTAGAAACCTTTCCCGATCACACGGTGTACCATCTTCTGGGTTTCTCATGCCTGTTTTCGATGTAGGAAGATGGCCTTGAACCTGGAGATTTGGGATCCGTGGGATGGGTACCATGCAGTATTACTTGAAAGGGTCTGCGTTGGCTCACCCAACCTCACCGTACCTCTCAGCCCCAAGAGTGTCCACCCTTATGTCTCAATCAGCTGTGGGTCTAGGTATGGTCAATCCAGGTTGCATCACAGCCCCTGAACGAATTTTGTAAGAATTTCTCTCTCTTTCACTGTCTTTGTTTCACGGGTTTTGAAAAGTAATTTATTTTTATAATGGGGTTTAGCTGCTTTTCACGGCTGTGTTTATGCCGCTTTACACCCCCTTGACTCACTCACAGAGAGATATCAATACATAGGTTTGAAGATTCTTACTAGTCAGATATATTCTTGTGCGGTGAATAGGGGGTGTTGAGTCCAGTTCACTGAAAAAGGAATAGGTCTTGTCTCTTACATATTGGGTTTATGGAACGGTATCGGAGCTAATTTGAAACCCTTGTTTTATGCATCACCCCACCTCACCTTTCCCGTTCAGCAGCCATAGTGTGTTTCCTAAACGTGTGACTCTGTTCTGTTTTGCAATTCAGTTCAAGTGTAGCGGTTTTTACATTCCCTCTATAAGTGATAACTTAGGATAAATGTCTTTTTCTGTGTGACTTATTTCACTTAGAATCGTCGTACCTAAATCCACTCATCGTGCTGCTACTAGCCTTATGACGTTGATTTCATGGCTGAGTGATATTCCATTGTACATGAGGACCACAACTTCTTTATCCATTTTTCTCTTTCCTAGGATATTTAAGGTGTAATGAAGTGGGGGTTCTTGTCAACAGAGCAGCCCTAAACTTTGGGGTGCCTGTGTCTTGCTGATTTTTAGTTTTCCCAATTTATACGCCCATGAGTGGAAGTGCCCTATGCTCTCCAAGCTGTGTTTTGTAGATGTTTCAGGACACACCGTACACTTCTCCAGAGTGGCTGTTGGCAATTTACATCCCGCCCATCACCGTAGCAAGGCTCCCATTTCTCCATGGCCGGTCCTGCATTTCTGGTTTGGACACTTTTTTCCGCATGGCCCTTTTGCCCGCTGGGAAGCGAGACTTCTTTGGAGCGCTGATTTGCCTTTCCAGGTTGCTTGGTTGGCCAAAAAGGGCGTATGCGTTTTTTCCTGAATATATTCAGGAAAAAACGCATACGCCCTTTTTGGCCAAGGGCATCATTGTCCAGGTTTTGCCGCTTTTCTTGTGCTTTCACGGCGATTCGAATCTACCTCCTGAAATCTGTTTCCTGCAATTCTGCCTTGCTTTCAAAGGCTCTTCGTTGCCTTCCCTTAATATATTTGTGGACGAGAGGTATCATTTAAAACTCTGCAGGTTTGTGAATTGCAGTGCCCCTGAGCTCCGTTTTTCAACTCGCTTTTTTGGGAGCTGGCCGCAAAAGCGCAGGATTGCTTCAGGCCCTCTTCTGGTTCTGGGGGGCAGGCTGAGCTTGTGCTTAATTCTTCTTCCTGATGGGAAAATAGAGTGACCTGTGCCTGTCCCAACACCTAGAGCTAGTCTCTCATTGGTTCCCCCTCTACCCGTTCATCCTCAGGACAAATTGCAACCTGTACGGAACAGGAGGTTAAAGGTGCTGATTCTCCAAGGAGGGAGATGGCTAGTAAATCGGCTGGAATGGCGAACCCGAGCAAAGGAGATGAGAAATGAGGTGCGTTTTAGAAACCTTTCCCGATCACACGGTGTACCATCTTCTGGGTTTCTCATGCCTGTTTTCGATGTAGGAAGATGGCCTTGAACCTGGAGATTTGGGACCCGTGGGATGGGTACCATGCAGTATTACTTGAAAGGGTCTGCGTTGGCTCACCCAACCTCACGGTACCTCTCAGCCCCAAGAGTGTCCACCCTTATGTCTCAATCAGCTGTGGGTCTAGATATGGTCAATCCAGGTTGCATCACAGCCCCTGAACGAATTTTGTAAGAATTTCTCTCTCTTTCACTGTCTTTGTTTCACGGGTTTTGAAAAGTAATTTATTTTTATAATGGGGTTTAGCTGCTTTTCACGGCTGTGTTTATGCCGCTTTACACCCCCTTGACTCACTTACAGAGAGATATCAATACATAGGTTTGAAGATTCTTACTAGTCAGATATATTCTTGTGCGGTGAATAGGGGGTGTTGAGTCCAGTTCACTGAAAAAGGAATAGGTCTTGTCTCTTACATATTGGGTTTATGGAACGGTATCGGAGCTAATTTGAAACCCTTGTTTTATGCATCACCCCACCTCACCTTTCCCGTTCAGCAGCCATAGTGTGTTTCCTAAACGTGTGACTCTGTTCTGTTTTGCAATTCAGTTCAAGTGTAGCGGTTTTTACATTCCCTCTAGAAGTGATATCTTAGGATAAGTGTCTTTTTCTGTGTGACTTATTTCACTTAGAATCGTCGTACCTAAATCCACTCATCGTGCTGCTACTAGCCTTATGACGTTGATTTCATGGCTGAGTGATATTCCATTGTACATGAGGACCACAACTTCTTTATCCATTTTTCTCTTTCCTAGGATATTTAAGGTGTAATGAAGTGGGGGTTCTTGTCAACAGAGCAGCCCTAAACTTTGGGGTGCCTGTGTCTTGCTGATTTTTACTTTTCCCAATTTATACGCCCATGAGAGGAAGTGCCCTATGCTCTCCAAGCTGTGTTTTTTAGATGTTTCAGAACACACCGTACACTTCTCCAGAGTGGCTGTTGGCAATTTACATCCCACCCATCAGCGTAGCAAGGCTCCCATTTCTCCATGGCCGGTCCTGCATTTCTGCTTTGGACACTTTTTTCCGCATGGCCCTTTGCCCGCTGGGAAGCCAGACTTCTTTGGAGCGCTGATTTGCCTTTCCAGGTTGCTTGGTTGGTCAAAACGGGCGTATGCGTTTTTTCCTGAATATATTCAGGAAAAAACGCATACGCCCTTTTTGGCCAAGGGCATCATTGTCCACGTTTTGCCGCTTTTCATGTGCTTTCAAGGCGATTCGAATCTACCTCCTGAAATCTGTTTCCTGCAATTCTGCCTTGCTTTCAAAGCCTCTTCGTTGCCTTCCCTTAATATATTTGTGGACGAGAGGTATCATTTAAAACTCTGCAGGTTTGGGAATTGCAGTGCCCCTGAGCTCCATTTTTCAACTCGCTTTTTTGGGAGCTGGCCGCAAAAGCGCAGGATTGCTTCAGGCCCTCTTCTGGTTCTGGGGGGCAGGCTGAGCTTGTGTTTAATTCTTCTTCCTGATGGGAAAATAGAGTGACCTGTGCCTGTCCCAACACCTAGAGCTAGTCTCTCATTGGTTCCCCCTCTTCCCCTTCATCCTCAGGACAAATTGCAACCTGTACGGAACAGGAGGTTAAAGGTGCTGATTCTCCAAGGAGGGAGATGGCTAGTAAATCGGCTGGAATGGCGAACCCGAGCCAAGGAGATGAGAAATGAGGTGCGTTTTAGAAACCTTTCCCGATCACACGGTGTACCATCTTCTGGGTTTCTCATGCCTGTTTTCGATGTAGGAAGATGGCCTTGAACCTGGAGATTTGGGATCCGTGGGATGGGTACCATGCAGTATTACTTGAAAGGGTCTGCGTTGGCTCACCCAACCTCACCGTACCTCTCAGCCCCAAGAGTGTCCACCCTTATGTCTCAATCAGCTGTGGGTCTAGGTATGGTCAATCCAGGTTGCATCACAGCCCCTGAACGAATTTTGTAAGAATTTCTCTCTCTTTCACTGTCTTTGTTTCACGGGTTTTGAAAAGTAATTTATTTTTATAATGGGGTTTAGCTGCTTTTCACGGCTGTGTTTATGCCGCTTTACACCCCCTTGACTCACTCACAGAGAGATATCAATACATAGGTTTGAAGATTCTTACTAGTCAGATATATTCTTGTGCGGTGAATAGGGGGTGTTGAGTCCAGTTCACTGAAAAAGGAATAGGTCTTGTCTCTTACATATTGGGTTTATGGAACGGTATCGGAGCTAATTTGAAACCCTTGTTTTATGCATCACCCCACCTCACCTTTCCCGTTCAGCAGCCATAGTGTGTTTCCTAAACGTGTGACTCTGTTCTGTTTTGCAATTCAGTTCAAGTGTAGCGGTTTTTACATTCCCTCTATAAGTGATAACTTAGGATAAATGTCTTTTTCTGTGTGACTTATTTCACTTAGAATCGTCGTACCTAAATCCACTCATCGTGCTGCTACTAGCCTTATGACGTTGATTTCATGGCTGAGTGATATTCCATTGTACATGAGGACCACCACTTCTTTATCCATTTTTCTCTTTCCTAGGATATTTAAGGTGTAATGAAGTGGGGGTTCTTGTCAACAGAGCAGCCCTAAACTTTGGGGTGCCTGTGTCTTGCTGATTTTTAGTTTTCCCAATTTATACGCCCATGAGTGGAAGTGCCCTATGCTCTCCAAGCTGTGTTTTGTAGATGTTTCAGGACACACCGTACACTTCTCCAGAGTGGCTGTTACCAGTTTACATCCCGCCCATCAGCGTAGCAAGGCTCCCATTTCTCCATGGCCGGTCCTGCATTTCTGGTTTGGACACTTTTTTCCGCATGGCCCTTTTGCCCGCTGGGAAGCGAGACTTCTTTGGAGCGCTGATTTGCCTTTCCAGGTTGCTTGGTTGGCCAAAAAGGGCGTATGTGTTTTTTCCTGAATATATTCAGGAAAAAACGCATACGCCCTTTTTGGCCAAGGGCATCATTGTCCAGGTTTTGCCGCTTTTCATGTGCTTTCACGGCGATTCGAATCTACCTCCTGAAATCTGTTTCCTGCAATTCTGCCTTGCTTTCAAAGCCTCTTCGTTGCCTTCCCTTAATATATTTGTGGACGAGAGGTATCATTTAAAACTCTGCAGGTTTGTGAATTGCAGTGCCCCTGAGCTCCGTTTTTCAACTCGCTTTTTTGGGAGCTGGCCGCAAAAGCGCAGGATTGCTTCAGGCCCTCTTCTGGTTCTGGGGGGCAGGCTGAGCTTGTGCTTAATTCTTCTTCCTGATGGGAAAATAGAGTGACCTGTGCCTGTCCCAACACCTAGAGCTAGTCTCTCATTGGTTCCCCCTCTTCCGGTTCATCCTCAGGACAAATTGCAACCTGTACGGAACAGGAGGTTAAAGGTGCTGATTCTCCAAGGAGGGAGATGGCTAGTAAGTCGGCTGGAATGGCGAACCCGAGCAAAGGAGATGAGAAATGAGGTGCGTTTTAGAAACCTTTCCCGATCACACGGTGTACCATCTTCTGGGTTTCTCATGCCTGTTTTCGATGTAGGAAGATGGCCTTGAACCCGGAGATTTGAGACCCATGGGATGGGTACCATGCAGTATTACTTGAAAGGGTCTGCGTTGCCTCACCCAACCTCACCGAACCTCTCAGCCCCAAGAGTGTCCACCCTTATGTCTCAATCAGCTGTGGGTCTAGATATGGTCAATCCAGGTTGCATCACAGCCCCTGAACGAATTTTGTAAGAATTTCTCTCTCTTTCACTGTCTTTGTTTCACAGGTTTTGAAAAGTAATTTATTTTTATAATGGGGTTTAGCTGCTTTTCACGGCTGTGTTTATGCCGCTTTACACCCCCTTGACTCACTTACAGAGAGATATCAATACATAGGTTTGAAGATTCTTACTAGTCAGATATATTCTTGTGCGGTGAATAGGGGGTGTTGAGTCCAGTTCACTGAAAAAGGAATAGGTCTTGTCTCTTACATATTGGGTTTATGGAACGGTATCGGAGCTAATTTGAAACCCTTGTTTTATGCATCACCCCACCTCACCTTTCCCGTTCAGCAGCCATAGTGTGTTTTCTAAACGTGTGACTCTGTTCTGTTTTATAATTCAGTTCAAGTGTAGCGGTTTTTACATTCCCTCTCTAAGTGATATCTTACGATAAGTGTCTTTTTCTGTGTGACTTATTTCACTTAGAATCGTCGTACCTAAATCCACTCATCGTGTTGCTACTAGCCTTATGACGTTGATTTCATGGCTGAGTGATATTCCATTGTACATGAGGACCACAACTTCTTTATCCATTTTTCTCTTTCCTAGGATATTTAAGGTGTAATGAAGTGGGGGTTCTTGTCAACAGAGCAGCCCTAAACTTTGGGGTGCCTGTGTCTGGCTGATTTTTAGTTTTCCCAATTTATACGCCCATGAGTGGAAGTGCCCTATGCTCTCCAAGCTGTGTTTTTTAGATGTTTCAGGACACACCGTACACTTCTCCCGAGTGGCTGTTGGCAATTTACATCCCGCCCATCAGCGTAGCAAGGCTCCCATTTCTCCATGGCCAGTCCTGCATTTCTGCTTTGGAGACTTTTTTCCGCATGGCCCTTTTGCCCGCTGGGAAGCGAGACTTCTTTGGAGCGCTGATTTGCCTTTCCAGGCTGCTTGGTTGGCCAAAAAGTGCGTATGCGTTTTTTCCTGAATATATTCAGGAAAAAACGCATACGCCCTTTTTGGCCAAGGGCATCATTGTCCAGGTTTTGCCGCTTTTCATGTGCTTTCAAGGCGATTCGAATCTACCTCCTGAAATCTGTTTCCTGCAATTCTGCCTTGCTTTCAAAGCCTCTTCGTTGCCTTCCCTTAATATATTTGTGGACGAGAGGTATCATTTAAAACGCTGCAGGTTTGTGAATTGCAGTGCCCCTGAGCTCAATTTGTCAACTCGCTTTTTTGGGAGCTGGCCGCAAAAGCGCAGGATTGCTTCAGGCCCTCTTCTGGTTCTGGGGGGCAGGCTGAGCTTGTGCTTAATTCTTCTTCCTGATGGGAAAATAGAGTGACCTGTGCCTGTCCCAACACCTAGAGCTAGTCTCTCATTGATTCCCCCTCATCCCGTTCATCCTTAGGACAAATTGCAACCTGTACGGAACAGGAGGTTAAAGGTGCTGATTCTCCAAGGAGGGAGATGGCTATTAAATCGGCTGGAATGGCGAACCCGAGCAAAGGAGATGAGAAATGAGTTGCGTTTTAGAAACCTTTCCCGATCACACGGTATACCATCTTCTGGGTTTCTCACGCCTGTTTTCGATGTAGGAAGATGGCCTTGAACCCGAAGATTTGGGACCCATGGGATGGGTACCATGCAGTATTACTTGAAAGGGTCTGCGTTGGCTCACCCAACCACACCGAACCTCTCAGCCCCAAGAGTGTCCAACCTTATGTCTCAATCAGCTGTGGGTCTAGATATGGTCAATCCAGGTTGCATCACAGCCCCTGAACGAATTTTGGAAGAATTTCTCTCTCTTTCACTGTCTTTGTTTCACTGGTTTTGAAAAGTAATTTATTTTTATAATGGGGTTTAGCTGCTTTTCACGGCTGTGTTTATGCCGCTTTACACCCCCTTGACTCACTTACAGAGAGATATCAATACATAGGTTTGAAGATTCTTACTAGTCAGATATATTCTTGTGCGGTGAATAGGGGGTGTTGAGTCCAGTTCACTGAAAAAGGAATAGGTCTTGTCTCTTACATATTGGGTTTATGGAACGGTATCGGAGCTAATTTGAAACCCTTGTTTTATGCATCATCCCACCTCACCTTTCCCGTTCAGCAGCCATAGTGTGTTTCCTAAACGTGTGACTCTGTTCTGTTTTGTAATTCAGTTCTAGTGTACCGGTTTTTACATTCCCTCTATAAGTGATATCTTAGGATAAGTGTCTTTTTCTGTGTGACTTATTTCACTTAGAATCGTCGTACCTAAATCCACTCATCGTGTTGCTACTAGCCTTATGACGTTGATTTCATGGCTGAGTGATATTCCATTGTACATGAGGACCACAACTTCTTTATCCATTTTTCTCTTTCCTAGGATATTTAAGGTGTAATGAAGTGGGGGTTCTTGTCAACAGAGCAGCCCTAAACTTTGGGGTGCCTGTGTCTGGCTGATTTTTAGTTTTCCCAATTTATACGCCCATGAGTGGAAGTGCCCTATGCTCTCCAAGCTGTGTTTTGTAGATGTTTCAGGACACACCGTACACTTCTCCAGAGTGGCTGTTGGCAATTTACATCCCGCCCATCAGCGTAGCAAGGCTCCCATTTCTCCATGGCCGGTCCTGCATTTCTGCTTTGGAGACTTTTTTCCGCATGGCCCTTTTGCCCGCTGGGAAGCGAGACTTCTTTGGAGCGCTGATTTGCCTTTCCAGGTTGCTTGGTTGGCCAAAAAGGGCGTATGCGTTTTTTCCTGAATATATCCAGGAAAAAACGCATACGCCCTTTTTGGCCAAGGGCATCATTGTCCAGGTTTTGCCGCTTTTCATGTGCTTTCACGGCGATTCGAATCTACCTCCTGAAATCTGTTTCCTGCAATTCTGCCTTGCTTTCAAAGCCTCTTCGTTGCCTTCCCTTAATATATTTGTGGACGAGAGGTATCATTTAAAATTCTGCAGGTTTGTGAATTGCAGTGCCCCTGAGCTCCATTTTTCAACTCGCTTTTTTGGGAGCTGGCCGCAAAAGCGCAGGATTGCTTCAGGCCCTCTTCTGGTTCTGGGGGGCAGGCTGAACTTGTGCTTAATTCTTCTTCCTGATGGGAAAATAGAGTGACCTGTGCCTGTCCCAACACCTAGAGCTAGTCTCTCATTGGTTCCCCCTCTTCCCGTTCATCCTCAGGACAAATTGCAACCTGTACGGAACAGGAGGTTAAAGGTGCTGATTCTCCAAGGAGGGAGATGGCTATTAAATCGGCTGGAATGGCGAACCCGAGCAAAGGAGATGAGAAATGAGGTGCGTTTTAGAAACCTTTCCCGATCACACGGTGTACCATCTTCTGGGTTTCTCATGCCTGTTTTCGATGTAGGAAGATGGCCTTGAACCCGGAGATTTGGGACCCATGGGATGGGTACCATGCAGTATTACTTGAAAGGGTCTGCGTTGCCTCACCCAACCTCACCGAACCTCTCAGCCCCAAGAGTGTCCACCCTTATGTCTCAATCAGCTGTGGGTCTAGATATGGTCAATCCAGGTTGCATCACAGCCCCTGAACGAATTTTGGAAGAATTTCTCTCTCTTTCACTGTCTTTGTTTCACTGGTTTTGAAAAGTAATTTATTTTTCTAATGGGGTTTAGCTGCTTTTCACGGCTGTGTTTATGCCGCTTTACACCCCCTTGACTCACTTACAGAGAGATATCAATACATAGGTTTGAAGATTCTTACTAGTCAGATATATTCTTGTGCGGTGAATAGGGGGTGTTGAGTCCAGTTCACTGAAAAAGGAATAGGTCTTGTCTCTTACATATTGGGTTTATGGAACGGTATCGGAGCTAATTTGAAACCCTTGTTTTATGCATCACCCCACCTCACCTTTCCCGTTCAGCAGCCATAGTGTGTTTTCTAAACGTGTGACTCTGTTCTGTTTTGTAATTCAGTTCAAGTGTAGCGGTTTTTACATTCCCTCTCTAAGTGATATCTTACGATAAGTGTCTTTTTCTGTGTGAGTTATTTCACTTAGAATCGTCGTACCTAAATCCACTCATCGTGTTGCTACTAGCCTTATGACGTTGATTTCATGGCTGAGTGATATTCCATTGTACATGAGGACCACAACTTCTTTATCCATTTTTCTCTTTCCTAGGATATTTAAGGTGTAATGAAGTGGGGGTTCTTGTCAACAGAGCAGCCCTAAACTTTGGGGTGCCTGTGTCTGGCTGATTTTTAGTTTTCCCAATTTATACGCCCATGAGTGGAAGTGCCCTATGCTCTCCAAGCTGTGTTTTTTAGATGTTTCAGGACACACCGTACACTTCTCCCGAGTGGCTGTTGGCAATTTACATCCCGCCCATCAGCGTAGCAAGGCTCCCATTTCTCCATGGCCGGTCCTGCATTTCTACTTTGGAGACTTTTTTCCGCATGGCCCTTTTGCCCGCTGGGAAGCGAGACTTCTTTGGAGCGCTGATTTGCCTTTCCAGGTTGCTTGGTTGGCCAAAAAGGGCGTATGCGTTTTTTCCTGAATATATTCAGGAAAAAACGCATACGCCCTTTTTGGCCAAGGGCATCATTGTCCAGGTTTTGCCGCTTTTCATGTGCTTTCACGGCGATTCGAATCTACCTCCTGAAATCTGTTTCCTGCAATTCTGCCTTGCTTTCAAAACCTCTTCGTTGCCTTCCCTTAATATATTTGTGGACGAGAGGTATCATTTAAAACTCTGCAGGTTTGTGAATTGCAGTGCCCCTGAGCTCCATTTTTCAACTCGCTTTTTTGGGAGCTGGCCGCAAAAGCGCAGGATTGCTTCAGGCCCTCTTCTGGTTCTGGGGGGCAGGCTGAGCTTGTGCTTAATTCTTCTTCCTGATGGGAAAATAGAGTGACCTGTGCCTGTCCCAACACCTAGAGCTAGTCTCTCATTGGTTCCCCCTCATCCCGTTCATCCTCAGGACAAATTGCAACCTGTACGGAACAGGAGGTTAAAGGTGCTGATTCTCCAAGGAGGGAGATGGCTATTAAATCGGCTGGAATGGCGAACCCGAGCAAAGGAGATGAGAAATGAGGTGCGTTTTAGAAACCTTTCCCGAACACACGGTGTACCATCTTCTGGGTTTCTCATGCCTGTTTTCGATGTAGGAAGATGGCCTTGAACCCGGAGATTTGGGACCCATGGGATGGGTACCATGCAGTATTACTTGAAAGGGTCTGCATTGCCTCACCCAACCTCACCGAACCTCTCAGCCCCAAGAGTGTCCACCCTTATGTCTCAATCAGCTGTGGGTCTAGATATGGTCAATCCAGGTTGCATCACAGCCCCTGAACCAATTTTGGAAAAATTTCTCTCTCTTTCACTGTCTTTGTTTCACTGGTTTTTAAAAGTAATTTATTTTTATAATGGGGTTTAGCTGCTTTTCACGGCTGTGTTTATGCCGCTTTACACCCCCTTGACTCACTTACAGAGAGATATCAATACATAGGTTTGAAGATTCTTACTAGTCAGATATATTCTTGTGCGGTGAATAGGGGGTGTTGAGTCCAGTTCACTGAAAAAGGAATAGGTCTTGTCTCTTACATATTGGGTTTATGGAACGGTATCGGAGCTAATTTGAAACCCTTGTTTTATGCATCACCCCACCTCACCTTTCCCGTTCAGCAGCCATAGTGTGTTTCCTAAACGTGTGACTCTGTTCTGTTTTGTAATTCAGTTCAAGTGTAGCGGTTTTTACATTCCCTCTCTAAGTGATATCTTACGATAAGTGTCTTTTTCTGTGTGACTTATTTCACTTAGAATCGTCGTACCTAAATCCACTCATCGTGTTGCTACTAGCCTTATGACGTTGATTTCATGGCTGAGTGATATTCCATTGTACATGAGGACCACAACTTCTTTATCCATTTTTCTCTTTCCTAGGATATTTAAGGTGTAATGAAGTGGGGGTTCTTGTCAACAGAGCAGCCCTAAACTTTGGGGTGCCTGTGTCTGGCTGATTTTTAGTTTTCCCAATTTATACGCCCATGAGTGGAAGTGCCCTATGCTCTCCAAGCTGTGTTTTTTAGATGTTTCAGGACACACCGTACACTTCTCCAGAGTGGCTGTTGGTAATTTACATCCCGCCCATCAGCGTAGCAAGGCTCCCATTTCTCCATGGCAGGTCCTGCATTTCTGCTTTGGAGACTTTTTTCCGCATGGCCCTTTTGCCCGCTGGGAAGCGAGACTTCTTTGGAGCGCTGATTTGCCTTTCCAGGTTGCTTGGTTGGCCAAAAAGGGCGTATGCGTTTTTTCCTGAATATATTCAGGAAAAAACGCATACGCCCTTTTTGGCCAAGGGCATCATTGTCCAGGTTTTGCCGCATTTCATGTGCTTTCACGGCGATTCGAATCTACCTCCTGAAATCTGTTTCCTGCAATTCTGCCTTGCTTTCAAAGCCTCTTCGTTGCCTTCCCTTAATATATTTGTGGACGAGAGGTATCATTTAAATCTCTGCAGGTTTGTGAATTGCAGTGCCCCTGAGCTCCATTTTTCAACTCGCTTTTTTGGGAGCTGGCCGCAAAAGCGCAGGATTGCTTCAGGCCCTCTTCTGGTTCTGGGGGGCAGGCTGAGCTTGTGCTTAATTCTTCTTCCTGTTGGGAAAATAGAGTGACCTGTGCCTGTCCCAACACCTAGAGCTAGTCTCTCATTGGTTCCCCCTCTTCCCGTTCATCCTCAGGACAAATTGCAACCTGTACGGAACAGGAGGTTAAAGGGGCTGATTCTCCAAGGAGGGAGATGGCTAGTAAATCGGCTGGAATGGCGAACCCGAGCAAAGGAGATGAGAAATGAGGTGCGTTTTAGAAACCTTTCCCGATCACACGGTGTACCATCTTCTGGGTTTCTCATGCCTGTTTTCGATGTAGGAAGATGGCCTTGAACCCGGAGATTTGGGACCCATGGGATGGGTACCATGCAGTATTACTTGAAAGGGTCTGCGTTGGCTCACCCAACCTCACCGTACCTCTCATCCCCAAGAGTGTCCACCCTTATGTCTCAATCAGCTGTGGGTCTAGATATGGTCAATCCAGGTTGCATCACAGCCCCTGAACGAATTTTGGAAGAATTTTTCTCTCTTTCACTGTCTTTGTTTCACTGGTTTTGAAAAGTAATTTATTTTTATAATGGGGTTTAGCTGCTTTTCACGGCTGTGTTTATGCCGCTTTACACCCCCTTGACTCACTTACAGAGAGATATCAATACATAGGTTTGAAGATTCTTACTAGTCAGATATATTCTTGTGCGGTGAATAGGGGGTGTTGAGTCCAGTTCACTGAAAAAGGAATAGGTCTTGTCTCTTACATATTGGGTTTATGGAACGGTATCGGAGCTAATTTGAAACCCTTGTTTTATGCATCACCCCACCTCACCTTTCCCGTTCAGCAGCCATAGTGTGTTTTCTAAACGTGTGACTCTGTTCTGTTTTGTAATTCAGTTCAAGTGTAGCGGTTTTTACATTCTCTCCCTAAGTGATATCTTAGGATAAGTGTCTTTTTCTGTGTGACTTATTTCACTTAGAATCGTCGTACCTAAATCCACTCATCGTGTTGCTACTAGCCTTATGACGTTGATTTCATGGCTGAGTGATATTCCATTGTACATGAGGACCACAACTTCTTTATCCATTTTTCTCTTTCCTAGGATATTTAAGGTGTAATGAAGTGGGGGTTCTTGTCAACAGAGCAGCCCTAAACTTTGGGGTGCCTGTGTCTGGCTGATTTTTAGTTTTCCCAATTTATACGCCCATGAGTGGAAGTGCCCTATGCTCTCCAAGCTGTGTTTTTTAGATGTTTCAGGACACACCGTACACTTCTCCCCAGTGGCTGTTGGCAATTTACATCCCCCCCATCAGCGTAGCAAGGCTCCCATTTCTCCATGGCCTGGCCTGCATTTCTGCTTTGGAGACTTTTTTCCGCATGGCCCTTTTGCCCGCTGGGAAGCCAGACTTCTTTGGAGCGCTGATTGGCCTTTCCAGGTTGCTTGGTTGGCCAAAAAGGGCGTATGCGTTTTTTCCTGAATATATTCAGGAAAAAACGCATAGGCCCTTTTTGGCCAAGGGCATCATTGTCCAGGTTTTGCCGCTTTTCATGTGCTTTCACGGCGATTCGAATCTACCTCCTGAAATCTGTTTCCTGCAATTCTGCCTTGCTTTCAAAGCCTCTTCGTTGCCTTCCCTTAATATATTTGTGGACGAGAGGTATCATTTAAAACTCTGCAGGTTTGTGAATTGCAGTGCCCCTGAGCTCCATTTTTCAACTCGCTTTTTTGGGAGCTGGCCGCAAAAGCGCAGGATTGCTTCAGGCCCTCTTCTGGTTCTGGGGGGCACGCTGAGCTTGTGCTTAATTCTTCTTCCTGATGGGAAAATAGAGTGACCTGTGCCTGTCCCAACACCTAGAGCTAGTCTCTCATTGGTTCCCCCTCTTCCCGTTCATCCTCAGGACAAATTGCAACCTGTACGGAACAGGAGGTTAAAGGGGCTGATTCTCCAAGGAGGGAGATGGCTAGTAAATCGGCTGGAATGGCGAACCCGAGCCAAGGAGATGAGAAATGAGGTGCGTTTTAGAAACCTTTCCCGATCACACGGTGTACCATCTTCTGGGTTTCTCATGCCTGTTTTCGATGTAGGAAGATGGCCTTGAACCCGGAGATTTGGGACCCATGGGATGGGTACCATGCAGTATTACTTGAAAGGGTCTGCGTTGCCTCACCCAACCTCACCGAACCTCTCAGCCCCAAGAGTGTCCACCCTTATGTCTCAATCAGCTGTGGGTCTAGATATGGTCAATCCAGGTTGCATCACAGCCCCTGAACGAATTTTGTAAGAATTTCTCTCTCTTTCATTGTCTTTGTTTCACGGGTTTTGAAAAGTAATTTATTTTTATAATGGGGTTTAGCTGCTTTTCACGGCTGTGTTTATGCCGCTTTACACCCCCTTGACTCACTTACAGAGAGATATCAATACATAGGTTTGAAGATTCTTACTAGTCAGATATATTCTTGTGCGGTGAATAGGAGGTGTTGAGTCCAGTTCACTGAAAAAGGAATAGGTGTTGTCTCTTACATATTGGGTTTATGGAACGGTATCGGAGCTAATTTGAAACCCATGTTTTATGCATCACCCCACCTCACCTTTCCCGTTCAGCAGCCATAGTGTGTTTTCTAAACGTGTGACTCTGTTCTGTTTTGTAATTCAGTTCAAGTGTAGCGGTTTTTACATTCCCTCTCTAAGTGATATCTTACGATAAGTGTCTTTTTCTGTGTGACTTATTTCACTTAGAATCATCGTACCTAAATCCACTCATCGTTCTGCTACTAGCCTTATGACGTTGATTTCATGGCTGAGTGATATTCCATTGTACATGAGGACCACAACTTCTTTATCCATTTTTCTCTTTCCTAGGATATTTAAGGTGTAATGAAGTGGGGGTTCTTGTCAACAGAGCAGCCCTAAATTTTGGGGTGCCTGTGTCTGGCTGATTTTTAATTTTCCCAATTTATACGCGCATGAGTGGAAGTGCCCTATGCTCTCCAAGCTGTGTTTTTTAGATGTTTCAAGACACACCGTACACTTCTCCCGAGTGGCTGTTGGCAATTTACATCCCGCCCATCAGCGTAGCTAGGCTCCCATTTCTCCATGGCCGGTCCTGCATTTCTGCTTTGGACACTTTTTTCCGCATGGCCCTTTTGCCCGCTGGGAAGCGAGACTTCTTTGGAGCGCTGATTTGCCTTTCCAGGCTGCTTGGTTGGCCAAAAAGGGCGTATGCGTTTTTTCCTGAATATATTCAGGAAAAAACGCATACGCCCTTTTTGGCCAAGGGCATCATTGTCCACGTTTTGCCGCTTTTCATGTGCTTTCAAGGCGATTCGAATCTACCTCCTGAAATCTGTTTCCTGCAATTCTGCCTTGCTTTCAAAGCCTCTTCGTTGCCTTCCCTTAATATATTTGTGGACGAGAGGTATCATTTAAAACGCTGCAGGTTTGTGAATTGCAGTGCCCCTGAGCTCCATTTTTCAACTCGCTTTTTTGGGAGCTGGCCGCAAAAGCGCAGGATTGCTTCAGGCCCTCTTCTGGTTCTGGGGGGCAGGCTGAGCTTGTGCTTAATTCTTCTTCCTGATGGGAAAATAGAGTGACCTGTGCCTGTCCCAACACCTAGAGCTAGTCTCTCATTGGTTCCCCCTCTTCCCGTTCATCCTCAGGACAAATTGCAACCTGTACGGAACAGGAGGTTAAAGGGGCTGATTCTCCAAGGAGGGAGATGGCTATTAAATCGGCTGGAATGGCGAACCCGAGCAAAGGAGATGAGAAATGAGGTGCGTTTTAGAAACCTTTCCCGATCACACGGTGTACCATCTTCTGGGTTTCTCATGCCTGTTTTCGATGTAGGAAGATGGCCTTGAACCCGGAGATTTGGGACCCATGGGATGGGTACCATGCAGTATTACTTGAAAGGGTCTGCGTTGGCTCACCCAACCTCACCGAACCTCTCAGCCCCAAGAGTGTCCACCCTTATGTCTCAATCAGCTGTGGGTCTAGATATGGTCAATCCAGGTTGCATCACAGCCCCTGAACGAATTTTGGAAGAATTTCTCTCTCTTTCACTGTCTTTGTTTCACGGGTTTTGAAAAGTAATTTATTTTTATAATGGGGTTTAGCTGCTTTTCACGGCTGTGTTTATGCCGCTTTACACCCCCTTGACTCACTTACAGAGAGATATCAATACATAGGTTTGAAGATTCTTACTAGTCAGATATATTCTTGTGCGGTGAATAGGGGGTGTTGAGTCCAGGTCACTGAAAAAGGAATAGGTCTTGTCTCTTACATATTGGGTTTATGGAACGGTATCGGAGCTAATTTGAAACCCTTGTTTTATGCATCACCCCACCTCACCTTTCCCGTTCAGCAGCCATAGTGTGTTTTCTAAACGTGTGACTCTGTTCTGTTTTGTAATTCAGTTCAAGTGTAGCGGTTTTTACATTCCCTCTCTAAGTGATATCTTACGATAAGTGTCTTTTTCTGTGTGAGTTATTTCACTTAGAATCGTCGTACCTAAATCCACTCATCGTGTTGCTACTAGCCTTATGACGTTGATTTCAATGCTGAGTGATATTCCATTGTACATGAGGACCACAACTTCTTTATCCATTTTTCTCTTTCCTAGGATATTTAAGGTGTAATGAAGTGGGGGTTCTTGTCAACAGAGCAGCCCTAAACTTTGGGGTGCCTGTGTCTGGCTGATTTTTAGTTTTCCCAATTTATACGCCCATGAGTGGAAGTGCCCTATGCTCTCCAAGCTGTGTTTTTTAGATATTTCAGGACACACCGTACACTTCTCCAGAGTGGCTGTTGGCAATTTACATCCCGCCCATCAGCGTAGCAAGGCTGCCATTTCTCCATGGCCGGTCCTGCATTTCTGGTTTGGACTCTTTTTTCCGCATGGCCCTTTTGCCCGCTGGGAAGCCAGACTTCTTTGGAGCGCTGATTTGCCTTTCCAGGTTGCTTGGTTGGCCAAAAAGGGCGTATGCGTTTTTTCCTGAATATATTCAGGAAAAAACGCATACGCCCTTTTTGGCCAAGGACATCATTGTCCAGGTTTTGCCGCTTTTCATGTGCTTTCACGGCGATTCGAATCTACCTCCTGAAATCTGTTTCCTGCAATTCTGCCTTGCTTTCAAAGCCTCTTCGTTGCCTTCCCTTAATATATTTGTGGACGAGAGGTATCATTTAAAACTCTGCAGGTTTGTGAATTGCAGTGCCCCTGAGCTCCATTTTTCATCTCGCTTTTTTGGGAGCTGGCCGCAAAAGCGCAGGATTGCTTCAGGCCCTCTTCTGGTTCTGGGGGGCACGCTGAGCTTGTGCTTAATTCTTCTTCCTGATGGGAAAATAGAGTGACCTGTGCCTGTCCCAACACCTAGAGCTAGTCTCTCATTGGTTCCCCCTCTTCCCGTTCATCCTCAGGACAAATTGCAACCTGTACGGAACAGGAGGTTAAAGGTGCTGATTCTCCAAGGAGGGAGATGGCTATTAAATCGGCTGGAATGGCGAACCCGAGCCAAGGAGATGAGAAATGAGGTGCGTTTTAGAAACCTTTCCCGATCACACGGTGTACCATCTTCTGGGTTTCTCATGCCTGTTTTCGATGTAGGAAGATGGCCTTGAACCCGGAGATTTGGGACCCATGGGATGGGTACCATGCAGTATTACTTGAAAGGGTCTGCGTTGCCTCACCCAACCTCACCGAACCTCTCAGCCCCTAGAGTGTCCACCCTTATGTCTCAATCAGCTGTGGGTCTAGATATGGTCAATCCAGGTTGCATCACAGCCCCTGAACGAATTTTGTAAGAATTTCTCTCTCTTTCAATGTCTTTGTTTCACGGGTTTTGAAAAGTAATTTATTTTTATAATGGGGTTTAGCTGCTTTTCACGGCTGTGTTTATGCCGCTTTACACCCCCTTGACTCACTTACAGAGAGATATCAATACATAGGTTTGAAGATTCTTACTAGTCAGATATATTCTTGTGCGGTGAATAGGAGGTGTTGAGTCCAGTTCACTTAAAAAGGAATAGGTGTTGTCTCTTACATATTGGGTTTATGGAACGGTATCGGAGCTAATTTGAAACCCTTGTTTTATGCATCACCCCACCTCACCTTTCCCGTTCAGCAGCCATAGTGTGTTTTCTAAACGTGTGACTCTGTTCTGTTTTGCAATTCAGTTCAAGTGTAGGGGTTTTTACATTCACTTTAGAAGTGATATCTTAGGATAAGTGTCTTTTTCTGTGTGACTTATTTCACTTAGAATCGTCGTACCTAAATCCACTCATCGTGCTGCTACTAGCCTTATGACGTTGATTTCATGGCTGAGTGATATTCCATTGTACATGAGGACCACCACTTCTTTATCCATTTTTCTCTTTCCTAGGATATTTAAGGTGTAATGAAGTGGGGGTTCTTGTCAACAGAGCAGCCTTAAACTTTGGGGTGCCTGTGTCTTGCTGATTTTTAGTTTTCCCAATTTATACGCCCATGAGTGGAAGTGCCCTATGCTCTCCAAGCTGTGTTTTTTAGATGTTTCAGAACACACCGTACACTTCTCCAGAGTGGCTGTTGGCAATTTACATCCCACCCATCAGCGTAGCAAGGCTCCCATTTCTCCATGGCCGGTCCTGCATTTCTGCTTTGGACACTTTTTTCCGCATGGCCCTTTTGCCCGCTGGGAAGCCAGACTTCTTTGGAGCGCTGATTGGCCTTTCCAGGTTGCTTGGTTGGCCAAAAAGGGCGTATGCGTTTTTTCCTGAATATATTCAGGAAAAAACGCATACGCCCTTTTTGGCCAAGGGCATCATTGTCCAGGTTTTGCCGCTTTTCATGTGCTTTCAAGGCGATTCGAATCTACCTCCTGAAATCTGTTTCCTGCAATTCTGCCTTGCTTTCAAAGCCTCTTCGTTGCCTTCCCTTAATATATTTGTGGACGAGAGGTACCATTTAAAACTCTGCAGGTTTGGGAATTGCAGTGCCCCTGAGCTCCATTTTTCAACTCGCTTTTTTGGGAGCTGGCCGCAAAAGCGCAGGATTGCTTCAGGCCCTCTTCTGGTTCTGGGGGGCAGGCTGAGCTTGTGCTTAATTCTTCTTCCTGATGGGAAAATAGAGTGACCTGTGCCTGTCCCAACACCTAGAGCTAGTCTCTCATTGGTTCCCCCTCTTCCCGTTCATCCTCAGGACAAATTGCAACCTGTACGGAACAGGAGGTTAAAGGTGCTGATTCTCCAAGGAGGGAGATGGCTAGTAAATCGGCTGGAATGGCGAACCCGCGCAAAGGAGATGAGAAATGAGGTGCGTTTTAGAAACCTTTCCCGATCACACGGTGTACCATCTTCTGGGTTTCTCATGCCTGTTTTCGATGTAGGAAGATGGCCTTGAACCCGGAGATTTGAGACCCATGGGATGGGTACCATGCAGTATTACTTGAAAGGGTCTGCGTTGCCTCACCCAACCTCACCGAACCTCTCAGCCCCAAGAGTGTCCACCCTTATGTCTCAATCAGCTGTGGGTCTAGATATGGTCAATCCAGGTTGCATCACAGCCCCTGAACGAATTTTGTAAGAATTTCTCTCTCTTTCACTGTCTTTGTTTCACAGGTTTTGAAAAGTAATTTATTTTTATAATGGGGTTTAGCTGCTTTTCACGGCTGTGTTTATGCCACTTTACACCCCCTTGACTCACTTACAGAGAGATATCAATACATAGGTTTGAAGATTCTTACTAGTCAGATATATTCTTGTGCGGTGAATAGGGGGTGTTGAGTCCAGTTCACTGAAAAAGGAATAGGTGTTGTCTCTTACATATTGGGTTTATGGAACGGTATCGGAGCTAATTTGAAACCCTTGTTTTATGCATCACCCCACCTCACCTTTCCCGTTCAGCAGCCATAGTGTGTTTTCTAAACGTGTGACTCTGTTCTGTTTTGTAATTCAGTTCAAGTGTAGCGGTTTTTACATTCCCTCTCTAAGTGATATCTTACGATAAGTGTCTTTTTCTGTGTGACTTATTTCACTTAGAATCGTCGTACCTAAATCCACTCATCGTGTTGCTACTAGCCTTATGACGTTGATTTCATGGCTGAGTGATATTCCATTGTACATGAGGACCACAACTTCTTTATCCATTTTTCTCTTTCCTAGGATATTTAAGGTGTAATGAAGTGGGGGTTCTTGTCAACAGAGCAGCCCTAAACTTTGGGGTGCCTGTGTCTGGCTGATTTTTAGTTTTCCCAATTTATACGCCCATGAGTGGAAGTGCCTTATGCTCTCCAAGCTGTGTTTTTTATATGTTTCAGAACACACCGTACACTTCTCCAGAGTGGTTGTTGGCAATTTACATCCCACCCATCAGCGTAGCAAGGCTCCCATTTCTCCATGGCCGGTCCTGCATTTCTGGTTTGGACACTTTTTTCCGCATGGCCCTTTTTCCCCCTGAGAAGCGAAACTTCTTTGTAGCACTGATTTGCCTTTCCAGGTTGCTTGGTTGGCCAAAAAGGGCGTATGCGTTTTTCCTGAATATATTCAGGAAAAAACGCATACGCCCTTTTTGGCCAAGGGCATCATTGTCCACGTTTTGCCGCTTTTCATGTGCTTTCAGGGCGATTCGAGTCTGCCTCCTGAAATCTGTTTCCTGCAATTCTGCCTTGCTTTCAAAGCCTCTTCGTTGCCTTCCCTTAATATATTTGTGGACGAGAGTTATCATTTAAAACTCTGCAGGTTTGTAAATTGCAGTGCCCCTGAGCTCCATTTTTCAACTCGCTTTTTTGGGAGCGGGCCGCAAAAGCGCAGGATTGCTTCAGGCCCTCTTCTGGTTCTGGGGGGCAGGCTGAGCTTGTGCTTAATTCTTCTTCCTGATGGGAAAATAGAGTGACCTGTGCCTGTCCCAACACCTAGAGCTAGTCTCTCATTGGTTCCCCCTCTTCCCGTTCATCCTCAGGACAAATTGCAACCTGTACGGTACAGGAGGTTAAAGGTGCTGATCCTCCAAGGAGGGAGATGGCTAGTAAATCGGCTGGAATGGCGAACCCGAGCAAAGGAGATGAGAAATGAGGTGCGTTTTAGAAACCTTTCCCGATCACACGGTGTACCATCTTCTGGGTTTCTCATGCCTGTTTTCGATGTAGGAAGATGGCCTTGAACCTGGAGATTTGGGACCCGTGAGATGGGTACCATGCAGTATTACTTGAAAGGGTCTGTGTTGGCTCACCCAACCTCACCGTACCTCTCAGCCCCAAGAGTGTCCACCCTTATGTCTCAATCAGCTGTGGGTCTAGATATGGTCAATCCAGGTTGCATCACAGCCCCTGAACGAATTTTGGAAGAATTTCTCTCTCTTTCACTGTCTTTGTTTCACGGGTTTTGTAAAGTAATTTATTTTTATAATGGGGTTTAGCTGCTTTTCACGGCTGTGTTTATGCCGCTTTACACCCCCTTGACTCACTTACAGAGAGATATCAATACATAGGTTTGAAGATTCTTACTAGTCAGATATATTCTTGTGCGGTGAATAGGGGGTGTTGAGTCCAGGTCACTGAAAAAGGAATAGGTCTTGTCTCTTACATATTGGGTTTATGGAACGGTATCGGAGCTAATTTGAAACCCTTGTTTTATGCATCACCCCACCTCACCTTTCCCGTTCAGCAGCCATAGTGTGTTTTCTAAACGTGTGACTCTGTTCTGTTTTGTAATTCAGTTCAAGTGTAGCGGTTTTTACATTCCATCTCTAAGTGATATCTTATGATAAGTGTCTTTTTCTGTGTGACTTATTTCACTTAGAGTCCTCGTACCTAAATCCACTCATCGTTCTGCTACTAGCCTTATGACGTTGATTTCATGGCTGAGTGATATTCCATTGTACATGAGGACCCCAACATCTTTATCCATTTTTCTCTTTCCTAGGATATTTAAGGTGTAATGAAGTGGGAGTTCTTGTCAACAGAGCAGCCCTAAATTTTCGGGTGCCTGTGTAATGCTGATTTTTATTTTTCCCAATTTATAGGCCCATGAGTGGAAGTGCCCTATGCTCTCCAAGCTGTGCTTTTTAGATGTTTCAGGACACACTGTACACTTCTCCAGAGTGGCTGTTGGCAATTTATATACCGCCCATCAGCGTAGCAAGGCTCCCATTTCTCCATGGCCGGTCCTGCATTTCTGGTTTGGACACTTTTTTCCGCATGGCCCTTTTGCCTGATGGGAAGCTAGACTTCTTTGTAGCGCTGATTTGCCTTTCCAGGTTGCTTGGTTGGCCAAAAAGGGCGTATGCGTTTTTTCCTGAATATATTCAGGAAAAAACGCATACGCCCTTTTTGGCCAAGGGCATCATTGTCCATGGTTTGCCGCTTTTCATGTGCTTTCAAGGCGATTCGAATCTACCTCCTGAAATCTGTTTCCTGCAATTCTGCCTTGCTTTCAAATCCTCTTCGTTGCCTTCCCTCAATATATTTGTGGACGAGAGTTATCATTTATAACTCTGCAGGTTTGGGAATTGCAGTGCCCCTGAGTTCCATTTTTCAAGTCGCTTTTTGGGAGCTAGCCGCAAAAGCGCAGGATTGCTTGTGGCCCTCTTCTCGTTCTGGGGGGCAGGCTGAGGCTGTGGTTAATTCTTCTTCCTGATGGGAAAATAGAGTGACCTGTGCCAGTCCCAACCACTAGAGCTAGTCTCTCATTGGTTCCCCCTCTTCCCGTTCATCCTCCGGACAAATTGCAACCTGTACGGAACAGGAGGTTAAAGGTGCTGATTCTCCAAGGAGGGTGAAGGCTAGAAAAGGGGCTGCAATGGCGAACCCGAGCACAAGGAGATGAGAAATGAGGTGCTTTTTAGAAACCTTTCCCGATCACACGGTGTGCCATCTTCTGGGATTCTCATGCATGTTTTCGACGTAGGAAGATGCCCTTGAACCTGGAGATTTGGGACCCATGGGATGGGTACCATGCAGTATTACTTTAAAGGGTCTGCGTTGGCTCACCCAACCTCACCAAACCTCTCAGCCCCAAGAGTGTCCACCCATATGTCTCAATCAGCTTTGGGTCCAGATATGGTCAATCCAGGTTGCATCACAGCCCCTGAACGAATTTTGTAAGAATTTCTCTCTCTTTCACTGTCTTTGTTTTATGGGTTTTGAAAAGTAATTTATTTTTATAATGGGGTTTAGCTGCTTTTCACGGCTGTGTTTATGCCGCTTTACACCCCCTTGACTCACTTACAGAGAGATATCAGTACATAGGTTTGAACATTCTTACTAGTCAGAAATATTCTTGTGCGGTGAATAGGGGGTGTTGAGTCCAGTTCACTGAAAAAGGAATAGGTCTTTTCTCTTACATATTGGGTTTATGGAACGGTATCTGAGCTAATTTGAAACCCTTGTTTTATGCATCACCCCACCTCACCTTTCCCGTTCAGCAGCCATAGTGTGTTTTCTAAACGTCTGACTCTGTTCTGTTTTGCAATTCAGTTCAAGTGTAGCGGTTTTTACATTCCCTCTATAAGTGATATCTTATGATAAGTGTCTTTTTCTGTGTGACTTATTTCACTTAGAATCGTCGTACATAAATCCACTCATCGTGCTGCTACTAGCCTTATGACGTTGATTTCATGGCTGAGTGATATTCCATTGTACATGAGGACCACAACTTCTTTATCCATTTTTCTCTTTCCTAGGATATTTAAGGTGTAATGAAGTGGGGGTTCTTGTCAACAGAGCAGCCCTAAACTTTGGGGTGCCTGTGTCTTGCTGATTTTTAGTTTTCCCAATTTATACGCCCATGAGTGTAAGTGCCCTATGCTCTCCAAGCTATGTTTTTTAGATGATTCAGGACACACCGTACACTTCTCCAGAGTGGCTGTTTGCAATTTACATCCCACCCATCAGCATAGCAAGGCTCCCATTTCTCCATGGCCGGTCCTGCATTTCTGCTTTGGACACTTTTTTCCACATGGCCCTTTTGCCCGCTGGGAAGCGAGACTTCTTTGGAGCGCTAATTTGCCTTTCCAGGTTGCTTGGTTGGCCAAAAAGGGCGTATGCGTTTTTTCCTGAATATATTCAGGAAAAAACGCATACGCCCTTTTTGGCCAAGGGCATCATTGTCCACGTTTTGCCGCTTTTCATGTGCTTTCAAGGCGATTCGAATCTGCCTCCTGAAATCTGTTTCCTGCAATTCTGCCTTGCTTTCAAAGCCTCTTCGTTGCCTTCCCTTAATATATTTGTGGACGAGAGGTATCATTTAAAACTCTGCAGGTTTGTGAATTGCAGTGCCCCTGAGCTCCATTTTTCAACTCGCTTTTTTGGGAGCTGGCCGCAAAAGCGCAGGATTGCTTCAGGCCCTCTTCTGGTTCTGGGGGGCACGCTGAGCTTGTGCTTAATTCTTCTTCCTGATGGGAAAATAGAGTGACCTGTGCCTGTCCCAACACCTAGAGCTAGTCTCTCATTGGTTCCCCCTCTTCCCGTTCATCCTCAGGACAAATTGCAACCTGTACGGAACAGGAGGTTAAAGGTGCTGATTCTCCAAGGAGGGAGATGGCTATTAAATCGGCTGGAATGGCGAACCCGAGCCAAGGAGATGAGAAATGAGGTGCGTTTTAGAAACCTTTCCCGATCACACGGTGTACCATCTTCTGGGTTTCTCATGCCTGTTTTCGATGTAGGAAGATGGCCTTGAACCCGGAGATTTGGGACCCATGGGATGGGTACCATGCAGTATTACTTGAAAGGGTCTGCGTTGCCTCACCCAACCTCACCGAACCTCTCAGCCCCTAGAGTGTCCACCCTTATGTCTCAATCAGCTGTGGGTCTAGATATGGTCAATCCAGGTTGCATCACAGCCCCTGAACGAATTTTGTAAGAATTTCTCTCTCTTTCAATGTCTTTGTTTCACGGGTTTTGAAAAGTAATTTATTTTTATAATGGGGTTTAGCTGCTTTTCACGGCTGTGTTTATGCCGCTTTACACCCCCTTGACTCACTTACAGAGAGATATCAATACATAGGTTTGAAGATTCTTACTAGTCAGATATATTCTTGTGCGGTGAATAGGAGGTGTTGAGTCCAGTTCACTTAAAAAGGAATAGGTGTTGTCTCTTACATATTGGGTTTATGGAACGGTATCGGAGCTAATTTGAAACCCTTGTTTTATGCATCACCCCACCTCACCTTTCCCGTTCAGCAGCCATAGTGTGTTTTCTAAACGTGTGACTCTGTTCTGTTTTGCAATTCAGTTCAAGTGTAGGGGTTTTTACATTCACTTTAGAAGTGATATCTTAGGATAACTGTCTTTTTCTGTGTGACTTATTTCACTTAGAATCGTCGTACCTAAATCCACTCATCGTGCTGCTACTAGCCTTATGACGTTGATTTCATGGCTGAGTGATATTCCATTGTACATGAGGACCCCAACTTCTTTATCCATTTTTCTCTTTCCTAGGATATTTAAGGTGTAATGAAGTGGGGGTTCTTGTCAACAGAGCAGCCCTAAACTTTGGGGTGCCTGTGTCTTGCTGATTTTTAGTTTTCCCAATTTATACGCCCATGAGTGGAAGTGCCCTATGCTCTCCAAGCTGTGTTTTTTAGATGTTTCAGGACACACCGTACACTTCTCCAGAGTGGCTGTTGGCAATTTACATCCCGCCCATCAGCGTAGCAAGGCTTCCATTTCTCCATGGCCGGTCCTGCATTTCTGCTTTGGACACTTTTTTCCGCATGGCCCTTTTGCCCGCTGGGAAGCGAGACTTCTTTGGAGCGCTGATTTGCCTTTCCAGGTTGCTTGGTTGGCCAAAAAGGGCATATGCGTTTTTTCCTGAATATATTCAGGAAAAAACGCATACGCCCTTTTTGGCCAAGGGCATCATTGTCCAGGTTTTGCCGCTTTTCATGTGCTTTCACGGCGATTCGAATCTACCTCCTGAAATCTGTTTCCTGCAATTCTGCCTTTCTTTCAAAGCCTCTTCGTTGCCTTCCCTTAATATATTTGTGGACGAGAGGTATCATTTAAAACTCTGCAGGTTTGTGAATTGCAGTGCCCCTGAGCTCCATTTTTCAACTCGCTTTTTTGGGAGCTGGCCGCAAAAGCGCAGGATTGCTTCAGGCCCTCTTCTGGTTCTGGGGGGCAGGCTGAGCTTGTGCTTAATTCTTCTTCCTGATGGGAAAATAGAGTGACCTGTGCCTGTCCCAACACCTAGAGCTAGTCTCTCATTGGTTCCCCCTCTTCCCGTTCATCCTCAGGACAAATTGCAACCTGTACGGAACAGGAGGTTAAAGGTGCTGATTCTCCAAGGAGGGAGATGGCTATTAAATCGGCTGGAATGGCGAACCCGAGCAAAGGAGATGAGAAATGAGGTGCGTTTTAGAAACCTTTCCCGATCACACGGTGTACCATCTTCTGGGTTTCTCATGCCTGTTTTTGATGTAGGAAGATGGCCTTGAACCCGGAGATTTGGGACCCATGGGATGGGTACCATGCAGTATTACTTGAAAGGGTCTGCGTTGCCTCACCCAACCTCACCGAACCTCTCAGCCCCAAGAGTGTCCACCCTTATGTCTCAATCAGCTGTGGGTCTAGATATGGTCAATCCAGGTTGCATCACAGCCCCTGAACGAATTTTGTAAGAATTTCTCTCTCTTTCAATGTCTTTGTTTCACGGGTTTTGAAAAGTAATTTATTTTTATAATGGGGTTTAGCTGCTTTTCACGGCTGTGTTTATGCCGCTTTACACCCCCTTGACTCACTTACAGAGAGATATCAATACATAGGTTTGAAGATTCTTACTAGTCAGATATATTCTTGTGCGGTGAATAGGAGGTGTTGAGTCCAGTTCACTGAAAAAGGAATAGGTGTTGTCTCTTACATATTGGGTTTATGGAACGGTATCGGAGCTAATTTGAAACCCATGTTTTATGCATCACCCCACCTCACCTTTCCCGTTCAGCAGCCATAGTGTGTTTTCTAAACGTGTGACTCTGTTCTGTTTTGTAATTCAGTTCAAGTGTAGCGGTTTTTACATTCCCTCTCTAAGTGATATCTTACGATAAGTGTCTTTTTCTGTGTGACTTATTTCACTTAGAATCATCGTACCTAAATCCACTCATCGTTCTGCTACTAGCCTTATGACGTTGATTTCATGGCTGAGTGATATTCCATTGTACATGAGGACCACAACTTCTTTATCCATTTTTCTCTTTCCTAGGATATTTAAGGTGTAATGAAGTGGGGGTTCTTGTCAACAGAGCAGCCCTAAATTTTGGGGTGCCTGTGTCTGGCTGATTTTTAGTTTTCCCAATTTATACGCGCATGAGTGGAAGTGCCCTATGCTCTCCAAGCTGTGTTTTTTAGATGTTTCAGGACACACCGTACACTTCTCCCGAGTGGCTGTTGGCAATTTACATCCCGCCCATCAGCGTAGCTAGGCTCCCATTTCTCCATGGCCGGTCCTGCATTTCTGCTTTGGACACTTTTTTCCGCATGGCCCTTTTGCCCGCTGGGAAGCGAGACTTCTTTGGAGCGCTGATTTGCCTTTCCAGGCTGCTTGGTTGGCCAAAAAGGGCGTATGCGTTTTTTCCTGAATATATTCAGGAAAAAACGCATACGCCCTTTTTGGCCAAGGGCATCATTGTCCAGGTTTTGCCGCTTTTCATGTGCTTTCAAGGCGATTCGAATCTACCTCCTGAAATCTGTTTCCTGCAATTCTGCCTTGCTTTCAAAGCCTCTTCGTTGCCTTCCCTTAATATATTTGTGGACGAGAGGTATCATTTAAAACGCTGCAGGTTTGTGAATTGCAGTGCCCCTGAGCTCCATTTTTCAACTCGCTTTTTTGGGAGCTGGCCGCAAAAGCGCAGGATTGCTTCAGGCCCTCTTCTGGTTCTGGGGGGCAGGCTGAGCTTGTGCTTAATTCTTCTTCCTGATGGGAAAATAGAGTGACCTGTGCCTGTCCCAACACCTAGAGCTAGTCTCTCATTGGTTCCCCCTCTTCCCGTTCATCCTCAGGACAAATTGCAACCTGTACGGAACAGGAGGTTAAAGGGGCTGATTCTCCAAGGAGGGAGATGGCTATTAAATCGGCTGGAATGGCGAACCCGAGCAAAGGAGATGAGAAATGAGGTGCGTTTTAGAAACCTTTCCCGATCACACGGTGTACCATCTTCTGGGTTTCTCATGCCTGTTTTCGATGTAGGAAGATGGCCTTGAACCCGGAGATTTGGGACCCATGGGATGGGTACCATGCAGTATTACTTGAAAGGGTCTGCGTTGGCTCACCCAACCTCACCGAACCTCTCAGCCCCAAGAGTGTCCACCCTTATGTCTCAATCAGCTGTGGGTCTAGATATGGTCAATCCAGGTTGCATCACAGCCCCTGAACGAATTTTGGAAGAATTTCTCTCTCTTTCACTGTCTTTGTTTCACGGGTTTTGAAAAGTAATTTATTTTTATAATGGGGTTTAGCTGCTTTTCACGGCTGTGTTTATGCCGCTTTACACCCCCTTGACTCACTTACAGAGAGATATCAATACATAGGTTTGAAGATTCTTACTAGTCAGATATATTCTTGTGCGGTGAATAGGGGGTGTTGAGTCCAGGTCACTGAAAAAGGAATAGGTCTTGTCTCTTACATATTGGGTTTATGGAACGGTATCGGAGCTAATTTGAAACCCTTGTTTTATGCATCACCCCACCTCACCTTTCCCGTTCAGCAGCCATAGTGTGTTTTCTAAACGTGTGACTCTGTTCTGTTTTGTAATTCAGTTCAAGTGTAGCGGTTTTTACATTCCCTCTCTAAGTGATATCTTACGATAAGTGTCTTTTTCTGTGTGACTTATTTCACTTAGAATCGTCGTACCTAAATCCACTCATCGTGTTGCTACTAGCCTTATGACGTTGATTTCAATGCTGAGTGATATTCCATTGTACATGAGGACCACAACTTCTTTATCCATTTTTCTCTTTCCTAGGATATTTAAGGTGTAATGAAGTGGGGGTTCTTGTCAACAGAGCAGCCCTAAACTTTGGGGTGCCTGTGTCTGGCTGATTTTTAGTTTTCCCAATTTATACGCCCATGAGTGGAAGTGCCCTATGCTCTCCAAGCTGTGTTTTTTAGATGTTTCAGGACACACCGTACACTTCTCCAGAGTGGCTGTTGGCAATTTACATCCCGCCCATCAGCGTAGCAAGGCTTCCATTTCTCCATGGCCGGTCCTGCATTTCTGCTTTGGACACTTTTTTCCGCATGGCCCTTTTGCCCGCTGGGAAGCGAGACTTCTTTGGAGCGCTGATTTGCCTTTCCAGGTTGCTTGGTTGGCCAAAAAGGGCATATGCGTTTTTTCCTGAATATATTCAGGAAAAAACGCATACGCCCTTTTTGGCCAAGGGCATCATTGTCCAGGTTTTGCCGCTTTTCATGTGCTTTCACGGCGATTCGAATCTACCTCCTGAAATCTGTTTCCTGCAATTCTGCCTTTCTTTCAAAGCCTCTTCGTTGCCTTCCCTTAATATATTTGTGGACGAGAGGTATCATTTAAAACTCTGCAGGTTTGTGAATTGCAGTGCCCCTGAGCTCCATTTTTCAACTCGCTTTTTTGGGAGCTGGCCGCAAAAGCGCAGGATTGCTTCAGGCCCTCTTCTGGTTCTGGGGGGCAGGCTGAGCTTGTGCTTAATTCTTCTTCCTGATGGGAAAATAGAGTGACCTGTGCCTGTCCCAACACCTAGAGCTAGTCTCTCATTGGTTCCCCCTCTTCCCGTTCATCCTCAGGACAAATTGCAACCTGTACGGAACAGGAGGTTAAAGGTGCTGATTCTCCAAGGAGGGAGATGGCTATTAAATCGGCTGGAATGGCGAACCCGAGCAAAGGAGATGAGAAATGAGGTGCGTTTTAGAAACCTTTCCCGATCACACGGTGTACGATCTTCTGGGTTTCTCATGCCTGTTTTTGATGTAGGGAGATGGCCTTGAACCTGGAGATTTGGGACCAATGGGATGGGTACCATGCAGTATTACTTGAAAGGGTCTGCGTTGCCTCACCCAACCTCACCGAACCTCTCAGGCCCAAGAGTGTCCACCCTTATGTCTCAATCAGCTGTGGGTCTAGATATGGTCAATCCAGGTTGCATCACAGCCCCTGAACGAATTTTGTAAGAATTTCTCTCTCTTTCAATGTCTTTGTTTCACGGGTTTTGAAAAGTAATTTATTTTTATAATGGGGTTTAGCTGCTTTTCACGGCTGTGTTTATGCCGCTTTACACCCCCTTGACTCACTTACAGAGAGATATCAATACATAGGTTTGAAGATTCTTACTAGTCAGATATATTCTTGTGCGGTGAATAGGAGGTGTTGAGTCCAGTTCACTTAAAAAGGAATAGGTGTTGTCTCTTACATATTGGGTTTATGGAACGGTATCGGAGCTAATTTGAAACCCTTGTTTTATGCATCACTCCACCTCACCTTTCCCGTTCAGCAGCCATAGTGTGTTTTCTAAACGTGTGACTCTGTTCTGTTTTGTAATTCAGTTCAAGTGTAGCGGTTTTTACATTCCCTCTCTAAGTGATATCTTACGATAAGTGTCTTTTTCTGTGTGACTTATTTCACTTAGTATCGTCGTACCTAAATCCACTCATCGTGCTGCTACTAGCCTTATGACATTGATTTCATGGCTGAGTGATATTCCATTGTACATGTGGACCACAACTTCTTTATCCATTTTTCTCTTTCCTAGGATATTTAAGGTGTAATGAAGTGGGGGTTCTTGTCAACAGAGCAGCCCTAAATTTTTGGGTGCCTGTGTCGGGCTGATTTTTAGTTTTCCCAATTTATATGCGCATGAGTGGAAGTGCCCTATGCTCTCCAAGCTGTGTTTTTTAGATGTTTCAGGACACACCGTACACTTCTCCCGAGTGGCTGTTGGCAATTTACATCCCGCCCATCAGCGTAGCAAGGCTCCCATTTCTCCACGGCCGGTCCTGCATTTCTGCTTTGGACACTTTTTTCCGCATGGCCCTTTTGCCCGCTGGGAAGCGAGACTTCTTTGGAGCGCTGATTTGCCTTTCCAGGCTGCTTGGTTGGCCAAAAAGGGCGTATGCGTTTTTTCCTGAATATATTCAGGAAAAAACGCATACGCCCTTTTTGGCCAAGGGCATCATTGTCCAGGTTTTGCCGCTTTTCATGTGCTTTCAAGGCGATTCGAATCTACCTCCTGAAATCTGTTTCCTGCATTTCTGCCTTGCTTTCAAAGCCTCTTCGTTGCCTTCCCTTAATATATTTGTGGACGAGAGGTATCATTTAAAACGCTGCAGGTTTGTGAATTGCAGTGCCCCTGAGCTCAATTTTTCAACTCGCTTTTTTGGGAGCTGGCCGCAAAAGCGCAGGATTGCTTCAGGCCCTCTTCTGGTTCTGGGGGGCAGGCTGAGCTTGTGCTTAATTCTTCTTCCTGATGGGAAAATAGAGTGACCTGTGCCTGTCCCAACACCTAGAGCTAGTCTCTCATTGGTTCCCCCTCATCCCGTTCATCCTCAGGACAAATTGCAACCTGTACGGAACAGGAGGTTAAAGGTGCTGATTCTCCAAGGAGGGAGATGGCTAGTAAATCGGCTGGAATGGTGAAGCCGAGCAAAGGAGATGAGAAATAAGGTGCGTTTTAGAAACCTTTCCCGATCACACTGTGTACCATCTTCTGGGTTTCTCATGCCTGTTTTCGATGTAGGAAGATGGCCTTGAACCCGGAGATTTGGGACCCATGGGATGGGTACCATGCAGTATTACTTGAAAGGGTCTGCGTTGCCTCACCCAACCTCACCGAACCTCTCAGCCCCAAGAGTGTCCACCCTTATGTCTCAATCAGCTGTGGGTCTAGATATGGTCAATCCAGGTTGCATCACAGCCCCTGAACGAATTTTGGAAGAATTTCTCTCTCTTTCACTGTCTTTGTTTCACGGGTTTTGAAAAGTAATTTATTTTTATAATGGGGTTTAGCTGCTTTTCACGGCTGTGTTTATGCCGCTTTACACCCCCTTGACTCACTTACAGAGAGATATCAATACATAGGTTTGAAGATTCTTACTAGTCAGATATATTCTTGTGCGGTGAATAGGGGGTGTTGAGTCCAGTTCACTGAAAAAGGAATAGGTGTTGTCTCTTACATATTGGGTTTATGGAACGGTATCGGAGCTACTTTGAAACCCTTGTTTTATGCATCACCCCACCTCACCTTTCCCGTTCAGCAGCCATAGTGTGTTTTCTAAACGTGTGACTCTGTTCTGTTTTGTAATTCAGTTCAAGTGTAGCGGTTTTTACATTCCCTCTCTAAGTGATATCTTACGATAAGTGTCTTTTTCTGTGTGACTTATTTCACTTAGAATCGTCGTACCTAAATCCACTCATCGTGTTGCTACTAGCCTTATGACGTTGATTTCATGGCTGAGTGATATTCCATTGTACATGAGGACCACAACTTCTTTATCCATTTTTCTCTTTCCTAGGATATTTAAGGTGTAATGAAGTGGGGGTTCTTGTCAACAGAGCAGCCCTAAACTTTGGGGTGCCTGTGTCTGGCTGATTTTTAGTTTTCCCAATTTATACGCCCATGAGTGGAAGTGCCCTATGCTCTCCAAGCTGTGTTTTTTAGATGTTTCAGGGCACACCGTACACTTCTCCAGAGTGGCTGTTGGCAATTTACATCCCGCCCATCAGCGTAGCAAGGCTCCCATTTCTCCACGGCCGGTCCTGCATTTCTGCTTTGGACACTTTTTTCCGCATGGCCCTTTTGCCCGCTGGGAAGCGAGACTTCTTTGGAGCGCTGATTTGCCTTTCCAGGTTGCTTGGTTGGCCAAAAAGGGCGTATGCGTTTTTTCCTGAATATATTCAGGAAAAAACGCATACGCCCTTTTTGGCCAAGGGCATCATTGTCCAGGTTTTGCCGCTTTTCATGTGCTTTCACGGCGATTCGAATCTACCTCCTGAAATCTGTTTCCTGCAATTCTGCCTTGCTTTCAAAGCCTCTTCGTTGCCTTCCCTTAATATATTTGTGGACGAGAGGTATCATTTAAAACTCTGCAGGTTTGTGAATTGCAGTGCCCCTGAGCTCCATTTTTCAACTCGCTTTTTTGGGAGCTGGCCGCAAAAGCGCAGGATTGCTTCAGGCCCTCTTCTGGTTCTGGGGGGCAGGCTGAGCTTGTGCTTAATTCTTCTTCCTGATGAGAAAATAGAGTGACCTGTGCCTGTCCCAACACCTAGAGCTAGTCTCTCATTGGTTCCCCCTCTTCCCGTTCATCCTCAGGACAAATTGCAACCTGTACGGAACAGGAGGTTAAAGGTGCTGATTCTCCAAGGAGGGAGATGGCTATTAAATCGGCTGGAATGGCGAACCCGAGCAAAGGAGATGAGAAATGAGGTGCGTTTTAGAAACCTTTCCCGATCACACGGTGTACCATCTTCTGGGTTTCTCATGCCTGTTTTTGATGTAGGAAGATGGCCTTGAACCCGGAGATTTGGGACCCATGGGATGGGTACCATGCAGTATTACTTGAAAGGGTCTGCGTTGCCTCACCCAACCTCACCGAACCTCTCAGCCCCAAGAGTGTCCACCCTTATGTCTCAATCAGCTGTGGGTCTAGATATGGTCAATCCAGGTTGCATCACAGCCCCTGAACGAATTTTGTAAGAATTTCTCTCTCTTTCAATGTCTTTGTTTCACGGGTTTTGAAAAGTAATTTATTTTTATAATGGGGTTTAGCTGCTTTTCACGGCTGTGTTTATGCCGCTTTACACCCCCTTGACTCACTTACAGAGAGATATCAATACATAGGTTTGAAGATTCTTACTAGTCAGATATATTCTTGTGCGGTGAATAGGAGGTGTTGAGTCCAGTTCACTGAAAAAGGAATAGGTGTTGTCTCTTACATATTGGGTTTATGGAACGGTATCGGAGCTAATTTGAAACCCATGTTTTATGCATCACCCCACCTCACCTTTCCCGTTCAGCAGCCATAGTGTGTTTTCTAAACGTGTGACTCTGTTCTGTTTTGTAATTCAGTTCAAGTGTAGCGGTTTTTACATTCCCTCTCTAAGTGATATCTTACGATAAGTGTCTTTTTCTGTGTGACTTATTTCACTTAGAATCGTCGTACCTAAATCCACTCATCGTGCTGCTACTAGCCTTATGACGTTGATTTCATGGCTGAGTGATATTCCATTGTACATGAGGACCACAACTTCTTTATCCATTTTTCTCTTTCCTAGGATATTTAAGGTGTAATGAAGTGGGGGTTCTTGTCAACAGAGCAGCCCTAAATTTTGGGGTGCCTGTGTCTGGCTGATTTTTAGTTTTCCCAATTTATACGCGCATGAGTGGAAGTGCCCTATGCTCTCCAAGCTGTGTTTTTTAGATGTTTCAGGACACACCGTACACTTCTCCCGAGTGGCTGTTGGCAATTTACATCCCGCCCATCAGCGTAGCTAGGCTCCCATTTCTCCATGGCCGGTCCTGCATTTCTGCTTTGGAGACTTTTTTCCGCATGGCCCTTTTGCCCGCTGGGAAGCCAGACTTCTTTGGAGCGCTGATTTGCATTTCCAGGTTGCTTGGTTGGCCAAAAAGGGCGTATGCGTTTTTTCCTGAATATATTCAGGAAAAAACGCATACGCCCTTTTTGGCCAAGGGCATCATTGTCCAGGTTTTGCCGCTTTTCATGTGCTTTCACGGCGATTCGAATCTACCTCCTGAAATCTGTTTCCTGCAATTCTGCCTTGCTTTCAAAGCCTCTTCGTTGCCTTCCCTTAATATATTTGTGGACGAGAGGTATCATTTAAAACGCTGCAGGTTTGTGAATTGCAGTGCCCCTGAGCTCAATTTTTCAACTCACTTTTTTGGGAGCTGGCCGCAAAAGCGCAGGATTGCTTCAGGCCCTCTTCTGGTTCTGGGGGGCAGGCTGAGCTTGTGCTTAATTCTTCTTCCTGATGGGAAAATAGAGTGACCTGTGCCTGTCCCAACACCTAGAGCTAGTCTCTCATTGGTTCCCCCTCTTCCCGTTCATCCTCAGGACAAATTGCAACCTGTACGGAACAGGAGGTTAAAGGTGCTGATTCTCCAAGGAGGGAGATGGCTAGTAAATCTGCTGGAATGGTGAACCCGAGCAAAGGAGATGAGAAATGAGGTGCGTTTTAGAAACCTTTCCCGATCACACTGTGTACCATCTTCTGGGTTTCTCATGCCTGTTTTCGATGTAGGAAGATGGCCTTGAACCCGGAGATTTGGGACCCATGGGATGGGTACCATGCAGTATTACTTGAAAGGGTCTGCGTTGCCTCACCCAACCTCACCGAACCTCTCAGCCCCAAGAGTGTCCACCCTTATGTCTCAATCAGCTGTGGGTCTAGATATGGTCAATCCAGGTTGCATCACAGCCCCTGAACGAATTTTGGAAGAATTTCTCTCTCTTTCACTGTCTTTGTTTCACGGGTTTTGAAAAGTAATTTATTTTTATAATGGGGTTTAGCTGCTTTTCACGGCTGTGTTTATGCCGCTTTACACCCCCTTGACTCACTTACAGAGAGATATCAATACATAGGTTTGAAGATTCTTACTAGTCAGATATATTCTTGTGCGGTGAATAGGGGGTGTTGAGTCCAGTTCACTGAAAAAGGAATAGGTCTTGTCTCTTACATATTGGGTTTATGGAACGGTATCGGAGCTAATTTGAAACCCTTGTTTTATGCATCACCCCACCTCACCTTTCCCGTTCAGCAGCCATAGTGTGTTTTCTAAACGTGTGACTCTGTTCTGTTTTGTAATTCAGTTCAAGTGTAGCGGTTTTTACATTCCCTCTCTAAGTGATATCTTACGATAAGTGTCTTTTTCTGTGTGACTTATTTCACTTAGAATCGTCGTACCTAAATCCACTCATCGTGTTGCTACTAGCCTTATGACGTTGATTTCATGGCTGAGTGATATTCCATTGTACATGAGGACCACAACTTCTTTATCCATTTTTCTCTTTCCTAGGATGTTTAAGGTGTAATGAAGTGGGGGTTCTTGTCAACAGAGCAGCCCTAAACTTTGGGGTGCCTGTGTCTGGCTGATTTTTAGTTTTCCCAATTTATACGCCCATGAGTGGAAGTGCCCTATGCTCTCCAAGCTGTGTTTTTTAGATGTTTCAGGGCACACCGTACACTTCTCCAGAGTGGCTGTTGGCAATTTACATCCCGCCCATCAGCGTAGCAAGGCTCCCATTTCTCCACGGCCGGTCCTGCATTTCTGCTTTGGACACTTTTTTCCGCATGGCCCTTTTGCCCGCTGGGAAGCGAGACTTCTTTGGAGCGCTGATTTGCCTTTCCAGGTTGCTTGGTTGGCCAAAAAGGGCGTATGCGTTTTTTCCTGAATATATTCAGGAAAAAACGCATACGCCCTTTTTGGCCAAGGGCATCATTGTCCAGGTTTTGCCGCTTTTCATGTGCTTTCACGGCGATTCGAATCTACCTCCTGAAATCTGTTTCCTGCAATTCTGCCTTGCTTTCAAAGCCTCTTCGTTGCCTTCCCTTAATATATTTGTGGACGAGAGGTATCATTTAAAACTCTGCAGGTTTGTGAATTGCAGTGCCCCTGAGCTCCATTTTTCAACTCGCTTTTTTGGGAGCTGGCCGCAAAAGCGCAGGATTGCTTCAGGCCCTCTTCTGGTTCTGGGGGGCAGGCTGAGCTTGTGCTTAATTCTTCTTCCTGATGAGAAAATAGAGTGACCTGTGCCTGTCCCAACACCTAGAGCTAGTCTCTCATTGGTTCCCCCTCTTCCCGTTCATCCTCAGGACAAATTGCAACCTGTACGGAACAGGAGGTTAAAGGTGCTGATTCTCCAAGGAGGGAGATGGCTATTAAATCGGCTGGAATGGCGAACCCGAGCAAAGGAGATGAGAAATGAGGTGCGTTTTAGAAACCTTTCCCGATCACACGGTGTACCATCTTCTGGGTTTCTCATGCCTGTTTTTGATGTAGGAAGATGGCCTTGAACCCGGAGATTTGGGACCCATGGGATGGGTACCATGCAGTATTACTTGAAAGGGTCTGCGTTGCCTCACCCAACCTCACCGAACCTCTCAGCCCCAAGAGTGTCCACCCTTATGTCTCAATCAGCTGTGGGTCTAGATATGGTCAATCCAGGTTGCATCACAGCCCCTGAACGAATTTTGTAAGAATTTCTCTCTCTTTCAATGTCTTTGTTTCACGGGTTTTGAAAAGTAATTTATTTTTATAATGGGGTTTAGCTGCTTTTCACGGCTGTGTTTATGCCGCTTTACACCCCCTTGACTCACTTACAGAGAGATATCAATACATAGGTTTGAAGATTCTTACTAGTCAGATATATTCTTGTGCGGTGAATAGGAGGTGTTGAGTCCAGTTCACTGAAAAAGGAATAGGTGTTGTCTCTTACATATTGGGTTTATGGAACGGTATCGGAGCTAATTTGAAACCCATGTTTTATGCATCACCCCACCTCACCTTTCCCGTTCAGCAGCCATAGTGTGTTTTCTAAACGTGTGACTCTGTTCTGTTTTGTAATTCAGTTCAAGTGTAGCGGTTTTTACATTCCCTCTCTAAGTGATATCTTACGATAAGTGTCTTTTTCTGTGTGACTTATTTCACTTAGAATCGTCGTACCTAAATCCACTCATCGTGCTGCTACTAGCCTTATGACGTTGATTTCATGGCTGAGTGATATTCCATTGTACATGAGGACCACAACTTCTTTATCCATTTTTCTCTTTCCTAGGATATTTAAGGTGTAATGAAGTGGGGGTTCTTGTCAACAGAGCAGCCCTAAATTTTGGGGTGCCTGTGTCTGGCTGATTTTTAGTTTTCCCAATTTATACGCGCATGAGTGGAAGTGCCCTATGCTCTCCAAGCTGTGTTTTTTAGATGTTTCAGGACACACCGTACACTTCTCCCGAGTGGCTGTTGGCAATTTACATCCCGCCCATCAGCGTAGCTAGGCTCCCATTTCTCCATGGCCGGTCCTGCATTTCTGCTTTGGAGACTTTTTTCCGCATGGCCCTTTTGCCCGCTGGGAAGCCAGACTTCTTTGGAGCGCTGATTTGCATTTCCAGGTTGCTTGGTTGGCCAAAAAGGGCGTATGCGTTTTTTCCTGAATATATTCAGGAAAAAACGCATACGCCCTTTTTGGCCAAGGGCATCATTGTCCAGGTTTTGCCGCTTTTCATGTGCTTTCACGGCGATTCGAATCTACCTCCTGAAATCTGTTTCCTGCAATTCTGCCTTGCTTTCAAAGCCTCTTCGTTGCCTTCCCTTAATATATTTGTGGACGAGAGGTATCATTTAAAACGCTGCAGGTTTGTGAATTGCAGTGCCCCTGAGCTCAATTTTTCAACTCGCTTTTTTGGGAGCTGGCCGCAAAAGCGCAGGATTGCTTCAGGCCCTCTTCTGGTTCTGGGGGGCAGGCTGAGCTTGTGCTTAATTCTTCTTCCTGATGGGAAAATAGAGTGACCTGTGCCTGTCCCAACACCTAGAGCTAGTCTCTCATTGGTTCCCCCTCTTCCCGTTCATCCTCAGGACAAATTGCAACCTGTACGGAACAGGAGGTTAAAGGTGCTGATTCTCCAAGGAGGGAGATGGCTAGTAAATCTGCTGGAATGGTGAACCCGAGCAAAGGAGATGAGAAATGAGGTGCGTTTTAGAAACCTTTCCCGATCACACTGTGTACCATCTTCTGGGTTTCTCATGCCTGTTTTCGATGTAGGAAGATGGCCTTGAACCCGGAGATTTGGGACCCATGGGATGGGTACCATGCAGTATTACTTGAAAGGGTCTGCGTTGCCTCACCCAACCTCACCGAACCTCTCAGCCCCAAGAGTGTCCACCCTTATGTCTCAATCAGCTGTGGGTCTAGATATGGTCAATCCAGGTTGCATCACAGCCCCTGAACGAATTTTGGAAGAATTTCTCTCTCTTTCACTGTCTTTGTTTCACGGGTTTTGAAAAGTAATTTATTTTTATAATGGGGTTTAGCTGCTTTTCACGGCTGTGTTTATGCCGCTTTACACCCCCTTGACTCACTTACAGAGAGATATCAATACATAGGTTTGAAGATTCTTACTAGTCAGATATATTCTTGTGCGGTGAATAGGGGGTGTTGAGTCCAGTTCACTGAAAAAGGAATAGGTCTTGTCTCTTACATATTGGGTTTATGGAACGGTATCGGAGCTAATTTGAAACCCTTGTTTTATGCATCACCCCACCTCACCTTTCCCGTTCAGCAGCCATAGTGTGTTTTCTAAACGTGTGACTCTGTTCTGTTTTGTAATTCAGTTCAAGTGTAGCGGTTTTTACATTCCCTCTCTAAGTGATATCTTACGATAAGTGTCTTTTTCTGTGTGACTTATTTCACTTAGAATCGTCGTACCTAAATCCACTCATCGTGTTGCTACTAGCCTTATGACGTTGATTTCATGGCTGAGTGATATTCCATTGTACATGAGGACCACAACTTCTTTATCCATTTTTCTCTTTCCTAGGATGTTTAAGGTGTAATGAAGTGGGGGTTCTTGTCAACAGAGCAGCCCTAAACTTTGGGGTGCCTGTGTCTGGCTGATTTTTAGTTTTCCCAATTTATACGCCCATGAGTGGAAGTGCCCTATGCTCTCCAAGCTGTGTTTTTTAGATGTTTCAGGGCACACCGTACACTTCTCCAGAGTGGCTGTTGGCAATTTACATCCCGCCCATCAGCGTAGCAAGGCTCCCATTTCTCCATGGCCGGTCCTGCATTTCTGCTTTGGACACTTTTTTCCGCATGGCCCTTTTGCCCGCTGGGAAGCGAGACTTCTTTGGAGCGCTGATTTGCCTTTCCAGGTTGCTTGGTTGGCCAAAAAGGGCGTATGCGTTTTTTCCTGAATATATTCAGGAAAAAACGCATACGCTCTTTTTGGCCAAGGGCATCATTGTCCAGGTTTTGCCGCTTTTCATGTGCTTTCACGGCGATTCGAATCTACCTCCTGAAATCTGTTTCCTGCAATTCTGCCTTGCTTTCAAAGCCTCTTCGTTGCCTTCCCTTAATATATTTGTGGACGAGAGGTATCATTTAAAACTCTGCAGGTTTGTGAATTGCAGTGCCCCTGAGCTCCATTTTTCAACTCGCTTTTTTGGGAGCTGGCCGCAAAAGCGCAGGATTGCTTCAGGCCCTCTTCTGGTTCTGGGGGGCAGGCTGAGCTTGTGCTTAATTCTTCTTCCTGATGGGAAAATAGAGTGACCTGTGCCTGTCCCAACACCTAGAGCTAGTCTCTCATTGGTTCCCCCTCTTCCCGTTCATCCTCAGGACAAATTGCAACCTGTACGGAACAGGAGGTTAAAGGTGCTGATTCTCCAAGGAGGGAGATGGCTAGTAAATCGGCTGGAATGGCGAACCCGCGTAAAGGAGATGAGAAATGAGGTGCGTTTTAGAAACCTTTCCCGATCACACGGTGTACCATCTTCTGGGTTTCTCATGCCTGTTTTCGATGTAGGAAGATGGCCTTGAACCCGGAGATTTGGGACCCATGGGATGGGTACCATGCAGTATTACTTGAAAGGGTCTGCGTTGCCTCACCCAACCTCACCGAACCTCTCAGCCCCAAGAGTGTCCACCCTTATGTCTCAATCAGCTGTGGGTCTAGATATGGTCAATCCAGGTTGCATCACAGCCCCTGAACGAATTTTGGAAGAATTTCTCTCTCTTTCACTGTCTTTGTTTCACGGGTTTTGAAAAGTAATTTATTTTTATAATGGGGTTTAGCTGCTTTTCACGGCTGTGTTTATGCCGCTTTACACCCCCTTGACTCACTTACAGAGAGATATCAATACATAGGTTTGAAGATTCTTACTAGTCAGATATATTCTTGTGCGGTGAATAGGGGGTGTTGAGTCCAGTTCACTGAAAAAGGAATAGGTCTTGTCTCTTACATATTGGGTTTATGGAACGGTATCGGAGCTAATTTGAAACCCTTGTTTTATGCATCACCCCACCTCACCTTTCCCGTTCAGCAGCCATAGTGTGTTTTCTAAACGTGTGACTCTGTTCTGTTTTGTAATTCAGTTCAAGTGTAGCGGTTTTTACATTCCCTCTCTAAGTGATATCTTACGATAAGTGTCTTTTTCTGTGTGACTTATTTCACTTAGAATCGTCGTACCTAAATCCACTCATCGTGTTGCTACTAGCCTTATGACGTTGATTTCATGGCTGAGTGATATTCCATTGTACATGAGGACCACAACTTCTTTATCCATTTTTCTCTTTCCTAGGATGTTTAAGGTGTAATGAAGTGGGGGTTCTTGTCAACAGAGCAGCCCTAAACTTTGGGGTGCCTGTGTCTGGCTGATTTTTAGTTTTCCCAATTTATACGCCCATGAGTGGAAGTGCCCTATGCTCTCCAAGCTGTGTTTTTTAGATGTTTCAGGGCACACCGTACACTTCTCCAGAGTGGCTGTTGGCAATTTACATCCCGCCCATCAGCGTAGCAAGGCTCCCATTTCTCCATGGCCGGTCCTGCATTTCTGCTTTGGACACTTTTTTCCGCATGGCCCTTTTGCCCGCTGGGAAGCGAGACTTCTTTGGAGCGCTGATTTGCCTTTCCAGGTTGCTTGGTTGGCCAAAAAGGGCGTATGCGTTTTTTCCTGAATATATTCAGGAAAAAACGCATACGCTCTTTTTGGCCAAGGGCATCATTGTCCAGGTTTTGCCGCTTTTCATGTGCTTTCACGGCGATTCGAATCTACCTCCTGAAATCTGTTTCCTGCAATTCTGCCTTGCTTTCAAAGCCTCTTCGTTGCCTTCCCTTAATATATTTGTGGACGAGAGGTATCATTTAAAACTCTGCAGGTTTGTGAATTGCAGTGCCCCTGAGCTCCATTTTTCAACTCGCTTTTTTGGGAGCTGGCCGCAAAAGCGCAGGATTGCTTCAGGCCCTCTTCTGGTTCTGGGGGGCAGGCTGAGCTTGTGCTTAATTCTTCTTCCTGATGGGAAAATAGAGTGACCTGTGCCTGTCCCAACACCTAGAGCTAGTCTCTCATTGGTTCCCCCTCTTCCCGTTCATCCTCAGGACAAATTGCAACCTGTACGGAACAGGAGGTTAAAGGTGCTGATTCTCCAAGGAGGGAGATGGCTAGTAAATCGGCTGGAATGGCGAACCCGAGTAAAGGAGATGAGAAATGAGGTGCGTTTTAGAAACCTTTCCCGATCACACGGTGTACCATCTTCTGGGTTTCTCATGCCTGTTTTCGATGTAGGAAGATGGCCTTGAACCCGGAGATTTGGGACCCATGGGATGGGTACCATGCAGTATTAGTTGAAAGCGTCTGCGTTGGCTCACCCAACCTCACCGAACCTATCAGCCCCAAGAGTGTCCACCCTTATGTCTCAATCAGCTGTGGGTCTAGATATGGTCAATCCAGGTTGCATCACAGCCCCTGAACGAATTTTGTAAGAATTTCTCTCTCTTTCAATGTCTTTGTTTCACGGGTTTTGAAAAGTAATTTATTTTTATAATGGGGTTTAGCTGCTTTTCACGGCTGTGTTTATGCCGCTTTACACCCCCTTGACTCACTTACAGAGAGATATCAATACATAGGTTTGAAGATTCTTACTAGTCAGATATATTCTTGTGCGGTGAATAGGAGGTGTTGAGTCCAGTTCACTTAAAAAGGAATAGGTGTTGTCTCTTACATATTGGGTTTATGGAACGGTATCGGAGCTAATTTGAAACCCTTGTTTTATGCATCACCCCACCTCACCTTTCCCGTTCAGCAGCCATAGTGTGTTTTCTAAACGTGTGACTCTGTTCTGTTTTGTAATTCAGTTCAAGTGTAGCGGTTTTTACATTCCCTCTCTAAGTGATATCTTACGATAAGTGTCTTTTTCTGTGTGACTTATTTCACTTAGAATCGTCGTACCTAAATCCACTCATCGTGTTGCTACTAGCCTTATGACGTTGATTTCATGGCTGAGTGATATTCCATTGTACATGAGGACCACAACTTCTTTATCCATTTTTCTCTTTCCTAGGATGTTTAAGGTGTAATGAAGTGGGGGTTCTTGTCAACAGAGCAGCCCTAAACTTTGGGGTGCCTGTGTCTGGCTGATTTTTAGTTTTCCCAATTTATACGCCCATGAGTGGAAGTGCCCTATGCTCTCCAAGCTGTGTTTTTTAGATGTTTCAGGGCACACCGTACACTTCTCCAGAGTGGCTGTTGGCAATTTACATCCCGCCCATCAGCGTAGCAAGGCTCCCATTTCTCCATGGCCGGTCCTGCATTTCTGCTTTGGACACTTTTTTCCGCATGGCCCTTTTGCCCGCTGGGAAGCGAGACTTCTTTGGAGCGCTGATTTGCCTTTCCAGGTTGCTTGGTTGGCCAAAAAGGGCGTATGCGTTTTTTCCTGAATATATTCAGGAAAAAACGCATACGCTCTTTTTGGCCAAGGGCATCATTGTCCAGGTTTTGCCGCTTTTCATGTGCTTTCACGGCGATTCGAATCTACCTCCTGAAATCTGTTTCCTGCAATTCTGCCTTGCTTTCAAAGCCTCTTCGTTGCCTTCCCTTAATATATTTGTGGACGAGAGGTATCATTTAAAACTCTGCAGGTTTGTGAATTGCAGTGCCCCTGAGCTCCATTTTTCAACTCGCTTTTTTGGGAGCTGGCCGCAAAAGCGCAGGATTGCTTCAGGCCCTCTTCTGGTTCTGGGGGGCAGGCTGAGCTTGTGCTTAATTCTTCTTCCTGATGGGAAAATAGAGTGACCTGTGCCTGTCCCAACACCTAGAGCTAGTCTCTCATTGGTTCCCCCTCTTCCCGTTCATCCTCAGGACAAATTGCAACCTGTACGGAACAGGAGGTTAAAGGTGCTGATTCTCCAAGGAGGGAGATGGCTAGTAAATCGGCTGGAATGGCGAACCCGAGTAAAGGAGATGAGAAATGAGGTGCGTTTTAGAAACCTTTCCCGATCACACGGTGTACCATCTTCTGGGTTTCTCATGCCTGTTTTCGATGTAGGAAGATGGCCTTGAACCCGGAGATTTGGGACCCATGGGATGGGTACCATGCAGTATTAGTTGAAAGCGTCTGCGTTGGCTCACCCAACCTCACCGAACCTATCAGCCCCAAGAGTGTCCACCCTTATGTCTCAATCAGCTGTGGGTCTAGATATGGTCAATCCAGGTTGCATCACAGCCCCTGAACGAATTTTGTAAGAATTTCTCTCTCTTTCAATGTCTTTGTTTCACGGGTTTTGAAAAGTAATTTATTTTTATAATGGGGTTTAGCTGCTTTTCACGGCTGTGTTTATGCCGCTTTACACCCCCTTGACTCACTTACAGAGAGATATCAATACATAGGTTTGAAGATTCTTACTAGTCAGATATATTCTTGTGCGGTGAATAGGAGGTGTTGAGTCCAGTTCACTTAAAAAGGAATAGGTGTTGTCTCTTACATATTGGGTTTATGGAACGGTATCGGAGCTAATTTGAAACCCTTGTTTTATGCATCACCCCACCTCACCTTTCCCGTTCAGCAGCCATAGTGTGTTTTCTAAACGTGTGACTCTGTTCTGTTTTGTAATTCAGTTCAAGTGTAGCGGTTTTTACATTCCCTCTCTAAGTGATATCTTACGATAAGTGTCTTTTTCTGTGTGACTTATTTCACTTAGAATCGTCGTACCTAAATCCACTCATCGTGCTGCTACTAGCCTTATGACGTTGATTTCATGGCTGAGTGATATTCCATTGTACATGAGGACCACAACTTCTTTATCCATTTTTCTCTTTCCTAGGATATTTAAGGTGTAATGAAGTGGGGGTTCTTGTCAACAGAGCAGCCCTAAATTTTGGGGTGCCTGTGTCTGGCTGATTTTTAGTTTTCCCAATTTATACGCGCATGAGTGGAAGTGCCCTATGCTCTCCAAGCTGTGTTTTTTAGATGTTTCAGGGCACACCGTACTCTTCTCCAGAGTGGCTGTTGGCAATTTACATCCCGCCCATCAGCGTAGCAAGGCTCCCATTTCTCCATGGCCGGTCCTGCATTTCTGCTTTGGAGACTTTTTTCCGCATGGCCCTTTTGCCCGCTGGGAAGCGAGACTTCTTTGGAGCGCTGATTTGCCTTTCCAGGTTGCTTGGTTGGCCAAAAAGGGCGTATGCGTTTTTTCCTGAATATATTCAGGAAAAAACGCATAGGCCCTTTTTGGCCAAGGGTATCATTGTCCAGGTTTTGCCGCTTTTCATGTGCTTTCACGGCGATTCGAATCTACCTCCTGAAATCTGTTTCCTGCAATTCTGCCTTGCTTTCAAAGCCTCTTCGTTGCCTTCCCTTAATATATTTGTGGACGAGAGGTATCATTTAAAACTCTGCAGGTTTGTGAATTGCAGTGCCCCTGAGCTCCATTTTTCAACTCGCTTTTTTGGGAGCTGGCCGCAAAAGCGCAGGATTGCTTCAGGCCCTCTTCTGGTTCTGGGGGGCAGGCTGAGCTTGTGCTTAATTCTTCTTCCTGATGGGAAAATAGAGTGACCTGTGCCTGTCCCAACACCTAGAGCTAGTCTCTCATTGGTTCCCCCTCTTCCCGTTCATCCTCAGGACAAATTGCAACCTGTACGGAACAGGAGGTTAAAGGTGCTGATTCTCCAAGGAGGGAGATGGCTATTAAATCGGCTGGAATGGCGAACCCGAGCAAAGGAGATGAGAAATGAGGTGCGCTTTAGAAACCTTTCCCGATCACACGGTGTACCATCTTCTGGGTTTCTCATGCCTGTTTTCGATGTAGGAAGATGGCCTTGAACCCGGAGATTTGGGACCCATGGGATGGGTACCATGCAGTATTACTTGAAAGGGTCTGCGTTGCCTCACCCAACCTCACCGAACCTCTCAGCCCCAAGAGTGTCCACCCTTATGTCTCAATCAGCTGTGGGTCTAGATATGGTCAATCCAGGTTGCATCACAGCCCCTGAACGAATTTTGGAAGAATTTCTCTCTCTTTCACTGTCTTTGTTTCACGGGTTTTGAAAAGTAATTTATTTTTATAATGGGGTTTAGCTGCTTTTCACGGCTGTGTTTATGCCGCTTTACACCCCCTTGACTCACTTACAGAGAGATATCAATACATAGGTTTGAAGATTCTTACTAGTCAGATATATTCTTGTGCGGTGAATAGGAGGTGTTGAGTCCAGTTCACTGAAAAAGGAATAGGTGTTGTCTCTTACATATTGGGTTTATGGAACGGTATCGGAGCTAATTTGAAACCCTTGTTTTATGCATCACCCCACCTCACCTTTCCCGTTCAGCAGCCATAGTGTGTTTTCTAAACGTGTGACTCTGTTCTGTTTTGTAATTCAGTTCAAGTGTAGCGGTTTTTACATTCCCTCTCTAAGTGATATCTTATGATAAGTGTCTTTTTCTGTGTGACTTATTTCACTTAGAATCGTCGTACCTAAATCCACTCATCGTTCTGCTACTAGCCTTATGACGTTGATTTCATGGCTGAGTGATATTCCATTGTACATGAGGACCACAACTTCTTTATCCATTTTTCTCTTTCCTAGGATATTTAAGGTGTAATGAAGTGGGGGTTCTTGTCAACAGAGCAGCCCTAAATTTTGGGGTGCCTGTGTCTGGCTGATTTTTAGTTTTCCCAATTTATACGCCCATGAGTGGAAGTGCCCTATGCTCTCCAAGCTGAGTTTTTCAGATGTTTCAGGACACACCGTAACACTTCTCCAGAGTGGCTGTTGGCAATTTACATCCCGCCCATCACCGTAGCAAGGCTCCCATTTCTCCATGGCCGGTCCTGCATTTCTGGTTTGGACACTTTTTTCCGCATGGCCCTTTTGCCCGCTGGGAAGCGAGACTTCTTTGGAGCGCTGATTTGCCTTTCCAGGTTGCTTGGTTGGCCAAAAAGGGCGTATGCGTTTTTTCCTGAATATATTCAGGAAAAAACGCATACGCCCTTTTTGGCCAAGGGCATCATTGTCCACGTTTTGCCGCTTTTCATGTGCTTTCAAGGCGATTCGAATCTACCTCCTGAAATCTGTTTCCTGCAATTCTGCCTTGCTTTCAAAGCCTCTTCGTTGCCTTCCCTTAATATATTTGTGGACGACAGGTATCATTTAAAACTCTGCAGGTTTGTGAATTGCAGTGCCCCTGAGCTCCATTTTTCAACTCGCTTTTTTGGAAGCTGGCCGCAAAAGCGCAGGATTGCTTCAGGCCCTCTTCTGGTTCTGGGGAGCAGGCTGAGCTTGTGCTTAATTCTTCTTCCTGATGGGAAAATAGAGTGACCTGTGCCTGTCCCAACACCTAGAGCTAGTCTCTCATTGGTTCCCCCTCTTCCCGTTCATCCTCAGGACAAATTGCAACCTGTACGGAACAGGAGGTTAAAGGTGCTGATTCTCCAAGGAGGGAGATGGCTATTAAATCGGCTGGAATGGCGAACCCGAGCAAAGGAGATGAGAAATGAGGTGCGTTTTAGAAACCTTTCCCGATCACACTGTGTACCATCTTCTGGGTTTCTCATGCCTGTTTTCGATGTAGGAAGATGGCCTTGAACCCGGAGATTTGGGACCCATGGGATGGGTACCATGCAGTATTACTTGAAAGGGTCTGCGTTGCCTCACCCAACCTCACCGAACCTCTCAGCCCCAAGAGTGTCCACCCTTATGTCTTAATCAGCTGTGGGTCTAGATATGGTCAATCCAGGTTGCATCACAGCCCCTGAACGAATTTTGGAACAATTTCTCTCTCTTTCACTGTCTTTGTTTCACGGGTTTTGAAAAGTAATTTATTTTTATAATGGGGTTTAGCTGCTTTTCACGGCTGTGTTTATGCCGCTTTACACCCCCTTGACTCACTTACAGAGAGATATCAATACATAGGTTTGAAGATTCTTACTAGTCAGATATATTCTTGTGCGGTGAATAGGGGGTGTTGAGTCCAGTTCACTGAAAAAGGAATAGGTCTTGTCTCTTACATATTGGGTTTATGGAACGGTATCGGAGCTAATTTGAAACCCTTGTTTTATGCATCACCCCACCTCACCTTTCCCGTTCAGCAGCCATAGTGTGTTTTCTAAACGTGTGACTCTGTTCTGTTTTGTAATTTAGTTCAAGTGTAGCGGTTTTTACATTCCCTCTCTAAGTGATATCTTACGATAAGTGTCTTTTTCTGTGTGACTTATTTCACTTAGAATCGTCGTACCTAAATCCACTCATCGTGTTGCTACTAGCCTTATGACGTTGATTTCATGGCTGAGTGATATTCCATTGTACATGAGGACCACAACTTCTTTATCCATTTTTCTCTTTCCTAGGATATTTAAGGTGTAATGAAGTGGGGGTTCTTGTCAACAGAGCAGCCCTAAATTTTGGGGTGCCTGTGTCTGGCTTATTTTTAGTTTTCCCAATTTATACGCCCATGAGTGGAAGTGCCCTATGCTCTCCAAGCTGTGTTTTTTAGATGTTTCAGGGCTCACCGTACACTTCTCCAGAGTGGCTGTTGGCAATTTACATCCCGCCCATCAGCGTAGCAAGGCTCCCATTTCTCCATGGCCGGTCCTGCATTTCTGCTTTGGAGACTTTTTTCCGCATGGCCCTTTTGCCCGCTGGGAAGCGAGACTTCTTTGGAGCGCTGATTTGCCTTTCCAGGTTGCTTGGTTGGCCAAAAAGGGCGTATTCGTTTTTTCCTGAATATATTCAGGAAAAAACGCATAGGCCCTTTTTGGCCAAGGGCATCATTGTCCAGGTTTTGCCGCTTTTCATGTGCTTTCACGGCGATTCGAATCTACCTCCTGAAATCTGTTTCCTGCAATTCTGCCTTGCTTTCAAAGCCTCTTCGTTGCCTTCCCTTAATATATTTGTGGACGAGAGGTATCATTTAAAACTCTGCAGGTTTGTGAATTGCAGTGCCCCTGAGCTCCATTTTTCAACTCGCTTTTTTGGGAGCTGGCCGCAAAAGCGCAGGATTGCTTCAGGCCCTCTTCTGGTTCTGGGGGGCAGGCTGAGCTTGTGCTTAATTCTTCTTCCTGATGGGAAAATAGAGTGACCTGTGCCTGTCCCAACACCTAGAGCTAGTCTCTCATTGGTTCCCCCTCTTCCCGTTCATCCTCGGGACAAATTGCCACCTGTACGGAACAGGAGGTTAAAGGTGCTGATTCTCCAAGGAGGGAGATGGCTAGTAAATCGGCTGGAATGGCGAACCCGAGCAAAGGAGATGAGAAATGAGGTGCGTTTTAGAAACCTTTCCCGATCACACGGTGTACCATCTTCTGGGTTTCTCATGCCTGTTTTCGATGTAGGAAGATGCCCTTGAACCTGGACATTTGGGACCCATGGGATGGGTACCATGCAGTATTACTTGAAAGGGTCTGCGTTGGCTCACCCAACCTCACCGATCCTCTCAGCCCCAAGAGTGTCTACCCTTATGTCTCAATCAGCTGTGGGTCTAGATATGGTCAATCCAGGTTGCATCACAGCCCCTGAACGAATTTTGGAAGAATTTCTCTCTCTTTCACTGTCTTTGTTTCACGGGTTTTGAAAAGTAATTTATTTTTATAATGGGGTTTAGCTGCTTTTCACGGCTGTGTTTATGCCGCTTTACACCCCCTTGACTCACTTACAGAGAGATATCAATACATAGGTTTGAAGATTCTTACTAGTCAGATATATTCTTGTGCGGTGAATAGGAGGTGTTGAGTCCAGTTCACTGAAAAAGGAATAGGTGTTGTCTCTTACATATTGGGTTTATGGAACGGTATCGGAGCTAATTTGAAACCCTTGTTTTATGCATCACCCCACCTCACCTTTCCCGTTCAGCAGCCATAGTGTGTTTTCTAAACGTGTGACTCTGTTCTGTTTTGTAATTCAGTTCAAGTGTAGCGGTTTTTACATTCCCTCTCTAAGTGATATCTTATGATAAGTGTCTTTTTCTGTGTGACTTATTTCACTTAGAATCGTCGTACCTAAATCCACTCATCGTGCTGCTACTAGCCTTATGACGTTGATTTCATGGCTGAGTGATATTCCATTGTACATGAGGACCACAACTTCTTTATCCATTTTTCTCTTTCCTAGGATATTTAAGGTGTAATGAAGTGGGGGTTCTTGTCAACAGAGCAGCCCTAAATTTTGGGGTGCCTGTGTCTGGCTGATTTTTAGTTTTCCCAATTTATACGCGCATGAGTGCAAGTGCCCTATGCTCTCCAAGCTGTGTTTTTCAGATGTTTCAGGACACACCGTACACTTCTCCAGAGTGGCTGTTGGCAATTTACATCCCGCCCATCACCGTAGCAAGGCTCCCATTTCTCCATGGCCGGTCCTGCATTTCTGGTTTGGACACTTTTTTCCGCATGGCCCTTTTGCCCGCTGGGAAGCGAGACTTCTTTGGAGCGCTGATTTGCCTTTCCAGGTTGCTTGGTTGGCCAAAAAGGGCGTATGCGTTTTTTCCTGAATATATTCAGGAAAAAACGCATACGCCCTTTTTAGCCAAGGGCATCATTGTCCACGTTTTGCCGCTTTTCATGTGCTTTCAAGGCGATTCGAATCTACCTCCTGAAATCTGTTTCCTGCAATTCTGCCTTGCTTTCAAAGCCTCTTCGTTGCCTTCCCTTAATATATTTGTGGACGACAGGTATCATTTAAAACTCTGCAGGTTTGTGAATTGCAGTGCCCCTGAGCTCCATTTTTCAACTCGCTTTTTTGGAAGCTGGCCGCAAAAGCGCAGGATTGCTTCAGGCCCTCTTCTGGTTCTGGGGAGCAGGCTGAGCTTGTGCTTAATTCTTCTTCCTGATGGGAAAATAGAGTGACCTGTGCCTGTCCCAACACCTAGAGCTAGTCTCTCATTGGTTCCCCCTCTTCCCGTTCATCCTCAGGACAAATTGCAACCTGTACGGAACAGGAGGTTAAAGGTGCTGATTCTCCAAGGAGGGAGATGGCTAGTAAATCGGCTGGAATGGCGAACCCGAGCAAAGGAGATGAGAAATGAGGTGCGTTTTAGAAACCTTTCCCGATCACACGGTGTACCATCTTCTGGGTTTCTCATGCCTGTTTTCGAAGTAGGAAGATGCCCTTGAACCTGGAGATTTGGGACCCATGGGATGGGTACCATGCAGTATTACTTGAAAGGGTCTGCGTTGGCTCACCCAACCTCACCGAACCTCTCAGCCCCAAGAGTGTCCACCCTTATGTCTCAATCAGCTGTGGGTCTAGATATGGTCAATCCAGGTTGCATCACAGCCCCTGAACGAATTTTGTAAGAATTTCTCTCTCTTTCACTGTCTTTGTTTCACGGGTTTTGAAAAGTAATTTATTTTTATAATGGGGTTTAGCTGCTTTTCTCGGCTGTGTCTATGCCGCTTTACACCCCCTTGACTCACTTACAGAGAGATATCAATACATAGGTTTGAAGATTCTTACTAGTCAGATATATTCTTGTGCGGTGAATAGGGGGTGTTGAGTCCAGTTCACTGAAAAAGGAATAGGTGTTGTCTCTTACATATTGGGTTTATGGAACGGTATCGGAGCTAATTTGAAACCCTTGTTTTATGCATCACCCCACCTCACCTTTCCCGTTCAGCAGCCATAGTGTGTTTTCTAAACGTGTGACTCTGTTTTGTAATTCAGTTCAAGTGTAGCGGTTTTTACATTCCCTCTCTAAGTGATATCTTACGATAAGTGTCTTTTTCTGTGTGACTTATTTCACTTAGAATCGTCGTACCTAAATCCACTCATCGTGTTGCTACTAGCCTTATGACGTTGATTTCATGGCTGAGTGATATTCCATTGTACATGAGGACCACAACTTCTTTATCCATTTTTCTCTTTCCTAGGATATTTAAGGTGTAATGAAGTGGGGGTTCTTGTCAACAGAGCAGCCCTAAACTTTGGGGTGCCTGTGTCTGGCTGATTTTTAGTTTTCCCAATTTATACGCCCATGAGTGGAAGTGCCCTATGCTCTCCAAGCTGTGTTTTTTAGATGTTTCAGGACACACCGTACACTTCTCCCGAGTGGCTGTTGGCAATTTACATCCCGCCCATCAGCGTAGCAAGGCTCCCATTTCTCCATGGCCGGTCCTGCATTTCTGGTTTGGACACTTTTTTCCGCATGGCCCTTTTGCCCGCTGGGAAGCGAGACTTCTTTGGAGCGCTGATTTGCCTTTCCAGGTTGCTTGGTTGGCCAAAAAGGGCGTATGCGTTTTTTCCTGAATATATTCAGGAAAAAACGCATACGCCCTTTTTGGCCAAGGGCATCATTGTCCACGTTTTGCCGCTTTTCATGTGCTTTCAAGGCGATTCGAATCTACCTCCTGAAATCTGTTTCCTGCAATTCTGCCTTGCTTTCAAAGCCTCTTCGTTGCCTTCCCTTAATATATTTGTGGACGAGAGGTATCATTTAAAACTCTGCATGTTTGTGAATTGCAGTGCCCCTGAGCTCCATTTTTCAACTCGCTTTTTTGGGAGCTGGCCGCAAAAGCGCAGGATTGCTTCAGGCCCTCTTCTGGTTCTAGGGGGCAGGCTGAGCTTGTGCTTAATTCTTCTTCCTGATGGGAAAATAGAGTGACCTGTGCCTGTCCCAACTCCTAGAGCTAGTCTCTCATTGGTTCCTCCTCTTCCCGTTCATCCTCAGGACAATTTGCAACCTGTACGGAACAGGAGGTTAAAGGTGCTGATTCTCCAAGGAGGGAGATGGCTAGTAAATCGGCTGGAATGGCGAACCCGAGCAAAGGAGATGAGAAATGAGGTGCGTTTTAGAAACCTTTCCCGATCACACTGTGTACCATCTTCTGGGTTTCTCATGCCTGTTTTCGATGTAGGAAGATGCCCTTGAACCTGGAGATTTGGGACCCGTGGGATGGGTACCATGCAGTAGTACTTGAAAGGGTCTGCGTTGGCTCACCCAACCTCACCGAACCTCTCAGCCCCAAGAGTGTCCACCCTTATGTCTCAATCAGCTGTGGGTCTAGATATGGTCAATCCAGGTTGCATCACAGCCCCTGAACGAATTTTGTAAGAATTTCTCTCTCTTTCACTGTCTTTGTTTCACGGGTTTTGAAAAGTAATTTATTTTTATAATGGGGTTTAGCTGCTTTTCTCGGCTGTGTATATGCCTCTTTACACCCCCTTGACTCACTTACAGAGAGATATCAATACATAGGTTTGAAGATTCTTACTAGTCAGATATATTCTTGTGCGGTGAATAGGGGGTGTTGAGTCCAGTTCACTGAAAAAGGAATAGGTCTTGTATCTTACATATTGTGTTTATGGAACGGTATCGGAGCTAATTTGAAACCCTTGTTTTATGCATCACCCCACCTCACCTTTCCCGTTCAGCAGCCATAGTGTGTTTTCTAAACGTGTGACTCTGTTCTGTTTTGTAATTCAGTTCAAGTGTAGCGGTTTTTACATTCCCTCTCTAAGTGATATCTTACGATAAGTGTCTTTTTCTGTGTGACTTATTTCACTTAGAATCGTCGTACCTAAATCCACTCATCGTGCTGCTACTAGCCTTATGACGTTGATTTCATGGCTGAGTGATATTCCATTGTACATGAGGACCACAACTTCTTTATCCATTTTTCTCTTTCTTAGGATATTTAAGGTGTAATGAAGTGGGGGTTCTTGTCAACAGAGCAGCCCTAAATTTTGGGGTGCCTGTGTCTGGCTGATTTTTAGTTTTCCCAATTTATACGCCCATGAGTGGAAGTGCCCTATGCTCTCCAAGCTGTGTTTTTTAGATGTTTCAGGACACACCGTACACTTGTCCCGAGTGGCTGTTGGCAATTTACATCCCGCCCATCAGCGTAGCAAGGCTCCCATTTCTCCATGGCCGGTCCTGCATTTCTGGTTTGGACACTTTTTTCCGCATGGCCCTTTTGCCCGCTGGGAAGCGAGACTTCTTTGGAGCGCTGATTGGCGTTTCCAGGTTGCTTGGTTGGCCAAAAAGGGCGTATGCGTTTTTTCCTGAATATATTCAGGAAAAAACGCATACGCCCTTTTTGGCCAAGGGCATCATTGTCCACGTTTTGCCGCTTTTCATGTGCTTTCAAGGCGATTGGAATCTACCTCCTGAAATCTGTTTCCTGCAATTCTGCCTTGCTTTCAAAGCCTCTTCGTTGCCTTCCCTTAATATATTTGTGGACGAGAGGTATCATTTAAAACTCTGCAGGTTTGTGAATTGCAGTGCCCCTGAGCTCCATTTTTCAACTCGCTTTTTTGGGATCTGGCCGCAAAAGCGCAGGATTGCTTCAGGCCCTCTTCTGGTTCTGGGGGGCAGGCTGAGCTTGTGCTTAATTCTTCTTCCTGATGGGAAAATAGAGTGACCTGTGCCTGTCCCAACTCCTAGAGCTAGTCTCTCATTGGTTCCTCCTCTTCCCGTTCATCCTCAGGACAAATTGCAACCTGTACGGAACAGGAGGTTAAAGGTGCTGATTCTCCAAGGAGGGAGATGGCTAGTAAATCGGCTGGAATGGCGAACCCGAGCAAAGGAGATGAGAAATGAGGTGCGTTTTAGAAACCTTTCCCGATCACACGGTGTACCATCTTCTGGGTTTCTCATGCCTGTTTTCGATGTAGGAAGATGCCCTTGAACCTGGAGATTTGGGACCCGTGGGATGGATACCATGCAGTAGTACTTGAAAGGGTCTGCGTTGGCTCACCCAACCTCACCGAACCTCTCAGCCCCAAGAGTGTCCACCCTTATGTCTCAATCAGCTGTGGGTCTAGATATGGTCAATCCAGGTTGCATCACAGCCCCTGAACGAATTTTGTAAGAATTTCTCTCTCTTTCACTGTCTTTGTTTCACGGGTTTTGAAAAGTAATTTATTTTTATAATGGGGTTTAGCTGCTTTTCACGGCTGTGTTTATGCCGCTTTACACCCCCTTGACTCACTTACAGAGAGATATCAATACATAGGTTTGAAGATTCTTACTAGTCAGATATATTCTTGTGCGGTGAATAGGGGGTGTTGAGTCCAGTTCACTGAAAAAGGAATAGGTCTTGTCTCTTACATATTGGGTTTATGGAACGGTATCGGAGCTAATTTGAAACCCTTGTTTTATGCATCACCCCACCTCACCTTTCCCGTTCAGCAGCCATGGTGTGTTTTCTAAACGTGTGACTCTGTTTTGTAATTCAGTTCAAGTGTAGCGGTTTTTACATTCCCTCTCTAAGTGATATCTTACGATAAGTGTCTTTTTCTGTGTGACTTATTTCACTTAGAATCGTCGTACCTAAATCCACTCATCGTGTTGCTACTAGCCTTATGACGTTGATTTCATGGCTGAGTGATATTCCATTGTACATGAGGACCACAACTTCTTTATCCATTTTTCTCTTTCCTAGGATATTTAAGGTGTAATGAAGTGGGGGTTCTTGTCAACAGAGCAGCCCTAAACTTTGGGGTGCCTGTGTCTGGCTGATTTTTAGTTTTCCCAATTTATACGCCCATGAGTGGAAGTGCCCTATGCTCTCCAAGCTGTGTTTTTTAGATGTTTCAGGACACACCGTACACTTCTCCCGAGTGGCTGTTGGCAATTTACATCCCGCCCATCAGCGTAGCAAGGCTCCCATTTCTCCATGGCCGGTCCTGCATTTCTGCTTTGGACACTTTTTTCCGCATGGCCCTTTTGCCCGCTGGGAAGCGAGACTTCTTTGGAGCGCTGATTTGCCTTTCCAGGTTGCTTGGTTGGCCAAAAAGGGCGTATGCGTTTTTTCCTGAATATATTCAGGAAAAAACGCATACGCCCTTTTTGGCCAAGGGCATCATTGTCCAGGTTTTGCCGCTTTTCATGTGCTTTCAAGGCGATTCGAATCTACCTCCTGAAATCTGTTTCCTGCAATTCTGCCTTGCTTTCAAAGCCTCTTCGTTGCCTTCCCTTAATATATTTGTGGACGAGAGGTATCATTTAAAACTCTGCACGTTTGTGAATTGCAGTGCCCCTGAGCTCCATTTTTCAACTCGCTTTTTTGGGAGCTGGCCGCAAAAGCGCAGGATTGCTTCAGGCCCTCTTCTGGTTCTGGGGGGCAGGCTGAGCTTGTGCTTAATTCTTCTTCCTGATGGGAAAATAGAGTGACCTGTGCCTGTCCCAACTCCTAGAGCTAGTCTCTCATTGGTTCCCCCTCTTCCCGTTCATCCTCAGGACAAATTGCAACCTGTACGGAACAGGAGGTTAAAGGTGCTGATTCTCCAAGGAGGGAGATGGCTAGTAAATCGGCTGGAATGGCGAACCCGAGCAAAGGAGATGAGAAATGAGGTGCGTTTTAGAAACCTTTCCCGATCACACGGTGTACCATCTTCTGGGTTTCTCATGCCTGTTTTCGATGTAGGAAGATGGCCTTGAACCTGGAGATTTGGGACCCGTGGGATGGGTACCATGCAGTATTACTTGAAAGGGTCTGCGTTGGCTCACCCAACCTCACCGAACCTCTCAGCCCCAAGAGTGTCCACCCTTATGTCTCAATCAGCTGTGGGTCTAGATATGGTCAATCCAGTTTGCATCACAGCCCCTGAACGAATTTTGTAAGAATTTCTCTCTCTTTCACTGTCTTTGTTTCACGGGTTTTGAAAAGTAATTTATTTTTATAATGGGGTTTAGCTGCTTTTCACGGCTGTGTTTATGCCGCTTTACACCCCCTTGACTCACTTACAGAGAGATATCAATACACAGGTTTGAACATTCTTACTAGTCAGATATATTCTTGTGCGGTGAATAGGGGGTGTTGAGTCCAGTTCACTGAAAAAGGAATAGGTGTTGTCTCATACATATTGGGTTTATGGAACGGTATCGGAGCTAATTTGAAACCCTTGTTTTATGCATCACCCCACCTCACCTTTCCCGTTCAGCAGCCATAGTGTGTTTTCTAAACGTGTGACTCTGTTCTGTTTTGTAATTCAGTTCAAGTGTAGCGGTTTTTACATTCCCTCTCTAAGTGATATCTTACGATAAGTGTCTTTTTCTGTGTGACTTATTTCACTTAGAATCGTCGTACCTAAATCCACTCATCGTGTTGCTACTAGCCTTATGACGTTGATTTCATGGCTGAGTGATATTCCATTGTACATGAGGACCACAACTTCTTTATCCATTTTTCTCTTTCCTAGGATATTTAAGGTGTAATGAAGTGGGGGTTCTTGTCAACAGAGCAGCCCTAAACTTTGGGGTGCCTGTGTCTGGCTGATTTTTAGTTTTCCCAATTTATACGCCCATGAGTGGAAGTGCCCTATGCTCTCCAAGCTGTGTTTTTTAGATGTTTCAGGACACACCGTACACTTCTCCCGAGTGGCTGTTGGCAATTTACATCCCGCCCATCAGCGTAGCAAGGCTCCCATTTCTCCATGGCCGGTCCTGCATTTCTGGTTTGGACACTTTTTTCCGCATGGCCCTTTTGCCCGCTGGGAAGCGAGACTTCTTTGGAGCGCTGATTTGCCTTTCCAGGTTGCTTGGTTGGCCAAAAAGGGCGTATGCGTTTTTTCCTGAATATATTCAGGAAAAAACGCATACGCCCTTTTTGGCCAAGGGCATCATTGTCCACGTTTTGCCGCTTTTCATGTGCTTTCAAGGCGATTCGAATCTACCTCCTGAAATCTGTTTCCTGCAATTCTGCCTTGCTTTCAAAGCCTCTTCGTTGCCTTCCCTTAATATATTTGTGGACGAGAGGTATCATTTAAAACTCTGCATGTTTGTGAATTGCAGTGCCCCTGAGCTCCATTTTTCAACTCGCTTTTTTGGGAGCTGGCCGCAAAAGCGCAGGATTGCTTCAGGCCCTCTTCTGGTTCTAGGGGGCAGGCTGAGCTTGTGCTTAATTCTTCTTCCTGATGGGAAAATAGAGTGACCTGTGCCTGTCCCAACTCCTAGAGCTAGTCTCTCATTGGTTCCTCCTCTTACCGTTCATCCTCAGGACAATTTGCAACCTGTACGGAACAGGAGGTTAAAGGTGCTGATTCTCCAAGGAGGGAGATGGCTAGTAAATCGGCTGGAATGGCGAACCCGAGCAAAGGAGATGAGAAATGAGGTGCGTTTTAGAAACCTTTCCCGATCACACTGTGTACCATCTTCTGGGTTTCTCATGCCTGTTTTCGATGTAGGAAGATGCCCTTGAACCTGGAGATTTGGGACCCGTGGGATGGGTACCATGCAGTAGTACTTGAAAGGGTCTGCGTTGGCTCACCCAACCTCACCGAACCTCTCAGCCCCAAGAGTGTCCACCCTTATGTCTCAATCAGCTGTGGGTCTAGATATGGTCAATCCAGGTTGCATCACAGCCCCTGAACGAATTTTGTAAGAATTTCTCTCTCTTTCACTGTCTTTGTTTCACGGGTTTTGAAAAGTAATTTATTTTTATAATGGGGTTTAGCTGCTTTTCTCGGCTGTGTATATGCCTCTTTACACCCCCTTGACTCACTTACAGAGAGATATCAATACATAGGTTTGAAGATTCTTACTAGTCAGATATATTCTTGTGCGGTGAATAGGGGGTGTTGAGTCCAGTTCACTGAAAAAGGAATAGGTCTTGTATCTTACATATTGTGTTTATGGAACGGTATCGGAGCTAATTTGAAACCCTTGTTTTATGCATCACCCCACCTCACCTTTCCCGTTCAGCAGCCATAGTGTGTTTTCTAAACGTGTGACTCTGTTCTGTTTTGTAATTCAGTTCAAGTGTAGCGGTTTTTACATTCCCTCTCTAAGTGATATCTTACGATAAGTGTCTTTTTCTGTGTGACTTATTTCACTTAGAATCGTCGTACCTAAATCCACTCATCGTGCTGCTACTAGCCTTATGACGTTGATTTCATGGCTGAGTGATATTCCATTGTACATGAGGACCACAACTTCTTTATCCATTTTTCTCTTTCTTAGGATATTTAAGGTGTAATGAAGTGGGGGTTCTTGTCAACAGAGCAGCCCTAAATTTTGGGGTGCCTGTGTCTGGCTGATTTTTAGTTTTCCCAATTTATACGCCCATGAGTGGAAGTGCCCTATGCTCTCCAAGCTGTGTTTTTTAGATGTTTCAGGACACACCGTACACTTGTCCCGAGTGGCTGTTGGCAATTTACATCCCGCCCATCAGCGTAGCAAGGCTCCCATTTCTCCATGGCCGGTCCTGCATTTCTGGTTTGGACACTTTTTTCCGCATGGCCCTTTTGCCCGCTGGGAAGCGAGACTTCTTTGGAGCGCTGATTGGCGTTTCCAGGTTGCTTGGTTGGCCAAAAAGGGCGTATGCGTTTTTTCCTGAATATATTCAGGAAAAAACGCATACGCCCTTTTTGGCCAAGGGCATCATTGTCCACGTTTTGCCGCTTTTCATGTGCTTTCAAGGCGATTGGAATCTACCTCCTGAAATCTGTTTCCTGCAATTCTGCCTTGCTTTCAAAGCCTCTTCGTTGCCTTCCCTTAATATATTTGTGGACGAGAGGTATCATTTAAAACTCTGCAGGTTTGTGAATTGCAGTGCCCCTGAGCTCCATTTTTCAACTCGCTTTTTTGGGATCTGGCCGCAAAAGCGCAGGATTGCTTCAGGCCCTCTTCTGGTTCTGGGGGGCAGGCTGAGCTTGTGCTTAATTCTTCTTCCTGATGGGAAAATAGAGTGACCTGTGCCTGTCCCAACTCCTAGAGCTAGTCTCTCATTGGTTCCTCCTCTTCCCGTTCATCCTCAGGACAAATTGCAACCTGTACGGAACAGGAGGTTAAAGGTGCTGATTCTCCAAGGAGGGAGATGGCTAGTAAATCGGCTGGAATGGCGAACCCGAGCAAAGGAGATGAGAAATGAGGTGCGTTTTAGAAACCTTTCCCGATCACACGGTGTACCATCTTCTGGGTTTCTCATGCCTGTTTTCGATGTAGGAAGATGCCCTTGAACCTGGAGATTTGGGACCCGTGGGATGGATACCATGCAGTAGTACTTGAAAGGGTCTGCGTTGGCTCACCCAACCTCACCGAACCTCTCAGCCCCAAGAGTGTCCACCCTTATGTCTCAATCAGCTGTGGGTCTAGATATGGTCAATCCAGGTTGCATCACAGCCCCTGAACGAATTTTGTAAGAATTTCTCTCTCTTTCACTGTCTTTGTTTCACGGGTTTTGAAAAGTAATTTATTTTTATAATGGGGTTTAGCTGCTTTTCACGGCTGTGTTTATGCCGCTTTACACCCCCTTGACTCACTTACAGAGAGATATCAATACATAGGTTTGAAGATTCTTACTAGTCAGATATATTCTTGTGCGGTGAATAGGGGGTGTTGAGTCCAGTTCACTGAAAAAGGAATAGGTCTTGTCTCTTACATATTGGGTTTATGGAACGGTATCGGAGCTAATTTGAAACCCTTGTTTTATGCATCACCCCACCTCACCTTTCCCGTTCAGCAGCCATGGTGTGTTTTCTAAACGTGTGACTCTGTTTTGTAATTCAGTTCAAGTGTAGCGGTTTTTACATTCCCTCTCTAAGTGATATCTTACGATAAGTGTCTTTTTCTGTGTGACTTATTTCACTTAGAATCGTCGTACCTAAATCCACTCATCGTGTTGCTACTAGCCTTATGACGTTGATTTCATGGCTGAGTGATATTCCATTGTACATGAGGACCACAACTTCTTTATCCATTTTTCTCTTTCCTAGGATATTTAAGGTGTAATGAAGTGGGGGTTCTTGTCAACAGAGCAGCCCTAAACTTTGGGGTGCCTGTGTCTGGCTGATTTTTAGTTTTCCCAATTTATACGCCCATGAGTGGAAGTGCCCTATGCTCTCCAAGCTGTGTTTTTTAGATGTTTCAGGACACACCGTACACTTCTCCCGAGTGGCTGTTGGCAATTTACATCCCGCCCATCAGCGTAGCAAGGCTCCCATTTCTCCATGGCCGGTCCTGCATTTCTGCTTTGGACACTTTTTTCCGCATGGCCCTTTTGCCCGCTGGGAAGCGAGACTTCTTTGGAGCGCTGATTTGCCTTTCCAGGTTGCTTGGTTGGCCAAAAAGGGCGTATGCGTTTTTTCCTGAATATATTCAGGAAAAAACGCATACGCCCTTTTTGGCCAAGGGCATCATTGTCCAGGTTTTGCCGCTTTTCATGTGCTTTCAAGGCGATTCGAATCTACCTCCTGAAATCTGTTTCCTGCAATTCTGCCTTGCTTTCAAAGCCTCTTCGTTGCCTTCCCTTAATATATTTGTGGACGAGAGGTATCATTTAAAACTCTGCACGTTTGTGAATTGCAGTGCCCCTGAGCTCCATTTTTCAACTCGCTTTTTTGGGAGCTGGCCGCAAAAGCGCAGGATTGCTTCAGGCCCTCTTCTGGTTCTGGGGGGCAGGCTGAGCTTGTGCTTAATTCTTCTTCCTGATGGGAAAATAGAGTGACCTGTGCCTGTCCCAACTCCTAGAGCTAGTCTCTCATTGGTTCCCCCTCTTCCCGTTCATCCTCAGGACAAATTGCAACCTGTACGGAACAGGAGGTTAAAGGTGCTGATTCTCCAAGGAGGGAGATGGCTAGTAAATCGGCTGGAATGGCGAACCCGAGCAAAGGAGATGAGAAATGAGGTGCGTTTTAGAAACCTTTCCCGATCACACGGTGTACCATCTTCTGGGTTTCTCATGCCTGTTTTCGATGTAGGAAGATGGCCTTGAACCTGGAGATTTGGGACCCGTGGGATGGGTACCATGCAGTATTACTTGAAAGGGTCTGCGTTGGCTCACCCAACCTCACCGAACCTCTCAGCCCCAAGAGTGTCCACCCTTATGTCTCAATCAGCTGTGGGTCTAGATATGGTCAATCCAGTTTGCATCACAGCCCCTGAACGAATTTTGTAAGAATTTCTCTCTCTTTCACTGTCTTTGTTTCACGGGTTTTGAAAAGTAATTTATTTTTATAATGGGGTTTAGCTGCTTTTCACGGCTGTGTTTATGCCGCTTTACACCCCCTTGACTCACTTACAGAGAGATATCAATACACAGGTTTGAACATTCTTACTAGTCAGATATATTCTTGTGCGGTGAATAGGGGGTGTTGAGTCCAGTTCACTGAAAAAGGAATAGGTGTTGTCTCATACATATTGGGTTTATGGAACGGTATCGGAGCTAATTTGAAACCCTTGTTTTATGCATCACCCCACCTCACCTTTCCCGTTCAGCAGCCATAGTGTGTTTTCTAAACGTGTGACTCTGTTCTGTTTTGTAATTCAGTTCAAGTGTAGCGGTTTTTACATTCCCTCTCTAAGTGATATCTTACGATAAGTGTCTTTTTCTGTGTGACTTATTTCACTTAGAATCGTCGTACCTAAATCCACTCATCGTGTTGCTACTAGCCTTATGACGTTGATTTCATGGCTGAGTGATATTCCATTGTACATGAGGACCACAACTTCTTTATCCATTTTTCTCTTTCCTAGGATATTTAAGGTGTAATGAAGTGGGGGTTCTTGTCAACAGAGCAGCCCTAAACTTTGGGGTGCCTGTGTCTGGCTGATTTTTAGTTTTCCCAATTTATACGCCCATGAGTGGAAGTGCCCTATGCTCTCCAAGCTGTGTTTTTTAGATGTTTCAGGACACACCGTACACTTCTCCCGAGTGGCTGTTGGCAATTTACATCCCGCCCATCAGCGTAGCAAGGCTCCCATTTCTCCATGGCCGGTCCTGCATTTCTGCTTTGGACACTTTTTTCCGCATGGCCCTTTTGCCCGCTGGGAAGCGAGACTTCTTTGGAGCGCTGATTTGCCTTTCCAGGTTGCTTGGTTGGCCAAAAAGGGCGTATGCGTTTTTTCCTGAATATATTCAGGAAAAAACGCATACGCCCTTTTTGGCCAAGGGCATCATTGTCCAGGTTTTGCCGCTTTTCATGTGCTTTCAAGGCGATTCGAATCTACCTCCTGAAATCTGTTTCCTGCAATTCTGCCTTGCTTTCAAAGCCTCTTCGTTGCCTTCCCTTAATATATTTGTGGACGAGAGGTATCATTTAAAACTCTGCACGTTTGTGAATTGCAGTGCCCCTGAGCTCCATTTTTCAACTCGCTTTTTTGGGAGCTGGCCGCAAAAGCGCAGGATTGCTTCAGGCCCTCTTCTGGTTCTGGGGGGCAGGCTGAGCTTGTGCTTAATTCTTCTTCCTGATGGGAAAATAGAGTGACCTGTGCCTGTCCCAACTCCTAGAGCTAGTCTCTCATTGGTTCCCCCTCTTCCCGTTCATCCTCAGGACAAATTGCAACCTGTACGGAACAGGAGGTTAAAGGTGCTGATTCTCCAAGGAGGGAGATGGCTAGTAAATCGGCTGGAATGGCGAACCCGAGCAAAGGAGATGAGAAATGAGGTGCGTTTTAGAAACCTTTCCCGATCACACGGTGTACCATCTTCTGGGTTTCTCATGCCTGTTTTCGATGTAGGAAGATGGCCTTGAACCTGGAGATTTGGGACCCGTGGGATGGGTACCATGCAGTATTACTTGAAAGGGTCTGCGTTGGCTCACCCAACCTCACCGAACCTCTCAGCCCCAAGAGTGTCCACCCTTATGTCTCAATCAGCTGTGGGTCTAGATATGGTCAATCCAGTTTGCATCACAGCCCCTGAACGAATTTTGTAAGAATTTCTCTCTCTTTCACTGTCTTTGTTTCACGGGTTTTGAAAAGTAATTTATTTTTATAATGGGGTTTAGCTGCTTTTCACGGCTGTGTTTATGCCGCTTTACACCCCCTTGACTCACTTACAGAGAGATATCAATACACAGGTTTGAACATTCTTACTAGTCAGATATATTCTTGTGCGGTGAATAGGGGGTGTTGAGTCCAGTTCACTGAAAAAGGAATAGGTGTTGTCTCATACATATTGGGTTTATGGAACGGTATCGGAGCTAATTTGAAACCCTTGTTTTATGCATCACCCCACCTCACCTTTCCCGTTCAGCAGCCATAGTGTGTTTTCTAAACGTGTGACTCTGTTCTGTTTTGTAATTCAGTTCAAGTGTAGCGGTTTTTACATTCCCTCTCTAAGTGATATCTTACGATAAGTGTCTTTTTCTGTGTGACTTATTTCACTTAGAATCGTCGTACCTAAATCCACTCATCGTGTTGCTACTAGCCTTATGACGTTGATTTCATGGCTGAGTGATATTCCATTGTACATGAGGACCACAACTTCTTTATCCATTTTTCTCTTTCCTAGGATATTTAAGGTGTAATGAAGTGGGGGTTCTTGTCAACAGAGCAGCCCTAAACTTTGGGGTGCCTGTGTCTGGCTGATTTTTAGTTTTCCCAATTTATACGCCCATGAGTGGAAGTGCCCTATGCTCTCCAAGCTGTGTTTTTTAGATGTTTCAGGACACACCGTACACTTCTCCCGAGTGGCTGTTGGCAATTTACATCCCGCCCATCAGCGTAGCAAGGCTCCCATTTCTCCATGGCCGGTCCTGCATTTCTGCTTTGGACACTTTTTTCCGCATGGCCCTTTTGCCCGCTGGGAAGCGAGACTTCTTTGGAGCGCTGATTTGCCTTTCCAGGTTGCTTGGTTGGCCAAAAAGGGCGTATGCGTTTTTTCCTGAATATATTCAGGAAAAAACGCATACGCCCTTTTTGGCCAAGGGCATCATTGTCCAGGTTTTGCCGCTTTTCATGTGCTTTCAAGGCGATTCGAATCTACCTCCTGAAATCTGTTTCCTGCAATTCTGCCTTGCTTTCAAAGCCTCTTCGTTGCCTTCCCTTAATATATTTGTGGACGAGAGGTATCATTTAAAACTCTGCAGGTTTGTGAATTGCAGTGCCCCTGAGCTCCATTTTTCAACTCGCTTTTTTGGGAGCTGGCCGCAAAAGCGCAGGATTGCTTCAGGCCCTCTTCTGGTTCTGGGGGGCAGGCTGAGCTTGTGCTTAATTCTTCTTCCTGATGGGAAAATAGAGTGACCTGTGCCTGTCCCAACTCCTAGAGCTAGTCTCTCATTGGTTCCCCCTCTTCCCGTTCATCCTCAGGACAAATTGCAACCTGTACGGAACAGGAGGTTAAAGGTGCTGATTCTCCAAGGAGGGAGATGGCTAGTAAATCGGCTGGAATGGCGAACCCGAGCAAAGGAGATGAGAAATGAGGTGCGTTTTAGAAACCTTTCCCGATCACACGGTGTACCATCTTCTGGGTTTCTCATGCCTGTTTTCGATGTAGGAAGATGGCCTTGAACCTGGAGATTTGGGACCCGTGGGATGGGTACCATGCAGTATTACTTGAAAGGGTCTGCGTTGGCTCACCCAACCTCACCGAACCTCTCAGCCCCAAGAGTGTCCACCCTTATGTCTCAATCAGCTGTGGGTCTAGATATGGTCAATCCAGGTTGCATCACAGCCCCTGAACGAATTTTGTAAGAATTTCTCTCTCTTTCACTGTCTTTGTTTCACGGGTTTTGAAAAGTAATTTATTTTTATAATGGGGTTTAGCTGCTTTTCACGGCTGTGTTTATGCCGCTTTACACCCCCTTGACTCACTTACAGAGAGATATCAATACACAGGTTTGAACATTCTTACTAGTCAGATATATTCTTGTGCGGTGAATAGGGGGTGTTGAGTCCAGTTCACTGAAAAAGGAATAGGTGTTGTCTCATACATATTGGGTTTATGGAACGGTATCGGAGCTAATTTGAAACCCTTGTTTTATGCATCACCCCACCTCACCTTTCCCGTTCAGCAGCCATAGTGTGTTTTCTAAACGTGTGACTCTGTTCTGTTTTGTAATTCAGTTCAAGTGTAGCGGTTTTTACATTCCCTCTCTAAGTGATATCTTACGATAAGTGTCTTTTTCTGTGTGACTTATTTCACTTAGAATCATCGTACCTAAATCCACTCATCGTGCTGCTACTAGCCTTATGACGTTGATTTCATGGCTGAGTGATATTCCATTGTACATGAGGACCACAACTTCTTTATCCATTTTTCTCTTTCCTAGCATATTTAAGGTGTAATGAAGTGGGGGTTCTTGTCAACAGAGCAGCCCTAAACTTTGGGGTGCCTGTGTCTGGCTGATTTTTAGTTTTCCCAATTTATACGCCCATGAGTGGAAGTGCCCTATGCTCTCCAAGCTGTGTTTTTTAGATGTTTCAGGACACACCGTACACTTCTCCCGAGTGGCTGTTGGCAATTTACCTCCCGCCCATCAGCGTAGCAAGGCTCCCATTTCTCCATGGCCGGTCCTGCATTTCTGCTTTGGACACTTTTTTCCGCATGGCCCTTTTGCCCGCTGGGAAGCGAGACTTCTTTGGAGCGCTGATTTGCCTTTCCAGGTTGCTTGGTTGGCCAAAAAGGGCGTATGCGTTTTTTCCTGAATATATTCAGGAAAAAACGCATACGCCCTTTTTGGCCAAGGGCATCATTGTCCAGGTTTTGCCGCTTTTCATGTGCTTTCAAGGCGATTCGAATCTACCTCCTGAAATCTGTTTCCTGCAATTCTGCCTTGCTTTCAAAGCCTCTTCGTTGCCTTCCCTTAATATATTTGTGGACGAGAGGTATCATTTAAAACTCTGCAGGTTTGTGAATTGCAGTGCCCCTGAGCTCCATTTTTCAACTCGCTTTTTTGGGAGCTGGCCGCAAAAGCGCAGGATTGCTTCAGGCCCTCTTCTGGTTCTGGGGGGCAGGCTGAGCTTGTGCTTAATTCTTCTTCCTGATGGGAAAATAGATTGACCTGTGCTTGTCCGAACACCTAGAGCTAGTCTCTCATTGGTTCCCCCTCTTCCCGTTCATCCTCAGGACAAATTGCAACCTGTACGGAACAGGAGGTTAAAGGTGCTGATTCTCCAAGGAGGGAGATGGCTAGTAAATCGGCTGGAATGGCGAACCCGAGCAAAGGAGATGAGAAATGAGGTGCGTTTTAGAAACCTTTCCCGATCACACGGTGTACCATCTTCTGGGTTTCTCATGCCTGTTTTCGATGTAGGAAGATGGCCTTGAACCTGGAGATTTGGGACCCGTGGGATGGGTACCATGCAGTATTACTTGAAAGGGTCTGCGTTGGCTCACCCAACCTCACCGAACCTCTCAGCCCCAAGAGTGTCCACCCTTATGTCTCAATCAGCTGTGGGTCTAGATATGGTCAATCCAGTTTGCATCACAGCCCCTGAACGAATTTTGTAAGAATTTCTCTCTCTTTCACTGTCTTTGTTTCACGGGTTTTGAAAAGTAATTTATTTTTATAATGGGGTTTAGCTGCTTTTCACGGCTGTGTTTATGCCGCTTTACACCCCCTTGACTCACTTACAGAGAGATATCAATACACAGGTTTGAACATTCTTACTAGTCAGATATATTCTTGTGCGGTGAATAGGGGGTGTTGAGTCCAGTTCACTGAAAAAGGAATAGGTGTTGTCTCATACATATTGGGTTTATGGAACGGTATCGGAGCTAATTTGAAACCCTTGTTTTATGCATCACCCCACCTCACCTTTCCCGTTCAGCAGCCATAGTGTGTTTTCTAAACGTGTGACTCTGTTCTGTTTTGTAATTCAGTTCAAGTGTAGCGGTTTTTACATTCCCTCTCTAAGTGATATCTTACGATAAGTGTCTTTTTCTGTGTGACTTATTTCACTTAGAATCGTCGTACCTAAATCCACTCATCGTGTTGCTACTAGCCTTATGACGTTGATTTCATGGCTGAGTGATATTCCATTGTACATGAGGACCACAACTTCTTTATCCATTTTTCTCTTTCCTAGGATATTTAAGGTGTAATGAAGTGGGGGTTCTTGTCAACAGAGCAGCCCTAAACTTTGGGGTGCCTGTGTCTGGCTGATTTTTAGTTTTCCCAATTTATACGCCCATGAGTGGAAGTGCCCTATGCTCTCCAAGCTGTGTTTTTTAGATGTTTCAGGACACACCGTACACTTCTCCCGAGTGGCTGTTGGCAATTTACATCCCGCCCATCAGCGTAGCAAGGCTCCCATTTCTCCATGGCCAGTCCTGCATTTCTGCTTTGGACACTTTTTTCCGCATGGCCCTTTTGCCCGCTGGGAAGCGAGACTTCTTTGGAGCGCTGATTTGCCTTTCCAGGTTGCTTGGTTGGCCAAAAAGGGCGTATGCGTTTTTTCCTGAATATATTCAGGAAAAAACGCATACGCCCTTTTTGGCCAAGGGCATCATTGTCCAGGTTTTGCCGCTTTTCATGTGCTTTCAAGGCGATTCGAATCTACCTCCTGAAATTTGTTTCCTGCAATTCTGCCTTGCTTTCAAAGCCTCTTCGTTGCCTTCCCTTAATATATTTGTGGACGAGAGGTATCATTTAAAACTCTGCAGGTTTGTGAATTGCAGTGCCCCTGAGCTCCATTTTTCAACTCGCTTTTTTGGGAGCTGGCCGCAAAAGCGCAGGATTGCTTCAGGCCCTCTTCTGGTTCTGGGGGGCAGGCTGAGCTTGTGCTTAATTCTTCTTCCTGATGGGAAAATAGAGTGACCTGTGCCTGTCCCAACACCTAGAGCTAGTCTCTCATTGGTTCCCCCTCTTCCCGTTCATCCTCAGGACAAATTGCAACCTGTACGGAACAGGAGGTTAAAGGTGCTGATTCTCCAAGGAGGGAGATGGCTAGTAAATCGGCTGGAATGGCGAACCCGAGCAAAGGAGATGAGAAATGAGGTGCGTTTTAGAAACCTTTCCCGATCACACGGTGTACCATCTTCTGGGTTTCTCATGCCTGTTTTCGATGTAGGAAGATGGCCTTGAACCTGGAGATTTGGGACCCGTGGGATGGGTACCATGCAGTATTACTTGAAAGGGTCTGCGTTGGCTCACCCAACCTCACCGAACCTCTCAGCCCCAAGAGTGTCCACCCTTATGTCTCAATCAGCTGTGGGTCTAGATATGGTCAATCCAGTTTGCATCACAGCCCCTGAACGAATTTTGTAAGAATTTCTCTCTCTTTCACTGTCTTTGTTTCACGGGTTTTGAAAAGTAATTTATTTTTATAATGGGGTTTAGCTGCTTTTCACGGCTGTGTTTATGCCGCTTTACACCCCCTTGACTCACTTACAGAGAGATATCAATACACAGGTTTGAACATTCTTACTAGTCAGATATATTCTTGTGCGGTGAATAGGGGGTGTTGAGTCCAGTTCACTGAAAAAGGAATAGGTGTTGTCTCATACATATTGGGTTTATGGAACGGTATCGGAGCTAATTTGAAACCCTTGTTTTATGCATCACCCCACCTCACCTTTCCCGTTCAGCAGCCATAGTGTGTTTTCTAAACGTGTGACTCTTTTCTGTTTTGTAATTCAGTTCAAGTGTAGCGGTTTTTACATTCCCTCTCTAAGTGATATCTTACGATAAGTGTCTTTTTCTGTGTGACTTATTTCACTTAGAATCGTCGTACCTAAATCCACTCATCGTGTTGCTACTAGCCTTATGACGTTGATTTCATGGCTGAGTGATATTCCATTGTACATGAGGACCACAACTTCTTTATCCATTTTTCTCTTTCCTAGGATATTTAAGGTGTAATGAAGTGGGGGTTCTTGTCAACAGAGCAGCCCTAAACTTTGGGGTGCCTGTGTCTGGCTGATTTTTAGTTTTCCCAATTTATACGCCCATGAGTGGAAGTGCCCTATGCTCTCCAAGCTGTGTTTTTTAGATGTTTCAGGACACACCGTACACTTCTCCCGAGTGGCTGTTGGCAATTTACATCCCGCCCATCAGCGTAGCAAGGCTCCCATTTCTCCATGGCCGGTCCTGCATTTCTGCTTTGGACACTTTTTTCCGCATGGCCCTTTTGCCCGCTGGGAAGCGAGACTTCTTTGGAGCGCTGATTTGCCTTTCCAGGTTGCTTGGTTGGCCAAAAAGGGCGTATGCGTTTTTTCCTGAATATATTCAGGAAAAAACGCATACGCCCTTTTTGGCCAAGGGCATCATTGTCCAGGTTTTGCCGCTTTTCATGTGCTTTCAAGGCGATTCGAATCTACCTCCTGAAATTTGTTTCCTGCAATTCTGCCTTGCTTTCAAAGCCTCTTCGTTGCCTTCCCTTAATATATTTGTGGACGAGAGGTATCATTTAAAACTCTGCAGGTTTGTGAATTGCAGTGCCCCTGAGCTCCATTTTTCAACTCGCTTTTTTGGGAGCTGGCCGCAAAAGCGCAGGATTGCTTCAGGCCCTCTTCTGGTTCTGGGGGGCAGGCTGAGCTTGTGCTTAATTCTTCTTCCTGATGGGAAAATAGAGTGACCTGTGCCTGTCCCAACACCTAGAGCTAGTCTCTCATTGGTTCCCCCTCTTCCCGTTCATCCTCAGGACAAATTGCAACCTGTACGGAACAGGAGGTTAAAGGTGCTGATTCTCCAAGGAGGGAGATGGCTAGTAAATCGGCTGGAATGGCGAACCCGAGCAAAGGAGATGAGAAATGAGGTGCGTTTTAGAAACCTTTCCCGATCACACGGTGTACCATCTTCTGGGTTTCTCATGCCTGTTTTCGATGTAGGAAGATGGCCTTGAACCTGGAGATTTGGGACCCGTGGGATGGGTACCATGCAGTATTACTTGAAAGGGTCTGCGTTGGCTCACCCAACCTCACCGAACCTCTCAGCCCCAAGAGTGTCCACCCTTATGTCTCAATCAGCTGTGGGTCTAGATATGGTCAATCCAGTTTGCATCACAGCCCCTGAACGAATTTTGTAAGAATTTCTCTCTCTTTCACTGTCTTTGTTTCACGGGTTTTGAAAAGTAATTTATTTTTATAATGGGGTTTAGCTGCTTTTCACGGCTGTGTTTATGCCGCTTTACACCCCCTTGACTCACTTACAGAGAGATATCAATACACAGGTTTGAACATTCTTACTAGTCAGATATATTCTTGTGCGGTGAATAGGGGGTGTTGAGTCCAGTTCACTGAAAAAGGAATAGGTGTTGTCTCATACATATTGGGTTTATGGAACGGTATCGGAGCTAATTTGAAACCCTTGTTTTATGCATCACCCCACCTCACCTTTCCCGTTCAGCAGCCATAGTGTGTTTTCTAAACGTGTGACTCTGTTCTGTTTTGTAATTCAGTTCAAGTGTAGCGGTTTTTACATTCCCTCTCTAAGTGATATCTTACGATAAGTGTCTTTTTCTGTGTGACTTATTTCACTTAGAATCGTCGTACCTAAATCCACTCATCGTGTTGCTACTAGCCTTATGACGTTGATTTCATGGCTGAGTGATATTCCATTGTACATGAGGACCACAACTTCTTTATCCATTTTTCTCTTTCCTAGGATATTTAAGGTGTAATGAAGTGGGGGTTCTTGTCAACAGAGCAGCCCTAAACTTTGGGGTGCCTGTGTCTGGCTGATTTTTAGTTTTCCCAATTTATACGCCCATGAGTGGAAGTGCCCTATGCTCTCCAAGCTGTGTTTTTTAGATGTTTCAGGACACACCGTACACTTCTCCCGAGTGGCTGTTGGCAATTTACATCCCGCCCATCAGCGTAGCAAGGCTCCCATTTCTCCATGGCCGGTCCTGCATTTCTGCTTTGGACACTTTTTTCCGCATGGCCCTTTTGCCCGCTGGGAAGCGAGACTTCTTTGGAGCGCTGATTTGCCTTTCCAGGTTGCTTGGTTGGCCAAAAAGGGCGTATGCGTTTTTTCCTGAATATATTCAGGAAAAAACGCATACGCCCTTTTTGGCCAAGGGCATCATTGTCCAGGTTTTGCCGCTTTTCATGTGCTTTCAAGGCGATTCGAATCTACCTCCTGAAATCTGTTTCCTGCAATTCTGCCTTGCTTTCAAAGCCTCTTCGTTGCCTTCCCTTAATATATTTGTGGACGAGAGGTATCATTTAAAACTCTGCAGGTTTGTGAATTGCAGTGCCCCTGAGCTCCATTTTTCAACTCGCTTTTTTGGGAGCTGGCCGCAAAAGCGCAGGATTGCTTCAGGCCCTCTTCTGGTTCTGGGGGGCAGGCTGAGCTTGTGCTTAATTCTTCTTCCTGATGGGAAAATAGAGTGACCTGTGCCTGTCCCAACTCCTAGAGCTAGTCTCTCATTGGTTCCCCCTCTTCCCGTTCATCCTCAGGACAAATTGCAACCTGTACGGAACAGGAGGTTAAAGGTGCTGATTCTCCAAGGAGGGAGATGGCTAGTAAATCGGCTGGAATGGCGAACCCGAGCAAAGGAGATGAGAAATGAGGTGCGTTTTAGAAACCTTTCCCGATCACACGGTGTACCATCTTCTGGGTTTCTCATGCCTGTTTTCGATGTAGGAAGATGGCCTTGAACCTGGAGATTTGGGACCCGTGGGATGGGTACCATGCAGTATTACTTGAAAGGGTCTGCGTTGGCTCACCCAACCTCACCGAACCTCTCAGCCCCAAGAGTGTCCACCCTTATGTCTCAATCAGCTGTGGGTCTAGATATGGTCAATCCAGGTTGCATCACAGCCCCTGAACGAATTTTGTAAGAATTTCTCTCTCTTTCACTGTCTTTGTTTCACGGGTTTTGAAAAGTAATTTATTTTTATAATGGGGTTTAGCTGCTTTTCACGGCTGTGTTTATGCCGCTTTACACCCCCTTGACTCACTTACAGAGAGATATCAATACACAGGTTTGAACATTCTTACTAGTCAGATATATTCTTGTGCGGTGAATAGGGGGTGTTGAGTCCAGTTCACTGAAAAAGGAATAGGTGTTGTCTCATACATATTGGGTTTATGGAACGGTATCGGAGCTAATTTGAAACCCTTGTTTTATGCATCACCCCACCTCACCTTTCCCGTTCAGCAGCCATAGTGTGTTTTCTAAACGTGTGACTCTGTTCTGTTTTGTAATTCAGTTCAAGTGTAGCGGTTTTTACATTCCCTCTCTAAGTGATATCTTACGATAAGTGTCTTTTTCTGTGTGACTTATTTCACTTAGAATCATCGTACCTAAATCCACTCATCGTGCTGCTACTAGCCTTATGACGTTGATTTCATGGCTGAGTGATATTCCATTGTACATGAGGACCACAACTTCTTTATCCATTTTTCTCTTTCCTAGGATATTTAAGGTGTAATGAAGTGGGGGTTCTTGTCAACAGAGCAGCCCTAAACTTTGGGGTGCCTGTGTCTGGCTGATTTTTAGTTTTCCCAATTTATACGCCCATGAGTGGAAGTGCCCTATGCTCTCCAAGCTGTGTTTTTTAGATGTTTCAGGACACACCGTACACTTCTCCCGAGTGGCTGTTGGCAATTTACCTCCCGCCCATCAGCGTAGCAAGGCTCCCATTTCTCCATGGCCGGTCCTGCATTTCTGCTTTGGACACTTTTTTCCGCATGGCCCTTTTGCCCGCTGGGAAGCGAGACTTCTTTGGAGCGCTGATTTGCCTTTCCAGGTTGCTTGGTTGGCCAAAAAGGGCGTATGCGTTTTTTCCTGAATATATTCAGGAAAAAACGCATACGCCCTTTTTGGCCAAGGGCATCATTGTCCAGGTTTTGCCGCTTTTCATGTGCTTTCAAGGCGATTCGAATCTACCTCCTGAAATCTGTTTCCTGCAATTCTGCC